>NC_033800.1:145491143-145533711 GCF_001876935.1 Asparagus officinalis | reverse complement strand
GAAGGCGGCATCGGCGTGATCTGTAGAAGGCGGCGACGGCGGCGATCTGGGGTTCTGGCGACTTCATCTTTGACTGATCGATCATATCTTTGATCTATCGATCGGATCTTCTGTTTTTTTAGGATGACAACTAAGGTTAGTGTTTGAAGGGTGTTTGCTCTGATACCATGTTGAGAATGGCAAATCAGAATTACATATCTTCATTCATCTGAAAAAAGGGTCTATATATAAGAGTACACAACACATATGGGTAATAGGTTAATGGGTCTAAACCCGATAACCTAATACTAATACTAGTGTGCTAATACCAACAATCACAATTAGCTACAAAGTACATACATGAGCAGCTAACAATAATATATCAAACAATAAGAAACAAGTCCTTCTAAGTGGGGGGATGGGGGAAAAGCCCTCTCATGATAAAGCGATTTTTGCACATCCTAAACTTAAAATTATTGTAAAATCAGTCAGCATAATATTTGAAAACTTCTTTTCCCCTCTAATATGCCAATTTCATGTGTATTTTGTATTTATTTTCTAGTTAATAAATTGCATGCACTGTTCATTAATTTGCAGTAAAAGGCTCCGAGTCAGAAAAAGGAAGGTAAAACAAAAGCCTAGAAAGAGAATCACAGCTACTACTGTTATCAACAGTAAATATGCCGCTACTAACTGTCCCCAGAGAATCAAAAGCATGCACAATAAAACATATACTAATTAATGTCATTTAATTAGTGTCTCTATTGTTTTTAATTCTCCATCACAGTTGACACCTGACATGATGGTGTACTTGCTTCTGAACCATTTAAGAGGAGATCATGCCATTTGTTGCTAACAGTATTTAAAGCATTTTATGTAAGAGGTTATGCAAGCATGCATGCATGGTTCTTGTTGAAATTTTATACTCCTTTATATAAAAAATTATATATTACCTTAAGTCTTCTAAAATAGAAAAGCAGAGTTAAAGATGTGAGTAGTATATATATATATAGAGAGAGAAATATGGGTATGCTTGGTACCAACCATAAATTTTGTACTTGGTAGTGATGTGTCATATCCCCATCCACTAATTACTGTTAGTTTTAAAATTGAAGGAGACAGAAATTCTGAGACGTGAAACACTTTCCTTAAAGAAATATTTGCCCCACTTGATATTCAAAGTTGCTTCGGGTTAATGCAAATTTTTTTCCCATGATACAACAGAAAATGAAAATTCCAGTAAGCAAATCTGGAATTTTCCTTAATTCGTTGTGAAACAAGTTTGTAATATTGCAGAAGTTTTTGATAGAAAAGATTCCGAAAAGAATTATAAATAGATATCTGAAAACATAAACTATTTATAGGTTTTGAAAAGGTGCTTCCAACAGTCACAACTTTTCAAAACACCCCTTGGAGCAAACAGTCACTTTTCAACAGTCACTTGTCTTTTCATAATTTTTTTAAAATTCAAAATAATATTTTTAAAAAAATATATTCAATATATATAAAAAATAGAACATTTAAGCGGCAGCGGCAAGCGTGCAAAGTGCTAAGTGCGTCTAATAATCGCGTTAAAATCGCGCATTATTCGCGCTACCCGCACGCGGGTTTAGAAGCCTACACTTTGATCCATTATTCAAAGCCCAATAAGCATTCAATGCTTTTAAACCTCTAAAAGAATGTTCAAAATTCCAATGTGGGACTATCTTGTTTTTTACAAACAAATACTAACAATCCCCCACTTTGTTTGAAAAAACATTTTAATAGTATTATATTTAAAAATAATCTGCAATATGTACAAAATGAGATAAGTATACATATGTAGAGGTATCTTTCGATTTAAACCTTTACTTAGTACAAATACCTCAAAGTTCTATCAAAGTCGTTAGTTGCCTTAACATTAAACTAATTACTCTTTGTGATAGAACCGGAGAATATTGTACATACACTAATCTCTTGTTTCAATGAGAATTAATATTTTAGCACTGTTATGGCCTTGTGCTTATTCCTGGTTCATGAACTCTTTAAAGAACAAACCTTTAGCTCTTTTAAGAAGCGGCACCACTTCTAAGTTCATATAGGTGAAACGTCTACAATGTGTTTTCCATTACTTTAAACACACAACAATAATGTATTAGACTTTCATTAAGAGCATAACTCATCCTCTTATTCCGTAATAGACGATGTTAACATTATCTTTTAGGGCTTAATGCGTCAATATCAATCAATCACTTTCAGAAACTTGTTATTACCTATTTAAACCATTTAACCAGTTTAGTTCTAGTAAATGGTTGGGTTACCATTCCTGGTGATTTTTAAATATAAGGTTTCAGCCCCATTTCACTTTCTGTCATCTTTACTACCTCTCTTGCTAGAGGTTTTGTAAATGGATCAGCCAAATTTTTATTTGTCTTGACATAGACAATAGTTATGACACTATCTTGTATCAAGTGTCTCACATATTCATGTCTTAGACTTATGTGTCTAGACTTACCATTATATGTACAATTATAAGCCCTTGACAAAGTGGCTTGACTATCACAATAGATAGAGATAGGAAGCATTGGACTCGGCCATAACTTAATATCTAGCAATAAGTTCCTAATCCATTCAGCCTCTTTACCAGTTGCTGCTAAAGCAATGAATTCAGATTCCATGGTGGAGTGTGAGATACATATTTGTTTCTTGCTTGCTTAAGAAACTGCTCCTCCACCAAGTGTAAAAACCATTCCAAAAGTGGATTGGTTGTCTCCAACACTAGTCATCCAGCTTGCATCGGTGTATCCCTCTAATACAGCCGGATAATCATTATAGAACAAACACAGATTTTTGGTTTTCTTTAAATATCCAAAAATCCTGGAAATGCTTTTCCAATGTTCTACACTTGGATTACTAGTGTATCTACTTAATTTGCATACAGCAAATGCAATATCAGGTCTAGTACAATGCATGGCATACATTAAAGAACCAATTGCACTAGCATACTCAAGCTGTGCTACAGCTCTACCAGAATTGGCAGTCAATTTGACACTGGGATCGAAATGAGTGTTAACTTCTTTAAAACCAAGATGATTAAATTTATTCACTATTTTTCAATATAATGTGATTGGCTTAAAGAAAAACCCCCACTATGTTTTCTAACTTTAATCCCTAAAATAGTATCCGCTTCTCCTAAATCTTTTATTTTAAACATAAAAGATAGATACTCTTTAGTCTCATTTATACCAATCATATTAGTGCTGAATATTAACATGTCATCCACATACAAGCAGACAAACACAATATATTTATCAGTGAATTTAGAATAAATACACTTATCAGCACTATTATGTTTGAAACCATAAGACAGAATAACAGAATCAAACTTTTCATGCCATTGTTTTGGTGCTTGTTTAAGACCATAAATAGATTTAATTAGTTTACATACTTTTCTTTTATTTCCTAGAAGAATGAAACCTTCCGGTTGTTCCATGTAAACCTCCTCATTTAAATCTCCATTTAAAAAAGCAGTCTTGGCATCCATTTGATACACAAATAACTTATGTATAGATGCCAAAGCAATAAGAATTCTAATAGATGTTATACGTGCGACTGGTGCATATGTATCAAAATAATCTATGCCTTCTTTTTGTCTAAACCCTTTGGCTACTAATCTAGCCTTAAAAGCTTGAACAGAACCATCAGAATGATATTTTCTTCTCAAAACCCATTTACATCCTATTGGCTTTGATCCTTGAGGTAAATCTACTAAAATCCAAGTACTATTTCTCATTATAGAATCCATTTCATCATTGACAGCTTCTTTCCAAAATGAAGCATCTCTAGATGACATTGCTTCTTGACAGCTTCTTTCCAAAATGAAGCATCTCTAGATGACATTGCTTCTATAAAGGTTTTAGGATCATCACTTGGATTAAAACTTATAGGATGTTTATTTAAAACATTATTATTCCTATCACCTTCAACAAGAAAAATAATTTGTTCAGGAGAAATAAAATCTGAATGTAAAGATTTCTCTTTTCTTGCTCTAGGACTTCTTCTTGGTCTGATGTTTCTTTAGATGTATTCGTTTCCTTAGCATGAAAATCAGAACTAGAATTATTATTAGAGTTAACCTTAGCATGAAAATCAGAACTAGAATTATTATTAGAGTTAAGCAGAATAGGAACATTTTCAACATTTTCAGAATCTACAGAAAATTTATTTTCAAAGAATTCAACATCTCTAGATTCAACAATAGTATTAGAAGATAAATCAAGTAGTCTATATGCTTTGTTATTTTCAGCATATCCGACAAAAACACTTTTAAAGGCTCTAGGTCTAAGTTTTGTTCTTTTAGAATCAGGAATTTTATAATAAGCCAAACAACCCCACACTTTAAAATATGACAGATTAGGTTTTCTACCTTTCCATAACTCATAAGGGCTTATATTTGACTTTTTAGAGGGAATCCTATTATGAATATGACATGCTGTGTACAATGCTTATCCCCATAAATTTAAAGGTAACTTAGCATTATTAAGCATACAATTTATCATTTCTTGTAAAGTTCTATTTTTTCTTTCGGCTAAACCATTCTGTTGGGGAGTATAAGGTGTTGTACATTGATGAATAATGACATGTTCTTCACAAAAAGTATTAAAATTATCAGAAAAATATTCACCACCTCTATCAGAACGTAATACTTTAATTTTCCTTTCAAATTGATTTTCAACTTCTGTTTTGTATTTTTTAAACATATCAAAAGCTTCATCTTTTGTTCTTAAAAGATAAACATACATATATCTATTGCAATCATCAACAAAAGTGATAAAGTATCTTTTTCCTCCTCTAGTTAACATACCATTCAATTCACATATATCAGAATGTATTAAGTCTAAAACTTTAGAATCTTTGCGAGAAACACTTAGAAAAGATTTCTTTGTTAATTTAGACTTAGAACAAATTTCACATTTATCAAATTCACCATTAAAGTTAATGAAGTCTAACTTTCTCATATTTTTCAAATATCGAAAATTTAAATGTGCTAAGCGATCATGCCATAAATATGAAGACTCAACAATATAAACAGAAGATATAACTTTATTATTAATACTTAGTTGATACATTCCATCACAAGAGTAGCCCTTTCCTACAAACATCTCGTTCTTAGACAGGATAACATTATTTGACTCAAAAGCAACCCGAAACCCTTTCTTACAAAGAAGATCAACAGAAACTAAGTTCTTTCTAACTTCGGGTACATATAGAACATTTATAAGAGTCAATTTCTTTCCAGAAGTAAAATCTATATCAACAGTCCCCTTTCCAGTAACCTTTGCACAAGCATTGTTCCCCATTTGTACTTCTGTAATTTCCAAAATTTCTTCAAATCCTTTGAACAAGGATTTGTCCTTGCAAATGTGGATTGTTGCTCCAGAATCAAGCCACCATCCAGACTTAACAGAAGCCATATTGATTTCAGAAATCATAGCGACCAGATTCTCTTCTATCATATTTGCAGAAGCCTTTGATTTTACATTATTATTTTTTCTGTGACGACATTCTTTAGCAAAATGTCCAGGCTTACCGCAAATAAAATAGGATCCCTTTTTCTTCTGAAAATTCTTTTTTTTAAAGTGTTGTCCACTTTTCTTTACTTGAAGGTTCACATTTTTTACCGAAGATTCATTCTTTTCCACGGTGTGGACCTTACAATCACTTTGGACAGAATTTTTCGAATCACGTATGCGTGACTCCTCTTCAATTCTAAGATTCTTCTGAAGTTGTTCCAAAGAGATATCCTTAGTTTTATGCATTAGTTTCTTCGAGTAATCTTTCCAAGTTGATGGTAGTTTTGCAATAATTGCATGAACTTGAAAAGACTCTGGAAGAACTATTTTGAGAACATGAATCTTATTAACCAGAACCTCCATCTCATGCTATTTTGAGAACATGAATCTTATTAACCAGAACCTCCATCTCATGAACTTGCTCTAGGACAGACTTGTTATCAACCATTTTATATTCTAGATATTTTGCAATTAAATACTTGTTTGTACCTTCCTCCTCGACTTTGTATTTAAATTCCATTGCGTTCTAGATCTCCCTTGCCGACTTTATCCTCGTGAAAAGATCATAATCGGTCCGAAAGTGTGTTCAGAATGTGACCGCGACACAACACTTCATTTTCCTCCCGTTTTGCCTTCTGCTTTTTGATTTCTTCTATTTCCTCCTCAGTAGGTTGTTTGTCGTCTGCACTTGGTTTTGAATCTTCTATGGGCTGTAAGTTGGGGTTGAGGATGTAGGAGATCTTCAATGTTGTAAGAAGAAACATCATCTTGTCTTTCCAGCGAGAGAAATTGTTCCCGTCGAATCGGTCCAATTTGACCATGTCTTGATTCATCACCTTGATTGATTCCGACTCCATTGTAGCAGAGATATTTCTTTAAGATTGTTAGTTTTAAAATTAAAGGAGACAGAAATTCTAAGGCGTGAAACACTTTCCTTAAAGAAATATTTGCCCCACTTGATATTCAAAGTTGCTTCGGGTTAATGCAAATTTTCTTCCCAGGATACAACAGAAAATAAAAATTCCAGTAAGCAAATCTGGAATTTTCCTTAATTCGTTGTGAAACAAGTTTATAATATTGCAGAAGTTTTTGATAGAAAAGATTCCAAAAAGAATTGTAAATAGATATCTGAAAACATAAACTATTTATAGGTTTTGAAAAGGTGCTTCCAACAGTCACAACTTTTCAAAACACCCCTTGGAGCAAACAGTCACTTTTCAACAGTCACTTGTCTTTTCATAATTTTTAAAATTCAAAATAACATTAAAATAAAAAAATATATTCAATATATATAAAAAATAGAACATTTAAGCGGCAGCGGCAAGCGTGCAAAGTGCTAAGTGCGTCTAATAATCGCGTCAAAATCACGAAGTTGATAGGAGTCTTTCTCTCTCTCTCTTTCTATATATATATATATATGTGTGTGTGTGTGTGTGTGTGTGTGTGTGTGTGTGTGTGTGTGTGTGTGTGTGTGTGTGTGTGTGTGTGTGTGTGTGTGTGTGTGTGTGTGTGTGTGTGTGTGTGTGTGTGTGTGAAAACTTGTGTCAACTTAAGTGGATAGGAAATAGTGTGTCCACCAAAGTTCTTAACCACTTATATTGCCTAGGGATCCTTGTATTATATAAAAATGTGTTTTATATTAATAAATATGTGGCTACAAACTTTGGTGGACATCAACTTAAGTTGATAAGAGTCTTTCTCTCTCTCTCTTTCTATATATATATATATATGTGTGTGTGTGTGTGTGTGTGTGTGTGTCTCCCTGATTTCGGTTAATGAGTCATTATGTGATACATAGCCAACTCTCCGACTTTGTTAGGATAGGATTCGGATCCTCTCCACTACAAAAAAAATAGTGGAGGGACCACTACATAATCACAGCCATTGATTATCTAGTAGATGGTTATGATTTTTTCTTTTAGTGCAAATTAGGAATGAGTGCAATACACGGGGGTATGATAAGTGTTAGATTTAGATTGTATCATAACCGCCTACTAAATAATCAATGCTTGAGATTAAAAGTAGTGGTCTCTCCACTACTTTTTTGTAGTAGAGAGGATCCAAATCCGTTAGGATATGTTGAATCTTAATCCAGTAATCATTATTTCTAGCTTAAGTTTCCAAGGATCTCTCGGGCCAAGGAGCCAACGAGAAACGATATTAGTAAAAAAAAATTGTACTCAAGCTTGTTCAGGCGCGTTTGGTTCTTGGGAAACGCCTCTGGTTTCGTGCTGAAAGCTTGTCAAAACATCAGTTTTGACAGGCTTTATTGTAAAAACGTCTCTAAAAGAGACGTTTTTACAAGAAAGCCTGCCAAAACATCAGCCAAAACTGATGTTTTGGCAGGCTTTCTACTGACAAAAAACTTGTTTTTTTTCAACCAAACGGGCGTGGTTTGTTGGGTATTTTATATTGGGAAACAACTCTGGGGATATAGGGTTTGTTTCTGGAATATTCGAATACTCTCCATAATTTTAAAAAAAAAAGTAGTGGCAGAACCGCTAGATTGTCACAATCATTGATTATTTAGTGGATGATTATGATTTTTCTTTGAGTACAAATTAAGAATGAGCGCAATACCTAGCTAGGGATATCAGTGAGTATTAGATATATAGAATAAATCACAATCACCTACTAAAAAATCAAGGATTGTAATCAAGAGTAAGGATATCTTGACCCGAGTCTTGTGTTGCTTCCCTAACAAGTTATAATCTAGGTATAAAGATGATCCGGCTTTGTACGTAACAGTTTTCAAATAGATTAATCCAAATGGATACACGAACAGAGATTCATGAAGAATGGGAAGCACCCACTGTCACAAACAAATGCTAATCATGAAAAAAATTTTAGTTTCTAACAATAGAATATTCCACCCATCAAGATAACTACGCACTGCATAAAACAAATCTGTTACGCATAGTGGGCTGCCATTTCTCACCGTATGCCACAGCATGAACAAATAAAATTAATAAACATACAGGGATAATTAAAAAGACACAGAACGTTCTATTTTTAATTATTTATTTATATAGTAGATAAGAGAGAAGGAGGAAGGGAAAAAAAAAAGAGGAGGATAATATATATATATACCAAACTCAGGTACGTAGCACGGCCTTGCTGTGTGGTGTTCCCACCAATCCCTTCCTTAATTTCTCTTCCGTTAATTCCTCAGACCCAGTCGGCAGTCCTGTTGTGGGAAGAGATGATTCTCAATTACCAAGAACCTCTCTTTCTCTCTCCTCTCCGTATTTATTACTCTCTAGACTTTAATATATGAGGGGCACTAGGAGCACACTCTCAACCATAACTCCAATCACACCCCCTCTCTTATTTGCTACAGTACACCGGGCCTCACATGGGATTTTAAAATTTTAAAATCTCATGTGGGGCCCGGTGTACTGTAACAAATGAGAGAGATGGTGTGGTTGGAGTTGTGGTTGAGAGTGTGTCCCTATCATTTTCCTTAAAATATATATGCCACTAATTATAACTTGAATATGGGCCCACATGGATACGAATATGGCGTGAAGAAAGGGGGGAAAACAATCCAATTAAGTTCTACGTATAAAATACTAAGGACCCGTTTGGTTGATGTTTTTGACCGGCTTTCTGCCCAAAACGTCTAAAAGAGGCGTTTTGGGCAGAAAGCCTGCCAAAAGTGTTCTTTTGGCAAGCTTTCTGCCCAACACCCGAGGCCAAAAACATTAACCAAACGGGCCCTAATGGGCTGTTTGGTTCGGTTTTTTAGGGGTTGTTTGGTTGTATGTTTTTACTATGTAAAATGATGGAAAGTGTAAAAAAGTGTGTCCCAATGTCAGCTTTCATCACTTTACATTGTTTGTTTAAATTCTCTTTTACATGAAAAGCTTACACCTTTTGATGATGTGTCACCGAAAGCAAAGCTGTTTGGTTGTATGTTTTTACCATGTAAAAGGATGGAAAGTGTAAAAAAGTGGGTCACAATGTCAGCTTTCATCACTTTCAATTGTTTGTTTGTAGTTGTGAAAATAGTGTAAAGTGATTTCATATGCTGATGTGGCTTTTTTAGTGATTTTTTAAAAAATTTCTTATAAAAAAAGGACATGATTTTAGGAGAAAGCTAACATTGAAGTCAGGAAAAAATAATAAAAAATAATTCCAACCAATATGATCATTTGAGTAGGGACCACTTTTTACACTTTCCAAACAAACAATTAAAGTTACATTTACAAACCAAACAAGCAATTTATGATTCCAATGGAATCAAAAACAAACAAAAAAAAGTATAAAAGTAAAATTGATGAGGTGGACAACAACTTTCCAAGTTGTGTCATAAATACACAACTTTACCAACAACAACCAAACATCCCCTAAAATTAGGAGTGATTTTGTTGGAAAGCTGACACAATATCATAAATGTGTCCAAAAAATAATAAAAAAGTCAAAACATTGTAGAAAGTGGTGATGTGGATAACTACTTTCCATTTTGAGTCATAAATACTCTAGTTTACATAATAATATCCAACAATGTAATACTATTATTTTAGGATTCACAAAGATTTCTAACCAAACAATGTAAACACTCGAATGGAAAGTGGTGAGGTGGATAACCATTTTCTATTTTGTGTCATAAATACTCTAGTTTCCTAAAGGCATCCAAACAGCCCCTTAAGGGGAAGGGGCTTAAAAAAACCGAACCAAACGTGCCCTAAATGCAACTCTTCTAATTAGAGTTTTCTCTTGAAAACCACTTTTAAAATAGGACAAACGGATAGATATCACCTTCAAAAAATTTATGTACACAAACCAACTTATAAGTGGGCAACTCGTATATATTCAATCAATTATTGTTTGGTTCTTATACCCTAACTATTGAATAAGGGGCTGTTTGGTTGTATGTTTTTACCATGTAAAATGATGGAAAGTGTAAAAAAGTGGGTCCTAATGTCAGCTTTCATCACTTTACATTGTTTGTTTAAATTCTCTTTTACATGAAAAGCTTACACCTTTTGATGAGGTGTCACCGAAAGCAAAATCACCAAAATTATGAGTGATTTTGTTAGAAAGCTTACACAATGTCATAAAATGTGTCCAAAATAATAATAATAAAGTCAAAACCTTGTAGAAAGTGGTGAGGTGGATAACCACTTTTCATTTTGTGTCATAAATATTCTAGTTTACATTATGAGCTTTGCTACATGGACCCAAAATATGGGACCAATAGAGGAGACAAGTGAGGTGTCTCCCTCCTATTGGATAATGAGTTGGCCATCATTAATGATGATCAACTCATTATCCAATAGAAGGAAGACACCTCACTTGTCCCCTCTATTGGTCCCATATTTTGGGTCCTTGAGGAATTTTTCTTACATTATACTATCCAAACAATGTAATATTATTATTTTAGGATTCACAAAGATTCCTAACCAAACAATATAAACACTCAAATGAAAAGTGATGAGGTGGATAACCACTTTCTATTTTGTGTCATAAATACTCTAGTTTTCTAAAGGTATCCAAACAACCCCTAAATCTAACGAAAACAACATTCATGTAAACAAACGGTTCTGATGCACTCGTGAAGTAGGGAAACGTCACAATGCCTCATGTTGTCCTCCGTATGGACCAAGGCAACTGGCAACACTGCCAACACACCAGCTATTTTTTTGATAAGATTTGCACTCTAAAGACAACAGCTATAAATATTTAAATGTATTTCCTATTCTCCTCTTAAATGGTTGAGAACACTTTGTTGATATTGGAGTGTTCTGAAAAAATTTGTACTCTTGGGGCTGTTTGGTTGCACACTTTTTGAGAAAACTTTTCTCAAAACATCTGACAATGGTAAATTTGTAATTAAAAGTTTTCCAGAGTGTTCTATAAATTGTGTTTGGTTCAACAAAAAATTTACAGAAATATTTTCTATAAAATATCAAAACCTACCAAATTTTATAGAAAGCAATTTCCTCTCAAAATGAGAGGAAATCACCAGAAATCTGACACATACCATATTTAATTAAAAGCCTACCAAATCTTGTTATCTTGTTATTTTCTATAAAGTTATGAGCAATTTTCTTGTTTTGAACCAAACAAGCAAAGTACAAAAAACAAGAAAATTGGTACTTTTTGATTTCTCAAAATTTTTCCTATAATTTTTTTAAGAAATACAAGGAAATCATATTTTAAGTGGAAAACATTTCCTATAATTTCTAGAAATTGAACCAAACACTTATAAAATCTTATACGAGGAAAATAGAACAGAATCACCATCTATTTTATATTTATATAAATATTAACATTAACATATATATAAATATTAAAGATCAATACATGAAACTAAAATATCAATATAAATAGGCAGTAGGAAATCTCACGATAAGCCAAGCCAGTAGGCAGTCGTTCATTACAAGATCCATAAATATATGGATGCAACGAGCTATTTTTACTTAAAAGATGAATAAAAATGTTGATATGTTGGTAAACTATGTTTGAGTTTGTAATTACTTAATTAATCCCACGAGGGCTTTTACGTAATCCTGTTCCAACAGCAGCCGCACTTTGATTTTTTTTTTTTTTTTGGCCTCGGCATCAAACAGAGCAGGGATGGGGACACGAGGCCTAAGTGGACCCCGCCCACCCACCACCCTGATGTTGACCCTACACGATGAACTGCTGTTATGTAACCACACGTACACGTGTCCCCTCTTCTGACCCTCCAATCAGAGTCAAGGCTCCACGTGGGACACAGCCAGCTCAGCCTTTTCAGGCCCAGTGGTCCCCGAAGGCAATTAAAGGCCCATTTAAGTAACACGGGAATTGGTAGTCAAATACATTTAGTAGTCATTTATTGGGCCCATAATTACATCATTGAATGATATAGATAGGCTTTACGATAACAGTTCTCCCATCTTTAGTCCCCAAATAGACTGGTCCCGTTTTTAAAGATAAATTGGACCATTTCAGTGAGGCCATTTTTTACCATATTTAATTGGGCAAAACTACTAGATTTGTTTTTTTTTTACTTTATATAATAACTACCAACTTCGTATATTGTGTTCGTCTAACAATGATAAGATTTATAAAGTGGGACTCGTAATAACAATGTCTACTTTTTGACTGGATCTAAATTTTGGCGACTAAACGTCAAGTGATGCTAATATGGCTTCTTATCGTCGCCGGAGTAACAAAATATACAAAGTTGATATTTATGATCAATAGAATATACTAATTTGGTAATTTTACCAATTTCATCAGGGTAAGTTATAGACTTGCTGATTCTCGAAGATTCTAGACATTCAAATAATATTGTGACTGAGGTAGCAACCGGGCTAAATGGGCCGGACAGGATGACATTTTCCTATTTGTAATTCTTTTCGGAGTATTAGGAAACTTATTAGATAACCTCCCTTGCTTAAGGCTCTGTTTGGCAAAAGTAGCGGAAAGCTGCGAGATTATAGTTGAAAGCTGTTAAGCTAGTTGAAAGCTGTTAAGCTAGCTGAAAGCTGTGAAATTGTAGCTGAAAGCTGATAGTTGTGTAGCTAGCTGATTTACTAGAGTTGTTTGGAAAAAGTAGCTGTATAACTAGCTTAAATTTATTAAATGACTAAAAAGGACATGTAATATTATTGATATAAAATTAGAATTATTAGGGGTAAAAACGAAAGAAAAAAATTGGCAGCTCCTTCCCAAAGACAAACGCTACTTGAGGTAGCTTTCCAAAAGCTACTTGCAAAAGACAATCTTCAAAATAATCTTCTTCTATTTTTTGTCACCAAACAGCTCTACTAGCTTATTGACCAAATCAATAAGACATAATCTCTTAGATAAGACACAATCTCTTGTTGCCAAACAGTGCCTAAGTTTAGGGTTTACCAGATAACCCCCGTTAACTTTAAGCTTTTATAAAAAAAAATTCTCTCAAAAAATATTTTATAAAAAAAAATTGAACTTGGAAGGTAATTGAGGGTTGTTACTCACCAAATTATATATGCTATGTCGCCCACACAGACTTTAGCAGAATCATTTTTCTCCCCCATCATCTAAACATGTTCCAATTACAAGATTTGATTGATTAAATATGTCGTATTATCGGTCTAACATCAACCTTATGAGCCTCTCGGCAAGAAAATTACATACTAGTAAAAAAACATGAATTCTGAACTTGTACTATAAAATAGATTGTACGCTGTTGATTATATATAAGTTTCTTAGAAAAAGAATAAATATTTATGGTCATATTCTTATGTCAAACACAAAATATCACTTTGAAATAGGGTCGTTGAGGGCCATTTGCTGCCATCATTTATATTCATTATAAACACTGGAGCACAGGCACGTGCATAATGCACGCGCTAAAAAATTTATCGAAATTAATTCAATATTGATAATGATTTTTTTTTTCCGTGTGTAGCTCAAAGGAAATTTTATTCATTCATGGAAAGAAAGGAGTAAAGCTTTATTTAACAGATGCAATTTAAATATTTTTTTTAAAATTTTTGAGATGAATAGTCAGGAGATCTAAATTTGTGACTATCTATAATCCATCTCCAATTATTTACCATTTGAGTCATATTTTATGGCCACAATACTTCTTAAATGTTAGTTCTATTTTTATTTTTTATTTTTTATTTTACCTTGGTTTGATTAATTAAACTTTATATAATTACATAGAGTTTTGTTTATAAAAAAATTATATAGAATTTAGCTATGTTTATGGAAAATATTGATGAAAATATTCTAGAAATGACAAAGAGAAAAATGAATATTCAATTGTATAGCTTTGTCTATGTTATGGTAATATATGGATAGAATATTTTAGAAACAATAAATAGACAAAATCTCTTTTATTAAATTACATTTTCACTCTTTCAACCATAATAGGAAGAGGGATGTCCACGTGTGCACATCCTCTCAGAACCTCCCGCACCGTGCAGAATGTTCTCAGCCGTTAGATGTGGACTCGTGGGGCAGTTTGGTAATCTAATTGCTCCCTTGTATGGTTCAGAACCCCCGACATGATAAGGTGTTCTGATAGAAAGTTTACTCTATGTCCACCAATCATCCATATTTTGGATTGCCCTCACTTAAAAGCAACTAAGAGAAAAAATGAATATTCAATTGTATAGACTTTATCTATGTTTATGATAAAGTATGGATAGAATATTCTAGAGCAATAAATAGACAAAATCTCTTTTATTAAATTATCTTTTTACCCTTTCAACCATAGTAAGAAAATGAGTATGTCCATCGTCCATATTTTGAATTCCCTCATTTGGATCATTATATAGCAGTATGGATATATATGATAGCTTAAACCAATGCAACACGCCCGCCCGCAACACGTGTATGTGCTAGGCTGCTAGCTGTGTCAACATGGCATGATGAAGCGTTGAACTTGAACAATCTAGCTAAAGCTATTAGCTAGCTAGCCACTCATCCTTCACTTCCTCAGGGTGAGGTGTGAACAGAGGGTGTGAGAGAATATCTTATAGAAAACGACGTAAAATTGTTCAAAGTGTTGACAAACATGAAGATTCGGTAAAGACGTGGTGTCTGCCATACCCAGGTGTGATAGAATCTGTCATGTTTTCAGGGGTGTGGTGCGTGCTACACCCGGGTGTGGCAGACTCGTTTTCAGAATCCCATCACGTTTGGGATTTTGTTTTGTTATAAATAGAAACACGTTTTTTAGGGTTTCTTAAGGAGAGAATTAACATTGTTTTGAGCACATTGAGAGTGAGATATTGTGAGGGAGTTGAGAGCTTTAGTTAGGGTTATATTTGAGTGATTTTGTGAGTTGTAACCCGTTGTATTTCTCCTCCATATAGTGAAATCTCCCCATCATCTCCCCGTGGACGTAAGCAATTGCCGAACCACGTAAATTCCTGTGTTTGGTTTGATTTGTGTCGTATTTTGGTGAATTACACTCGTAATTTGGTTTGGTTCTCTTCTCTCATCGCTCACCGACTCGTTTGGTTGTCCAGCACGCTTCCGCACAGCGCACAACAATTGGTATCAAAGCTAGGTTTCAGATCTAGGGTTTTGCATTTGGGTGGAGGAAGATTCATTGTGGAAGCTTAGTTCTTAGAATTAGGCAATTGTTGAACCACGTAAATTCCTGTGTTTAGTTTGATTTGTGTCGTATTTTAGTGAATTGCACTCATAATTTGATTTGATTCTCTTCTCCATCGCTCACCGACTCGTTTGGTTATCAAGCACGCTTCTGCACGACGCGCAACATATATAACAATCTCGATTAACAATATTAATAATACATTAAAAAGATGCTCATCTTTATTTCAAGTTCTACTAGAATAGTATGCATGCAAGCGTGTTGTTCTGATCCATACACCTGGATGATGGACCAGAACAACCCACTTGTGTGCGGCTTGTTCTCACAAGATTTATATTCCTTCATCCCTTTGATGCACCACCAAATACCATAGATTGAGACCACATGATACTTTCTCGACTGAGAAGGAGGACGAGTGGGCCCATCTCGGCGGTGGCAATGGACCAGGGATGAAGCATGGTGGTTGCCATTTGTACCCGGGATGTACTTAAATAGAAAAGAAGGAAAAAAAACAAGAGGGGGACCATGAATTTGCATTTGCATTTCAATAGGATTGGATATTCCACTTGAGGAAAGATAGGATAATTGACAGTTCAATCAATTTGAGATATATGGTTGCGTTCGGAGCTGGAACTAATTCATCTAGAAAGGTTGAATGAAGATCGACCCCCAGTGTAAGGAAGCCTCTTCTAGTGCATATTAAATAAAATAAAATAAAACACTTTCTAAATGTTATAAAAGCAAACAATATACACGCAATCTCATAAACAGCAGTTAGCCAAAGTAAAATATAAGAGAACAAGAGAAGAGGGTTTTTAATTCTGTACAAATAAAATCACTCACTAGCAGGTAACTGCTAGTTATTGTTCTCATAAATATTGATTTGTATATAATATAAATGAAAAAAAAAAGAGAAAAATGATTGACCACCTCAGGCCGCAAATACTGAAGTTTGTTCATACCAGCACTGCACAAAATTGATACGTCATCAAAAGGCCATAAAACACTACAACAACCCATAAAAAGAAAATAATCACAAGAATTACACGGATAAGGAATTCATACTGTGAGCTAAGATTGGGATGCTTTTGCAGTTGGATGTGTTTCCTTGCTTCAGAATCTCACTGTCATCTTGGCTTAGCTTCACTTCCCTTGCTTCGGAATGACGAAAGAGAGAAGAAGGAACGAGGCGCTACAAGAATTCATCAGATAAAAGGGGGTCAGATCACGGCAATAGGATACCATTTTTTTTTTTCATGGGAGAAAAGAACACCTCATATTAAGCTAATATTATTAACTTAATATTAACAATATGAAGAGCAAAATAAGTGTCAATACGAAAAGGGTAAAATGGAAGTTTAGTACAGGAAAATTTATTTTTTTCCATCTAGACCAAGTATGGACAACTTTGGGTTGGCAGCTCCATGAATCTGTTCGTACTGTGTTACCACTAAGATAAGTTGGCCAACAGAAGAATTTGCTTTATTAATTCTACACAAGGGCCTCCGTTATGCTGCTTCTTCCAAGAAAATGTATAATTTGTATACGGTTATCGTTTGGTAGTCATTCATAATATGATACATTCTCCTAGGGAGGCTTCTCAAATTTCAGGTTGTGGTGTCTAATCAGCCTCTTTGATGGGAAAAAGTCTTTATAATGCCGGTGATCATAAGCGTATTTATAAATTATTACTAATATTTGAACCTTTGATTAAAAATTAGGTCAAACCAAAACCTCTGGATTTTACAAAGAGCATGAAAAGTAAAAAGTTCGCTCAGATATGAGAAAAACTGAGATGTTTATATATTTCTGGTCATCTTCACTTCAGATCTAAAGCGTCAAGGTGTTTTAATATGGCAAGCCAAATAAATCTCTGGAGCAATGCCCTCTATTTCTTTAGGTCATTCATGAAGTGGACAAAGTTGATTATAACTCTGAAAATTATAGAGATACTAGTAAAACAGTTACCTTTCGAAGAACTTCCAGACAAATGATCCTCTCTCAACTTGAAGTTTCCAGGACCATGAGGCATGGAACTTCGTAAGGATTGAACTGCATGAAAATTGAAATAACAAACCTAAAATGAGCTAGCTCCTCAAACTAGACAAGTGCAAAACTACAATGGTTTGAGTCATTTGACTAAGCTCTGAAGTAAAGAGAACTAATTTGTTTGGAAAATTGCTGGACCAGTAATCATGGAAAAGCTTTAAATCCGACCCTCTAGGCCTTACCTAAACTACAAGTCTATGAATGATGAAATAGACTCAACAGAACACAACACCATGAAACAAAGTGTGGAATATCACAGTGCCAAAAAGAAAGGTTGCAGCTTAGTCATCAAATGATGAAAAGGGACTAGCCATGAAATTCTATACATGTGAGAATAGCATAGGATGGTTTATAAATGCAGGAGCAGACCTCCCAGGTTTGCATAAATTTACTTACTCAACTACTCAATATATCAACTACTTCCATAACAAATAAAAAGAGTATAAGATCATTTCAGTTTTGCAATGAGTTTGCTGAAATTCAATATCCTACAAACGTAGACTATCGATGTTCTGGAAGGAGACAGTTGAGCAGCTTTACAAAGACTGATGGCAAGTTAACCAAGAGAAAGTAGATTAGAATAACAACAAGGAAGTTTTTGACATCTACCTCAACGATACATATCAAGAACATGTTACTTATGGTTCTTCAGCAGAACAGAGTTAACCAAGAGAAAGTAGATCAGAATACTAGCTAATTTTGCATCAGAATACTAGCAGAAATTAACAATGGCAAAAAACATGAAGTAACTGAAATGCAATAAAATGTATATACCTTGTTCAGGAAGCGTGTCACAGTCATTGAAGCTATCATAAGAACCTGAGTAGCCCATTCTTGATTTCCTCAGTTCATCTGAAGTTCGCGATCCAAGATCTCGACCATCTTCTGTGTCATCATCACCTTCAGATGCTGTCGAGGCAGATACCCAATCATTTACTAAATAATCTGCACCTCTACTTTTCCTCCCAAATTTAAATAACCGTTTAAACCCTTTAGACACATCTTTTTGTGGATGTGAAGCATTAGCGACAAGAACAGGTATCTGAGCACTCCCCCATTTTTTTCTCATACGGGCAGCATCAGCGTCCATCATTTGGTTCAATGGATGGGAATTCCATGATGCCGGACTTCCAGTAGGGGAGTTCACAGAAGCATCAAAGTCAGATGCTTCGTGTGCATAAGAAAATGAGTGTTGGATGTTTGAGATCCATGATCCTGGGCTTTCCCCTGGTGACTCCCGCACATGTCCTGGTGAAGGATCGAACTTGGAGGATATAGCAATAGATTTGTCGATATCTTGAGATAGTGATCTCAGAATATCAGCATTATCTGATCCAAGATGACCATTCTCACTATCTGATCCCACAGGAAAATTTGTGTCCTGAAGATTTCGTTCAGGAGATGTTCTGCTAGATTCCTCTTCATCATCTTTAAACATATTTGTTGAAGCCTCTTGTTGATCAACCAAACCTTCGGAATCTTCTTCATCTTTTAGAGCTTCAGGGTTTGTAAAGCCTTTCGGTTTAGACATACCTAACTCACTACTATTCTGAATTTTATTCATATTCTGCTCCATTTGCTCTTTTGGAAACTGTAAAGTTGTCAGATTGGCACCATCAGAGCTGGGAGGTGAGAGGTCATTCAACTCTCCAGAGATAACTAAGCTTTTTCTAGTGGAATGGGAGCTCCGTAACTTCTCCTCCTTAACGAGATTTGCCTCTTCAGTGGTGCTCTTGCTTCGAGTAAAAGTTATTGGCTGTGCACGGGAAGTAACCTTACTAACTCCTGCTGTAGGCTGTGTGTTTTCTTTTCTAAGGTCAGAGAAGTTAGGAACGGACTGTGCGAGTGGGTTTTCAGTCAGCGTCCTATGCCGAATGGAACCAGAGTTAATGGCCTTGGCAGAAGGCTTAGGAATTGTGACTGATGTTGTTCTAGGAACGGAGGATAATAAGCTTTTACTAAATGTGAGCTTCTTCGAGCTTGTAGAAGATTCATTGCCAGATAATGTATCGCTGTAGCATTTGTCTTGGCCATAGAGAACCTGATCATGCTCTCGTACATCTTCTGCATCTCCCTGATGTTCTACTGTCTTTCCCATATACAAAAAAAATAAAAAAAGAATAAAAGTAATAGGTCAAATGTACTACCAAGTTTCTGTATGATAATGAGAATAGTGGTGTATATAACCAAGAATGTAAGCGTCTATGATAAAAATATATATATAATATCCAAAAATAACTTTAATAAATGGACAAATTTGTTATAGCATCATTTAACAAGAAAGGAGTTTGGTACCTGCCCCTGGTTTTTTGTAGCGGAGTAAACATTAAATGATCTCATTCTCTCTACTCGACGATGAGCAAGAACTGAATCTCGTTTACCAGCAGATCCAGCAAGCTTCATCTTCATCTCAGCTTGGCTGCGTTCCAGGCTATCATGCATAGCCTTCATCTTTGCTTCTTTTTGGGCCCTCTTTGACCCCAAATCTTCCCTCAGCTTTGCATCCCGCTTTTGGATATATTTCTCATAGAACTTTCCTCTGGATTCTTCTGATGGGCTGACAGTGCCTACCTTCTGCTTCGTACTGTTGGAAGAATCTAAACTTTCCACCATCTTCAGAAGCAAATTAGAGTCAAGTTCTACTTCATTGCTCAAATTCTCACTTGGTATCTTCCCCACTGAGAATTGTTCAGCAAGACCCTCAGCCGGCCACTTTTCGGCAGACTTCAGCAGCTGAACATTGCCAGTTTTGCTTCTCGAAGTGGAAGATATTTGGTTTCCCTGAACCCTGAGCTTGTGTGCAGCAAATAGCTTTTCCAGTTCATCAGCCTTTATCTGCAGATCAACTTTCAGCTCGTTATTTCCTTTCACTGACCTCACAGCCTGAGCCTGTTCCACAGAAGTTGTGAGAGGAAGTTGAAGGACATCCTCCCATCCCTTAGCCTTCTTCTCTGAGACAGCCGGAATTTTTGTTCCTTGATTGGGCACCTTGTCATCTCTCCTTCCTTGCACCTTCTTTATCTGATCAGGAGCAGTTGTTCTCCCATGTAGCTGAGAACCTGGACCATCTTCAAAGGAAACTTTGAATGACATATGAGAAGGAATAGTTTCCTCTTTCCTCTCTGTAACTTTGAATGACATATGAGTAGTAGTTTCCTCTTTCTTCCCTGAGACGGTTGGAATTTTTGTTCCTTGATTGGGCACCCTGTCATCTCTCCTTCCTTGCACCTTCTTTATCTGACCAGGAGCAGTTGTTCTCCCATGGAGCTGAGAACCAGGACCATCTTCAAAGGAAACTTTGAATGACATATGAGAAGGAATAGTTTCCTCTTTCCTCTCTGCAACTTGATTTCCAGGATATGCTTTTGATTGGGATTGTGAAGACATATCGTTCTGTGGAGCAATCTCTTGAACCTTACCCAAGGAAGCTTTGACTTGAAACTGGGAATCCGAAGGATCTTTCGGGTTTGCTTCATCTTCTGTTTTTCCTGCAAATGTTTTTGCGGTTGAACGTGTTCGAGCCTTCCTAGTGACAGTATGAACTGCTTGATCATTTGATTCTGCCTTTGCAACTGTTGCTGGAACTGCTTTAGATTGAATTTGCACAGTTGCTTGATCTTTCATCCCACTATTTTGTGCTGCAACTCCATTAAATTGAGACAGAGAGGCGGTTTGGTCTTTCAGTTTAGCATTCTCCCCTGATTCTGAAGCAGGTTTGGAGGTGTCTTGGGTATTACTTTCATCACCGACTCCATCCTGATGTGCTTCACCCCCAAAATGACTAAATTCTTTCGGAGAGTCACCGTGGCCCTTGTCCATAGACAGTCCAGGCTGAGTTCTGGAGTTTGCAGTAGTATGTTCTCTCAACAAAACATCATCTCCATCTCTGTCCTTCAGAAAAGAACTGGTCTGGGCCTGGGATGAAGACAAAGTAGAAGATGAACATGTGGTTGTTAAGTTGTCATTAGGACCCGACCTAGGCCATGAATTTCCTGTGTTTTTTGGCACTACAACACCTTCTTCCATGTTACTTCCAGATTTAACCTGTGAATCAGCAGATGAAGTAGGAGTTCCAGCGGTACTTACACTCTCCTTTCTGTCACTGCTGATGCTGCTGCTAGTAAGATCAATACTCATATCACTAGCACCGCTCCATCTCCTCAATACCAACTTCTCCATAGACGCATCAGATGGTTGCCTCCGGTGTTCCCCCTTTCCAGCCACCATCTTATTGATTCCACCTCCACCAGAAGTGTTGCTGCTAATACTAGCATTTGTAGACTGTTCTTTCTTTTTGCTTTCAAAGAGGTTGATGCGGTCTTGAACACTCAACCGCCGGGACCCGGCTGAAGCTGGCTGAAGTGGCTCATCTAAGGATGCAACATTCGGAGATGCATCCTCCTTGGCCTTGCTCATATCTTTCTCCTTGAAGGACTGGGCAATGGGCTTCACCTCGGCAGCAGATTCCTGTAGTGATCGTTCACTGCTAGGCTTGCAAAGTTCATGCCCTGTGGCAATAGACTCACTGATGGATGGGCCAGAAGACTCAACCTCCATTTCATCAATTGACATGTCAGACCCTAAGGACGCACGAATGTTGACATCATCAATAGCCCTCCATTGCGGTGGTATTGGTGGAGGCGGTGATTGGGAATGATTTATCAACTCAGGCCGCCGCTGGCACAATGAGATGAACTTGGTACATGCTTCACTACAACACAAACATCACACAACATGTAAGAAAGGTCATTAGTTCAAATTTATTTATTAAAGGATAGATCCTATCATTATTCAGTCTTGATCAACAGTAACATCTTATCATTGTAAGGATTATTTGCAGATGCAACCCTTATACTATAGGGGTGTAGCTACATATCACCATTCACCCATGTTCTATTTATTATAAGATGCACCCTCAAGGTCCCATGATGGCATTATTTTCCATTAGTTTTTAAACTCTGTTGATATTTGGAGAGAAAAGAGATTATTGGAGTGATTACTCCCCTCACTCTATACTTTACTATTTATGGTGATGAACTAATTACAAGTTAGTCTCACAAGAAATGTAGGACTAAGAACATCTCCAACAGCTTCCCCATTTTATTGGTATTCACTTATGGAGAATTTTAGGCTTTTTTTTTTGTCCAACAGATTCCCCATCACATTCCCCAAAATAGGGATGGAGAAGGAAAAAAAGGGAGTCTTCCCCAAATCTGGGGCATTCTTCAAATATTTGGAGAAAGCTTGGTCATGAATGCAGCACGTTCTTCAAGATGGGATGGAGGAGAAAATAAATATAAAACAAAATCCGTAATTACAAAAAAACCATGGGGGCAGTTCCAATGCATAAGAGCATCCAAAAATAGGAATGTAGAATATTTTTATTATTATAATAAATGCAGGATTCTTTAAAATGGGGAAGCTGCTGGAGTTGGAGCAAAAATAATTTAAAGAATATGACTTTTGCTCCCCCATTTTGAAGAAAATTTTGGGAAAACTGTTGGAGATGCTCTAAACTAATACTCTTTTTTACTCTCTTCTAACACTCCCCCTAAGCTGGAACATATATATCATGCATGCCCAGCTTGTCACAAATAAAATCAGCATGTGTTCAACCAAGTGGTTTTGTAAGGATGTTTGCCAACTGATCTACTGTCGATACATGTTTTGTCGTAATGATTTTATCCTCGGGCTTCTTGCGGACTACATGCCAGTCAACTTCAATGTGATTGATTCTCTTATGAAACACGGGATTCTCAGCAATATGAATTGTTGATTTATTATCGTCATATAGATCCATGGGACATTCTGGAGGGAGACCAATTTCCGTCAATAGGTCTCTGATCCAAATCATCTCTAGTGTCACATTTGTGATAGCTCTGTATTCTGATTCTGCACTAGATCGAGATACAACACTTTGCTTTTTACTTTTCCATGATACCAGATTTCCTCTAAGAAAAGCACAATATCCAGTAGTCGATCTCCTATCAAAAGGACATCCAGCCCAATCTGCATCAGAGATGCCTGTAACTCTGGTGTGTCCTTGATCTGAGCAGAGAATTCCTCGTCCTGGAGCATTCTTCAAGTACCTCAAAATTCTCATTACTGCATCCAAGTGAGTAGTCCTAAGTGCGGACAAGAACTGACTTACAATACTGACTGCGAATGTGATGTCAGGTCTGGTCACTGTCAGATAATTCAGTTTCTCCACCAATCTTCTATACTATCCAATATCTTCAAGAAGCTCCCCCTAATCTAATAGTAGTTTTGAGTTCACATTCATTGGAGAATCACTGCTTCTGTATCATAACATCCCAGCCTCTAAGAGCATATCCAAGACGTACTTTCTTTGTGACAGAAGAATACCCTTCGTTGACTTTGCGACTTCAATGCCTAGAAAGTATTTTAGGGAACTAAGATCTTTAGTTTGGAAATGTTTTTGTAAATGCTTCTTCAGTCTGTCAATATCAGAAGCATCATCCCCTGTAATTACAATGTCATCCACATAGACAACGAGCAGAATTCGTTTTCCATTTTAAAATCGTCAGAAGACAGAGTGATCTTTCTGTGCACGACAAAGCCCAAATTCCTGAATAACCGATGCAAAACGTCCAAACCATGCTCTCGGAGACTACTTCAGACCATAAAGTGATTTCTTTAGCCTACACACCTTCGTATTCTCCCCTTAAGCAACAAATCCTGGTGATTGCTCCATGTAAACCTCCCCATCTAGAATACTATTAAGAAATACATTTTTGATGTCCAACTGATGAAGCGGCCAGTGATTTGTCGCTGCTAATGAAATAAAAATCCGAACAGATGTCATTTTTGCCATTAGAGAGATGGTATCTACGTAATCCAAGCCATACACCTGTGAATAGCCTTTAGCAATCAGTCGGGCTTTCAGTCGTGCCAAAATTACATCAGGATTTAACTTGACAGTGTACACCCACTTGCAGCCGACGGACCGCTTTCCTGATGAAAGTGAAACCAAATCTCAAGTCTCATTCTATCACAAGACCCTCATTTCTTCTTGCATCGTTTGGTACCAACCTGGAATAAATAGGGCTTCTGACACATTCTTGGGAACCAAATATGAGTCGAGAGAAGCAACAAAAAATCGAAAGGAAGAGGATAGGCAATCATAAGAGACAAAGTTAGAAATAGGATGTTGAGTACAACTTTGTGTCCCTTTTCGAAGTGCAATAGGAAGGTCGTCCACAGAAGGGGATAAATGTGCACTTACAGATTTAGGTTCTTCAGCCGGAGGACTTGGTGTTGAGGCCGACGTTGGCACAGGAGCAGGAGCGGAGCGACGATGATAAACTTGAATTGGGTTGTTATACCGTGCTGAGTGTTTGCCAGTAGCGCAAATAGTATTGTCAGCGAATAAACCACCACCGATAACCAGTGACTCTTGTAGGATCAAATAGTCATACTCATCCGGTGATAATGAAGATAGAGAGCTAGAATGACCGGGTTTATCTTCGAAGAATGTTACATCAGCAGAGAACACAATGTTACATCAGCAGAGAACACAAGGCGATTGAGTGATAGACAGAAACACTTGTAACATTTATGTTTTTGGGAATAGCCAAGAAAAATGCCCTTAAGAGGCCGAGAGACAAATTTTTGTTTATTTAGATTGTGATTATGAACAAAACATAGAGAGCCAAAAATCTTTGGAGGTAGCGGAAAGAGATTATCGTTAGGGTATAGAATCTTGAAAGGAATTTTATCTTGCAGAACGAAAGAAGACATTCGATTAATCAAATAATATGTTGTTAAGATAGCTTTCCCCAAAAATTCTTTGGGAACGTGGCGATGGAACAGCAAGGTCCGAGCAATATTAAGGAGATGCATAATCTGGCGTTCAGCAACTCTATTTTGCTGAGTGTAAAGACAAGAAGACTGATGAAGAATCTCATGTTGTTCAAGAAAACTAGTGAAATTACCATCCAAATATTCTTTTGCATTATCAGATCGAAAAATTTTTATCGAAGACTTGAATTGATTGACTATTTCAGAATAAAAGAGTTCAAATGTGGAAAAGACTTCAGATCTAGACTTGAGAAGATAAATCCAAGTAATACGAGAGTGATCATCCACGAAACTGACAAAATACTGAAACCCCAATTTAGAAGTTATTGGGCATGGCCCTATACATCAGAATGAACAAGATCAAATGGCTTAGCAGCCCTCTTATTGACTCGATTAGGATAAGACACACGATGGTGTTTTCCAAGTTAACATGACTCGCACTCTAATGAGGAAAGAGATTTGAACTGGGGATGAAGCAGCTTGAGAACAGAGAGAGAGGGATGTCCTAACTGACAGTGGTATTGTAGTGCTAATAAGTTGTCGATACATGCTAAATGCTTGGTGCCCAATTTTAGTTTATAATGACCGTTGTGCTCACGTCCCGTCTCAATCGTTTTCCTCATGAATAGGTCCTGAAAAACACAATGTGTGGAGAAGAATATCACTGTACAGTTTAGAGATTTGGTGATCTTACTAACAGATAATAAATTATAAGAAAAACTAGGAAGATAGAATACAGAGGAGAGAGGAAGACTACTAGAAGGATTAGTGTTGCTGACATCCTGAACAGGTGTACGTGAATCATCAAATAATATAACTGAATTAGATGTAGGGCTGAAAGATGGCAAAATACTTTGATTCCCAGTCATATGATCAGTGGCACATGTATCTATAATCTAAGTATTAGACGAAGACGATGTAAGTAAAGAGAAAGAGGTACCTGCATTTTTTATAGTGGATAAGGAGGAAGATGATGTTTGTGAATTCTGGTACTGCTAAAATAATTGAAATTACTAAAATTGACGTTGCAGCTCCGCATCATGAAAGACTGACTATAGTTGACTGTCATTATCAGATGAGATCAAGTTGTCCTGATCAGTCATGTAAGCACCATTGGTTTTTTTTCTAATTCGGGATAATTATATTTGAGATGTCCTGACTGGTGGCAGTAGTCATAAGTCTTCATTAAATCATTGTCATGAGCATGCCCGTCTTGGGATGGACCTCCTCAGTCACCTCGTTGACCACCTCAACCCCCAGAATGACCAGTGTGGTAACCTCCTCTCCCTTCAAAGTTTCTTCTACCCCTTTCAGGACCACCATTATGACCCCCTCGTCCATAAGACTGTCAACTCTGAGTGGCAAGGGTAGAGCGATCCGCAGTTGATGTTGGTGACTGTGCAAGGACAGCGTTCTTCAGAAAGTGACAAGTCTCAGCCAGATAACCAATAGCGGAGCTCCCTATGATTTGTGATCTAGCAGAGTAAATGGAATCTAGGGTACTTAAGTAGGTGAGTACCATAAGTTTATTCTATTGGTTTTGCATCTGTTTTACATCCCCAATAATAGAAAAAATCTGATGAAGTTTCTCAGTCAGACGATTGAACTCACCATAATGATCATTCATGCGTTTATCATCATGTTTCTTACAAAACAGCTCTTGAATAACTTCATATGCTCGATTAATATTACTGCTACCCCCATAAAGATCTTGTAAAAAACATCAAAGTTTCTTCACTGTCATACAATGAATGACTAAATCCTGAATTTTAGGTTCTATCGTATTAAGAATCTGATGTAAGAAGACACTATCATCTAATGTCCAAGACTCCGGTGTCGGAGTAGGAGGGTCCGTCAACAAATGGTCAGTTTTGCCTCGGCATGCCACGTAGATTTTAATAACACGTTTTTACTGAAAATAGCTAATTCCATCAAGTTTTCGGTCAGTGATTCTACCAGAAAATATCTCTGAAACTTTCGTCTAGACCGTTAACTCAGAATTCTTGAGTTCCTCAGATCCGGCCATCATGAAACAGACGAGTAAAGATCAAGACGATACCCTTCACAAGTTGTACTCCACAATCAAAGCAAGTCCAAGTTCAAGATAATAATACTTGAATTAGCCAATGGCGAAGGTTAACAATGTAAGAACATGAAGATTAACATACAAGAACCCGAAGGTTAAAATACAAGAACCCGAAGGTTATCATGAAACCCGAAGGTTAAAGTTCAAGAACCCAAAGGGTAATTTTTTTTTAGATAACAATTCGCAGATCTAAGTCAGATCCTAAAACAAAGGGACATGGCGGCGGCGATCGACGGCAGGCGGGAGTTGTCGAGGAAGATCGAATCGGTGAAGTGGATCTGCTCTGGAGTTTCCTCCGTGGACCACTGATTTAACGATCCGAGACGGACGTGAAAAAGATTTGACGTTGATGTTTCGATGTGAAAACAAGAACTGAAGTGAATATATTAGCAATGTAAGATAAACACTATTCTCAAGATCAAATCCAAGTTTTTGAACTCGAGGAAACACTGAGCAAGGTAAGATATCCAAGTTGTCAAGGAAGCAAGTAGCGGCGAACAAAGCAAGCGGCGGCGGCGGCAAGCGGCGACGATGACGGACGAAGCAGGCAGTGACGAAAATTAGGGTTTAGGGCTTAGGAGAAGGAACAGGGCTGCTAGAAGAGGGAGGAGTCGAATCTGGAGGAGAGAGGGAGGAGTCGGATCTGGAGGAGAAAGGGAAGAGTCGGATCTGGAGGAGTCGGATGAGGGATTAGGGTTAGGGTTAGGGTTAGAAGAGGGATTAGGGTTTAGGGTTAATGTTGGTTTGGCGGCTAGGGTTTAGGAATTAGGGTTAGGGTTAGGAACCTTGCTCTGATACCACGTTGATATTTGGAGAGAAAAGTTTATTAGAGTGATTACTCCCCTCACTCTATACTTTACTATTTATAGTGATGGACTAATTACAAGTTAGTCTCACAAGCAATGTGGGACTAAACTAATACTCTTTTCTACTCCCTTCTAACAAACTCAAAGTGGAATCTCATGGAAATACTCTGGGTAAAATCTAACGGTATACATCACATGATTACCACAGGAGTTTAAAACTGAAGCCAAGGATGTGCATGCTACTAAAAAATAGATAAGGGCAATAGGTACACCCTCATAGTACAGGGAGAGCATCTTTAAAATTTAAACAACCCTTTAAGCGCTGTAGACTACTTACTTGCTTAGTTTGACACATACCAAGATGATAGACATAACAGAGGTTGTAGTAGCAGACTAAGTTAATCAATCACAATAACATTAAGATAGGAAAAGTATCTAGGTCTTCATTAGTCTTCCATAGATGGATATATTGCGTTAAAAATGTAAAATCCAAGTGAGCACCAAAATTAGGACCTAGTTACATCAAGAATATAAGTTGTCTTAAATGGCAAGTTTTTCCTGTGTTGTAGACAAACTAAGAAAGCCTTCTTCTGACTGCTGTCCTATTAGTCCTATGAGTTTCCTAATACATAGTCACTGTGAGCATTATGTATGAACTGGACACTTCTTTCCCAAGAAACTACAGTCTCATAAGTCATACCAATAGCAAAACCCCATCGAGATCTGAGACTTCTTTCCCACGAAACTACGGTCTCATATCAATAGCAAAACCCCATCGATCGATCGAGAGATCTAGAGACTTTACATGATCACACGTACAGAAGTTGCATGATTTATAACTTCAACCTTTTACAGTAACACCCCTAAATCTCTCACAGGGTCAATAACTAGCCATTCATGTTATTTAAACAATCTGAGATATGTATTTTCGATCAAACTAGAGGAAATAAAGTTACATATCTCAGAATGAATGAGCACACTAAAGGTTTAAAGGCAGCTTTACATGGTGAAGGAGACGGAGAAAAAGAAAAGAGGAGAAGAAATAACCATGGTTAGTAAAAACAAGAAGTTACTTTAAGCGAAGGGCACCAAATCGATTGGCAAACATGAGAAGTTCCGAAACAGTGTCAGGGGTGAAGCCTGCAGCTGAAGCCCGAGCACAAGCTGTTCCCAAGTCTTGCTTAACAGCATTGAGTCGCAAGTCAATGGCCTTGAGGAGCTCTTTCCTGCAGATCAAACCATAGGGAAGTGATTGTTTCATTATAATAGTGCTAGAATGGCAGACTAAATTCAAATGGTAATTTATAATATTACAGTAACTATTTGGAGCTCTTTGCTTGGTACATGGAAATCTTGCAAAAGTTCATGTACATGAAAATGTTGCACAAAAGTAAATGAAAAGTAACTGTTGCAGAAAAATAAAGTGACAGGCAACATACTTTGTTATGTCTGCAGCAGCTGCGGCAGCTGGTTTGTTTTTACCTGAATTGAGCTCCAAATAAAACATTATCAGTGAGAGAAGGCCATCTACCAAACCATGATTAACAGAAAAATTCTAAAATGATGAATTAGATAAATGTATTTTTAGTTCTATATTCTTCATTTTTCATTGTTTGTAATGCAACTGTGATAATTGTCAATTTTGTAGACCCCAGAAATGATGGGAAACGGCAGGACTCATATGCAAGCTTCAAGAGTTTCATCATGGCTTTGTGGCAGAAAGCAGCAAGGTTTATTGAAATTTAGAAGAAAAATCAGAAAATAAAAAATACATAGCTAATAAAACAATTTAAGTAACAGTAGAAGTTTAATGCCAACCAACAACAACAAAGCCTTATCCCCATATTTTGTAGTCGGCTACATTTCTCACATCATAAGGGGTTATCCCCAGCCTCCGACTCCAAAACAAAAACAAAACAAAAAACAAAAAAAAGGGAAGAAAAATTAAGTTAACCACTATCATGCCCCTCTTAATTATTTCTAGCGAAGTTATCTTAAACCTACATTTACTCCTTCGTCCCCTGAGTATAATCTTATCACGCCTTGTAGTTGGGCCATCTACCGAGATTGGTAATTAAGCTCTTTTAAATGATGGGCTCTAAAGCAGAGGGATTTAAGCAGAGTTTTAGCATGCTTTTTAACAACAATGATCCGTATACCAACTAGCAGATTCTAGGCGGATCATTCATATATGAAACTTGTGATTGGCTGCAGAGAAAAAATTTATTCAAATGCCAAAGAATAAAGAAACTTCGCATATAAAGCAAAAGCTGCAAGACAGGTTTTTCCTTTAATATGCATTTGACATCCATATTTTTAACAACAATGGATTTAAACAGAGTATAATCTTATCACGCCTTGTAGCTGGGACATCTAAAGATTAGTAATTAAGCTCTTCTAAATGATGGGCTCTAAAGCAGAGGGATTTAAGCAGAGTTTTGGCATGCTTTTTCAACAACAACGGTTCGTGTACCAACTAGCAGATGTAAGAGGGATCATTCACATATGAAACTTATGAATGGCTGCAGAGAAAATTTTCATTAAAATGCCAAAGAATAAAAAATCTTTGCATATAAAACACTGAACTTAAAACCAAGGCTGCGAGACAGATTTTTTTCCTTTAACATGCATGATGCATTCAACATCCATTCATAAGCAAATAAGGTAGCTTGTAGCTTGTACAGATGCTCCTCAACTTTCTAAATTCTAAGTTATGCAGCTATGCATATATTCTGCTTATCCAATGTTTTCGCTTTTTGATGCCCAATTCTAAAGCTAAACATGGCTAGAAAGTGCCCAATGCCTACTAATATATTAAACTGCTAATGTATAGAACTAATACCACTCATTGACAAGTTAATGGTTCCATGACCCTCCATAGACCATGTAGACATTTGACTTTTACCACGATTGGAAAAATCATGCAACCAGGTGGCAATGTTGGATATGAGCATTGAGGGTAGAAAAATGTTACGAATGAAACTGAAGCAGGACATAGAGAAGAAAATTGGGTATGGAGCCCTAACAAAAAACAAAATTTAGAAAATGTATTACTTCTATCAATGTATTTTATTTGGACTGTAATAAAGGAAGTAGTATACAGTACAAAGTGGTGAGGCGACATTCTGACATCCTCACTATCTATCTGGTACCAGTTAAAAGATAAATCTACTTTTGTATTTCCATAACATATACCATTAGGTTATTATGAATCAAGCAAATATTTTAATATTTGCAAAACCAAAAAAACATAATTTATAACAAATGTAAATAAAACAGAATTGACATAAAAAGCTTACCAGAGAGCTGATCTCCTGCCCCCTAAATGAAGAGGAATTTTGATTTCAGAAAGTAGTCCGCAATGTTTAACTTGATCAATTTTTAAAACAAACATGATATATAGTATTACCTGAGAATATATTTTTCTGGCTCCTTCCAATTGTGACATCTCTGCATCAAATGTATTGACCAACTCCAACACCTCAGGAGTGCTGACAAAACGAACAAACCTACAAGTATAGTTTTTAGAAACACTTTTCAGAGAGTTTCTCAACTATCAAAAAGGAAAATTGCTTGGTGTATAAGGCTCCATTGAAGGCCGGCCACAATCTGTATGAATAGTTGTCTCTGAGGCGACCACAAGAAAAAAAATGAAAAACATGCTACCAAGTTCAGTTCGCCTATAGAAAGAAATGCATTCTTGATCATAGTATCCAGTTTCTTTCAACTAAGGAGCAAAGCTCCACAAGACAGGTTTTTCCTTTAATATGCATTTGACATCCATATTTTTAACAACAATGGATTTAAACAGAGTATAATCTTATCACGCCTTGTAGCTGGGACATCTAAAGATTAGTAATTAAGCTCTTCTAAATGATGGGCTCTAAAGCAGAGGGATTTAAGCAGAGTTTTGGCATGCTTTTTCAACAACAACGGTTCGTGTACCAACTAGCAGATGTAAGAGGGATCATTCACATATGAAACTTATGAATGGCTGCAGAGAAAATTTTCATTAAAATGCCAAAGAATAAAAAATCTTTGCATATAAAACACTGAACTTAAAACCAAGGCTGCGAGACAGATTTTTTTCCTTTAACATGCATGATGCATTCAACATCCATTCATAAGCAAATAAGGTAGCTTGTAGCTTGTACAGATGCTCCTCAACTTTCTAAATTCTAAGTTATGCAGCTATGCATATATTCTGCTTATCCAATGTTTTCGCTTTTTGATGCCCAATTCTAAAGCTAAACATGGCTAGAAAGTGCCCAATGCCTACTAATATATTAAACTGCTAATGTATAGAACTAATACCACTCATTGACAAGTTAATGGTTCCATGACCCTCCATAGACCATGTAGACATTTGACTTTTACCACGATTGGAAAAATCATGCAACCAGGTGGCAATGTTGGATATGAGCATTGAGGGTAGAAAAATGTTACGAATGAAACTGAAGCAGGACATAGAGAAGAAAATTGGGTATGGAGCCCTAACAAAAAACAAAATTTAGAAAATGTATTACTTCTATCAATGTATTTTATTTGGACTGTAATAAAGGAAGTAGTATACAGTACAAAGTGGTGAGGCGACATTCTGACATCCTCACTATCTATCTGGTACCAGTTAAAAGATAAATCTACTTTTGTATTTCCATAACATATACCATTAGGTTATTATGAATCAAGCAAATATTTTAATATTTGCAAAACCAAAAAAACATAATTTATAACAAATGTAAATAAAACAGAATTGACATAAAAAGCTTACCAGAGAGCTGATCTCCTGCCCCCTAAATGAAGAGGAATTTTGATTTCAGAAAGTAGTCCGCAATGTTTAACTTGATCAATTTTTAAAACAAACATGATATATAGTATTACCTGAGAATATATTTTTCTGGCTCCTTCCAATTGTGACATCTCTGCATCAAATGTATTGACCAACTCCAACACCTCAGGAGTGCTGACAAAACGAACAAACCTACAAGTATAGTTTTTAGAAACACTTTTCAGAGAGTTTCTCAACTATCAAAAAGGAAAATTGCTTGGTGTATAAGGCTCCATTGAAGGCCGGCCACAATCTGTATGAATAGTTGTCTCTGAGGCGACCACAAGAAAAAAAATGAAAAACATGCTACCAAGTTCAGTTCGCCTATAGAAAGAAATGCATTCTTGATCATAGTATCCAGTTTCTTTCAACTAAGGAGCAAAGCTCCAAAACATACCTACACTAAGTAAGGTGATTGCTATCAGGATTACACATTGTTGAACATAATATGACCCACTAACCAATCGAAATCAGATTACATGATTAAGAAGAATTGAGATTATTGCAATATCTTGTATTAACCTAACCATAACCAGGGGTCAAATATATCAAACCTTTCGAGGGTTCCCTTATTGAACCAAGTCCCAGCATTCTTCCGCTTTTCTGCTTCGAGCTTTATTGACTGAACTGCTTGGTTCGCCTGCTCTTCAGCAACCTTCAAATGAGTCAAGAAGGGCTTCAATAACCCAGAAGCAAGCTTCTCAGTCTTCCCGCCTCCCGAAACAAACAACTCACACCTGCCACAATCCAATTTTTTTCACCAAAAAAAAAATACCAAAAAGATGATTTTTCATACAGATTTTCAAGAAAATACAGCAAATTGTTGCGTTTTTAACGAAAATTACGGAAGAATTTTTAACGCCCACCTCGTTCTTCTTGGTGATAACTGGAACTGAGCATAATCAAGAACAGTATCAGAATTCATCTTGCTATTTGCATCAACCAAAACCCTACAAACCTGCAAGAATCAAAAAAAAAAAATCGTAGATCTACCAAATTGACATCACTCGTGGATCTAAACTTCTACCAAAACCCTGAAAGAACCTAATTTCTCTCGACTCTCAATCAATCGAGACAATGCCGAGATCTTCCAAGGGAGCGATCGAGTTTGCCTATCGGATTCGGGTCGATCAAAACCTCAACAAGCCTGAAGCACCAGGATCAGGTTTGGAGCTCGATCATCGATCTCGTCGACGAGCATTTCACCCCCCCTCGCTCTTTCTCTCTCTAGAATTTCAACTACAAGGGAGTTGTGGCGTCAATTCGAAGCGATGGGAGTTGGTGCTTTGCTTGCCTTCACTTTCTCTCTCTTCGACTGTGATGCTGATGATGAGAGAGAGAGAGAGAGAGAGTGGGTAGAAGTGAATTTTCAGACAAAGATTGCCCCTTGCTTTTGAGGGCAATTTCAGATGAGGGACTATTTTGCTTGGTGTATGTTGACGAAAACGCCCCTGTGTCTATCAGTCCTTTCTTTTATTTTTTGTCGAAATATGCAATTTAGAAGTAATAAATATAATTATAGCATTTGTTAGCGAATGAAGATGATGAGAGAAATCATTGTGTGCTTTTTTGTTGAAGGTTGGTTGAGAAAGGAATATTGATCGGTTTATTTACCTTAGATTTAATAAATGGAATTGATTGTCCATATAATCATCAAAATATTATGATGTTGCAATTTCTTTTCCTAGTCAAACAAAGAGATGAATGCAGACATGACACCAACAAAACAATTGGAAGGATAATAAGATAGATATATGTGATCTACCATCATCGTCTTCCTATTATGAAAAGCGAAATTTTGATTTGAAACACCCATGCAAAAAAAAATTTGCGGTTGAACAAATAAGGCTCTGTTTGGATACCATGGTGTTTTACTTGTTTTCATGGTGTTTTTGTCAAAAGCAAAACGCTATGGTGTTTTATGAGCTAAATCATCCTTAAACAAAAAACACAACACTTATTTCAAAAAATATTTTTTGGGTGTTTTAAATTTAGTGTTTTGGTTTTGAGTTTGAGGATGTGTTAATATAATATCTAACATAATATATTAAATATAATTAATATATAGTTATTATCGATATATTTATTATATTATATTATATGTTATAGTATACTATATTATAGTTAATCTAATATACTAGTAATATTTATTAATAATATAATATAATAAATATATCGATAATAACTATATATTAATTACATTTAATATATTATGTTAGATATTATAAAAATAATAATTAAAATATCTTATATATTAATGTGATAACATATTAAATACTAGTATTTAATATGTTGTTAATGTATTATATAATAATAAATAAAATATAGTTAAACTAATAAAAAATAATTAAAAATTATTAATAAAAAAAATATTACAACGATATAATAATATATTATACAATATCATAGTCATTATAATTTTATTAACTTTTAAATGAATATACTGTAATAAATTAAATAATTATAAAAATAATTAAATATAGTAACATATTAATAATAATATACTAATAGCAGTAAATAAGATATAAAATATTAAGTATATTATAATAATAAAGAATATATATATTACAAAGTAAAAATAACTTTTAATATTAAAATAAATATTTTGTTTAAAAATGTTAATAGTAAAATAAATATATACATAACATACATAATATTTATTATAGCCATAGATAATATATATTATTAAAGTATTATTAATAAACTCAAATATATTAAAACTATAATATATTATATAATATTAAAATATTTATAATATGTTAGTTTATTAATAATATACTAGTAAGTAATAACATAATACAACATTTTAATAATTTTATATTATATTAATAATAAAATAATATTATTTTAAAATATTATATAATATATAACAATTAACAACTTGATATACCAAAATAATTAAATATGTTATTATTTAAAAATAATATGTAATAATTGTAATATAATAAAACACATTAAAGTACAACATAATATTATAATACATTATACAACATTATATTGTATTATATTTAATATTTATAATACTATAATAATGTAAATTAAATATTATAACATTCTATTTATTATATTTTTTATTATCATGAATATATAATATAGTAATAATATGTTTAATACTAATGTTGTAACAAGTCAAGCTAGTGTTGACAAAAAATACCCAACATGATGTTTTGAAAACACATTTATTCCTTTATACAAATAAGAGGATCAGAGATTCACTGTTCATGCTACAGTAAAAACTACAGTAGCATTTACTGTAGCTAATAATTAATTAAAAACATTATTGTAGCACACGGGTACACTGTAGCATCTAAAAGTACTGCAGCAGAGCGGGATACTGTAGCACTGACAAAAATTCAAATCATGTCGTATTAAAAAGTGGGATTACTGTGGCAAAAAAAATACCGTGCTTTGCACGGACCGCAAACTAGTTTAGAGGAAAACACAACACCATAGTATTTTTTTATAAAAACACAACTAAAAAACATCATGGTATCCAAAACGAAGCCTAAATGTATCTATTTGAGATTTCATCAGGTAATATATTTGGCTGGCATTAATTGTTATTTTTCTGCGGCCACTGTAAAATTTCACTGATTGCACAACGAAACATGTTTAATAGTCATTATTTATTCTTATCATCAGTACTATACTAATAAAATAACAATCTAAAGTTGAACTTTTTGCCACTTGTCCACTTGTCAAATCCTAAAGCTTTTACCTATTTAATTGCTCTACCTGAAAAAACTTCATGACTATTTAGTTTCCCTTAATTACCACTTCCTATTTTTCTTACCCTTCCCTTCTAAATAAATCTTCTATTAATCCTCTCTCTCTCTAAGAAACCTTTTCATGTCCTTGCTCAAATTCCTAATGAAGCATTTATTATATTCTTCATTTGATATTCCCTATGAACAACACATTATTCTATCTTCAAATATGTTGTTTTTTACTTAAAAATTTTCCATAAATAAAGGCTTCAAATGTGAATATGTTCCTTCTTCTACTTGCCAATCCTGTCAGTAATTTAATTTCTATATGGAATTTATTTTTTTAACAGTTTCATCTTCAAAATGAACTTTGTTATTGTTATATACTTAGTTTCTAAGTTCAAAGTTTCTAAGCAAAAGTCTACATCGCAGGGTGCTATTTTTGATGAAGTTCTATGGCCCAACAATATTTGATGTATGATGACGGGAGTACGATGGGTTGGTGATTACAATATTAATAAAATCAACAAATATCAGCACATTCCGAAGCATGACAAGGCGCTCCAAAAATCCTAGTTAAAGGCTTGTTTGGATTGAGGGGAATGAGGGTGAAGGGAAGTTAGGGGAACCATTCACCTCCATTCATCTTGTTTGGGAACACTTAGGAGGTGAAGTTAATTCACCCTAGTTCCCCTTGGTTCACCCCCTAAGACCCCGTTTGGCAAAGGGTTAAGGAGGAGGGATTAAAGAGAAGGGTTAACTTAGTTAATCCATCGTGAAGGGTTAAAAAAATTCTAAACCCGTTTGGATACAATAGTTAAGACAAGGGGTTAAGTCTTTTGTGTTTGGCAAATGAAGAGGGGTTAAGGAGATTAATCTCATTATATTTTAAAAAAATACCACTTTTGCCCTTATTGAAGATTTATAAATAATTACATCATCAAAAACGAAAAAATAGACTAAATAAACACATTCTTATCTCCATAGTCCTTCAACAAATATTGATCTACGAAATGACTATATAAATATCTGCGAAACTTACAAAAATAAATATCTGCGAAACTTACTAAATAGTGGACTTGATGATATCATCCACTTGGCACTAAATTTTACTTCATTCTGTTATTGAGCAATCAAACATATTGAATAATAATACTCCTGCTGAGTAAACAAAGTGAAATAGCAAAATAACCGGCTCTTGGAAATGGACTACATGTTTATTCCAAAAAAGTTAGCAATCAAACATCGACTACTTGAATAATAATACTCAGGAGCTACTTGCAAACAACAGCAACAACAATACTCAAGAGATTTACCTTATTACAGGTTCATCATATCACATCTAAGCATAACAATAACTTATGCTTTAATATTCGACACAATGGGACATATAAGAAAACAAGACATAATGGGACCTCCTTATACTTTGATATTCGACAACTACAAATATCAATTATTCCAAAGCTGTAAAGCAGTTCTATTGCGGAGTTGCTCACCCCTTAAACTTTCATCTGCACCAACCATGTATTGGGGGTCTTCTTCTTCCTCCTCATCTTCATCCTCATTCATCTCTAATACATTGAGCATATTAAAGTATTTATCATTTCCATGATGCCTTGCAATAAAATTATGAAGAACACAACAAGCTATGACGATTTTGACTTGAGTTTTATAAGGAAATGGAGCTAGAACTTTCAAAATTTTGAATCTTTGCTTTAAAATTCCCCATGCCTTCTCCACTGCATTGCGTAGTTGTGCATGTCTATGATTAACCCAGCACTTTGTTGATGTATAACCTGAGACTCCCCTCTGGAATTAAAAACCTGGTTACTACATAAACCATCCTAATAAAAATATGCAAAATGTGAAACAAATAGATTTATACAAGTAAACATCAAGCATGGTGCCTGTTGAGCCTCCAATTAACAGGACCTGCATAAACAGTAAACATCAAGGGAATCAAAGATTTATACAAGTTAAAATACTTCTTTGATTCATTCACCTAAAAATGAAACAAAAAGATTCATGCCATGTTGTAAAATATATCGTCAAAACTGCAAATCAAACGATGAAATTAGATGGCAAACGGAAAGGTACAAGACAACTTGGGCTGTTCCCAGGTCACAGTATCTAGTACAGACACTATCTTCTTTGGAGGTCAACCATGAATAGAAATTTTCCCTTCCTTTGGACTAATTTCATAGGGAAGCTCTCAAGTTTGACTTAAAAGCTAGGGTTGCACCCTTTTAAGCACTCTAATTAAGCAATTCAATATTTTATTAGAACTACTAACATGTCCTAAATAAAAATTCTAAGACATTCAAAAACGCAAACAAGGTTAAGGATTCTTTTATAGGTGAACAATGTGGTTCATTCCATCCATACAGAATGGCGTACTCTTGTAAAAAGACATTTGAATCTGGCCCAGTATCAGATCACATGCACGTATCTGATCTAAATTAGTAGTCCTCTGCTAACAATTTATTGGCGCATAAAAACAAACAATCATATATGAAACATGAAAATATTGCAAAAAAAAAGCGAGAGGTCTGCTTCAAATACGGGCATGGGAGCCAGCAAGAGCATGTTCTGATAAACTGTTAAATGTATAAAACCCATGTACAAATAATATAATAGTTTTAAATATATAAAATTCAAATTTAATAAAACTAGAAATTAAAAAAATACCTTTATCAATGCCTCCCAATCTTTTGCAGTAGGTGCAATCACCATATTTTTACCTTCATCCTATCAATGCCTCCCAATCTTTTGCAGTAGGTGCAATCACCATATTTTTACCTTCATCCCAACCCCAACCTGATTTATTTCACCATATTTTTACCTTCATCCCAACCCCAACCTGATTTATTTCGGAGTTTGTAATTAAGGGAATATTGTTTTTTTAAAATTTTATAACGATTTTGCATTTGTAGTTTGCCTCTGTCCTTTTGTCCAGTCCTATCTTTATACTCATCAGTAACATTTTTGCCGTTGCATCACATGATTCTTTTTTTACATGACTGCACGCAGTGTTTTGCAAATGATTGATGTGTTGATGAGTACTCTACACCGTCATTTCCTTCATTAAGTATTTTCCATCAAGAGTCAAGTTTGGAGAAAGTATTGATTAAGAGAGACAGGTTTTATGGATGAATTAGTTAAAGCTAGTTATGAGTCTAGAAGAGTTTCCTTCATCAAGAGTCAAGTTTGCAAATAGACTGCATGTCTAAGTTGCAAGGTTTCATTTTCACAAATAAATTGCTAAATGAACTAATCATAATATATAATATTTTCTCTAACAAACGGTATAATTTGAAAAGCTTTTCTACACAACTGTTTGAAGGATAATCACTTGGAAAACCAAAAGATAAACTATTCATCCCTCATCGCTTAAAGCATAACCAAAGCGTGCAATTTTTACATGACTCCACACAGTTGATGGTATCAAAGCAACTCGGACTCCAAGCCACCCAAGCCACTGGACATGCAATTAAATTTTAAAGAGGGTTTAGAAGCTATACAATAGTGTAAAATAGTCATGATTTTGACCCGTGAAAAAGGCACTTCATCTGTGGGGGGATTCTAGAGTTTAAAATTATAACCCTCAGCCTTCACCACAACCTCACAGTTTTGGTGTAATGGAAGGGCTTGAAGAATATCGACATAATTGACATAAGCAAAAAATAAATGATGCAAGAGATGCGAGGATGGCAAGAATTCCTAAAACTCAAATGATGGTGTCAATTTCAAGAGCTTCAAAGAACTTAAGACTTCTGTCAAAGAAAAAACATTTCATTCATTCTGATATAAACTAAACTAGCAGAGGTCAAGTAAGCCTAAATACCCAACAATTAAAGTGCAACTCTTTGATCGAAAGACTACAAAAATCAGCCTTGGAGTCAAATTCCAATGGCAATCGGACATTTAACCATCTAATCAAAATCCCAATGTTGATCAAATCCAAATCAAAAACACCTCCATAAAAAATAAACAGTGCTAGTATCTCAAACTATACCTTAATACATGAATTGCCCAATAAGGCTTAAATGACATCAAAGATAACCCCAATCACATTGTGCTCATCAGAAATTACCTACAAGCCGTGAAAATTTGAGCCCTAGCCTGCATAAAGCATATCAAATGAAAGATCTTGATCTCTCAACACGCAGGATGATCTATCATAATCCTTCAATCTTTGATCGATTGAGATTTAATCGTGCAAGAAAGAGCTGAAACCCTAGAAATTGGTGATTTTTTGGACAAACGCGTTGAGAAATGAAGAGAAGGAGTGAGAAAACAGAGGAATTCAAAGGATTGGGGATTTTTAAGACGAGAATATCCTCCAGCATGCTTTTGATAAGAGCAAACAACATCATCAACCAAAGATATTCATATGAACATAATTGATTGTATGGCAAAGATTTGGAAACTAATTCGATATTGCAAAATCAACATACCTCTATTTTCTTTGCCTCCCGTCACTTGAGATCCCATTTGCCTGAAAATTCTTCTCTTGTTCTCCTAAAATACTCCTATTAATAGCTGGGGAAAAGTAGAGGGAACTTTTTAGAGGGAAAAATTGGAGGGAAAGAAGTAAGATAAATAAATTTGGGGATGAAATTGCTCGCCTGAAAGATCGCTACCTCCTATAATTCCGCTGTTGAGATCGGCGAGATCCAAATTGGCAAAATTCCACCGCCTACCCTTCGAGTGAGAAGGCGGAACAAGCCTTGTTCCGCCTATCTAGAGGGAATTGTTAACCCTTCAATTCACGGGATAAATGAGTTTTATCCCTCACGTGAGGGTTAATTAATCCTTGAGCTTTTTTTTCTGTTTGGCAGGCTAATGAAGGGTTAAACTCCCTTAACCCTTCATTTATACCTTTGCCAAACATAGTATAAAAATTGTTACCCCCAAATTGGGGTGTAACCAAGGGGAAGGGAATTCCCTTCCCTCCCCTTCCCTTCCTTTCACTCAGTTTCCCTTAACTTTCCTTCACCCCCTACAAATCCAAACAGGCCCAAAGTCTCTATATGGTACAAACGAAGATGACTTAAAAAGTTCTTTTAGAATATTAAAGACATTAATTAAGCTTTGCAATATATACAGAACTTGGTACATTCTATATGGGGCTTAATTACCGGATTGGTATTAAATATCTCGAAATTTTGTGAAACAAAAAGAACATTTTCAATTGGATGAAATGTTTAGCTATGCCTTACATCCAATAACGGTGTATTTGGTTTGGTGTAGTTGGAACCCAATGTTGTTTTAACAACATCAAAATATTGAAGTGTTATTTGGTTAGATTTTGTTGTAATACCAAAAGGTCATTGCAATAGCAAAATAAACAAAAAAAATTTAAAATAAAATGGAGGCGTTGGAACAACACTCAAATTCAAAAGTATTTTACACTAAAGCGCCATAAACTTTCAACATTTTGTATAAAACCCCAATATGTTTCAAAATCGGCAATTTTATCAAATTGGTATATTTTGTTGACCCTTAGTGTCACATTGGTATATTTTTTTACTCCGGCAATAATTTGGTTTATTATGTAGATTACGGAGACAAATTAGCCTATACTTTGGCCGGAACCAAGATTCCAGCCAAATTGAGTCACGTGACTCCTCGCATATAGCTGATGTGGATTAGGTAGGCTTACATCATACATGGCAATGTAACTGAA
>NC_033800.1:145483729-145491135 GCF_001876935.1 Asparagus officinalis | reverse complement strand
CCCCCCCCCCACAAAAAAAAAATTTCTATTTTCCTTCTTTTTCTCTATTCATGTGAGGGAGGGGATGAATCTTTATAGATTTGTAGAAAATCTCCTTGTGCATAGTGTTATTTAATTGGTCCCAAATACCGCCACGTTGGCAGCCATGTAGGCCATACGTAAGGACCATGTAACTCAATTTGGTTGGAATTTTGGCTTCGGCCAAAATATAGGCTAATTTGTCACCTAGTCTACATAATATACCAAATTGCCGCCGGTTAAGGAATATACCAATGTGTTACTAAGGGTCAACAAAATACACCAATCTGGTAATTTTGCCGTTCAAAATCACACAAGACCTCCCAATAACTTTTGAAGCAAATTTCCAATAAATTTTGGGTAAATAACACTAATCCTCCATTAACTTTCAAAACACATTTTATGTTGTTTTTTGGTTCTAATTTATGGGGGTTATCTACAAAATTCAAAACTTAATTGGGGATTTTATGCAAAATGCAAAAGTTTTTTTTGGGTAGTCGATATTGAAAGTTATTGTGGATTTACTGCAAAGCAGTGAAAGTCCTTGGGGGTTTAGTATAATTTACCTTTTCCCTTAATATTTTCTTTTCTTGGGTTCCTGAGTTTTTTTTTTCTTTTCAATTTTAGCGTCTTAAGTCATTGAAATTGATATTGCAAGAGAAACACTAATCTCATGCTGACTCATTTGATTTCAACGACTACATGGAAATTTCAAAAGTTTAGCGGACTAACAGCAAAAACATTAAGGGGTTGTTTGGTTCGTTTCCTAGATATAAGGAAATGCATTTCTATATACAAAAACATAAGTTTTGAGTTTTTTAAACTTTTCCAAGAAATAGATTGTTTCGTTTTAGTTCGCAAAAAAATGATGAGAAACCAATAAATTTATTTTTCTTGTGTTTGGTTCGCATGAAAAAAAAGAGAAATTTTTTGTTTATATGGCAAAAAGCTGACGTGGCTGCAATTTTCGTCGATTTCACGAGGTTGAGGAAGGAATTGGGGGAGAGAAAAAAATCTGATGTGGCGGCGATTTTCACCGAGTTTCCTTTCTTCAACCCTAACGAACCAAAGATGGGAAAAAAACCCGACGGAAAGCTTATATCCTAAATGATAAGAAAATAGCTAAAAGAATAAATTTTTTTAATTAGGACAAAATTAGCAGATAAATCCTAAAACGGCATATTCCTCCAAATTCTTTCTCCTGTTCAAAAAATAAGATGATTAGCGGCAACCGGAGCTCGCGTCCAAAATCAGCACCAAGTTTGAGTAGAACTCCATCCATTTCTGTATACACACCAAAATACAGTCTCCGTGGGCCCCAAGGGTGGCATAACGGTAAATACGGTCCTACTTTCGCAATAAAAACACAGGCACCCTGGTCCAAATCTTCGCTGTGCTTGTGCGAGCCATTTCGAAAGGAGAGAAAAGAGCCCCAATTCCATGGCGATCTCCAAAACCCTAACCCTAGCTTAGCTTCTCTCTGGTCCCAAATCACTCTCTTCTCAATTCAACTCAATTGCTGTAATAAGAGGAGCAGAGTTAAGAGAGGGAGGGAGGGAGAGAGGGGAGAGAATGGAGAACCCTAAGAAGTCTCTGCTCCGGCTCAGGCTTAGGGTTACGGCGAAGAAGAGGGGGAGGGATCCGAGCAGATCCGGCGGCGGCTCCGCCCGAAAGATCCAGAGGGAGTGCGTGAATTCGGTGAAGAAGCTGCAGAGGCGGGAGATCGGAGGGTTTCCGAGGATGGCACGCGGGGCTTCCTCAAATGCCCCTGAGAAGTTTCGGAATATCCAGCTCCAGGTCAGTTCTTTTCATCTGTTTGATCTTGGGTTTTGTGTTGATTGGGAGAATAAGGGTTTGAATTTCTGGGTTCGGGGTGTCAAATTTAGTTGTTAATTTGGAAATCCTTGAGCATTATTGGTGGCTATGTTGTATTCTAGTACTCCAAAGTCCAAACTTGTAATTGGGGGGTTTTTCTACTTCCCTTGGGTTCTGAGTCCTTCTGCCTAGCTGTAATTATTGCTTCCCCGGGGGAAAATTTGTTCTTGGAGGCGGAAGGTTGGTGAGTTTAGTTGATTGATCCTGTAACTGTGGTTATTTATTATGAGCTCCATTGCTCGTGAGTTTTCTCTGGGAACTATGATTGGAATCATCAGGATTCATGGACTTCAGTATGTTATATTTCACATCTAAAACATGTAGATACTTACAAAGGTACATCAGTTAATCAAAACGGAGCTTCCCCTTGTAGGAAAATGCAAATCCTCACCATTTTCAGGTACAAATCCAAGAGGGGGGCGAGAAGTTTACTTTTAGGGTCCATTTAGTCCCACTTCAACTATATGGGAGTTTGATTTGGGTTTACAAGGGATCTAGGATCTCTGTCTAACAACTAGCTTTTAGGGGCGAGTCCTCCTTTTTCCTTTCCAAGTGGTAGCAGAGCCAACCCTACCTTCCCGGTTGCATACGAACGGCATGAATGGTGACATTGGTGTTGCAGTGTTTGACAGGGACTTGACCACTGCACAGCTAGCCTTCATGGGCTTTGGGTCTGGAAGCGTGGACCTTGGTGATATGTTAGGGTCTATTTAGTCCTGTATTGACTATATGGGAAGTTAGATGTCAGTTTATAAGCGGGTTTAGGCTCTTTCCCTCTAACAACTAGCTTGAAGCGGGTTTTTCTAGGTCTTTCCCTCTACTCTATTTTTAAGGGTAAGCATTGGTGCATAAATCTATTGAAAGATCAGAAATGCAGATCAACTTTAAAGCTCGTGTTGAAGTTATTAGGAAGTCCCAAAAATCATTATACAGAGGAATTAACATGAGCACAAAAATAGATTCCAATTAGGTCATTCATAGGTTTCACTCGAAGCTAGTAGAATAAGGCATGTTGACCAATGGTGGTTGACAATCCAAAGGAGCATAGCATATTTTGTGTTGGTATTCTACTCGTTATGCCTCATTTTTTTTGTATATGTAAACATAGACATCTACAAATAAAATTGGTGTTACTACTGGAAAATAGAAGGTGTGGTGATGATAATACATTGTAGATCTTTCCAATGACCTGATTGAATCCATTAAATTTGATGGAAAAAAGAGAATATTTTTAATCAAATAGTTGAACATAAAATGACCTAAATAACGAAAAAGAGATAATTATGTTCTAGTCGAATCAAGATTCAGGTTCAACTAATAAGAACAAACTTACTCAGTGATGATTTATGAGTAATGCGTGTGACATGCTACTTCATATGATAAGCGGTACACAAGGAGTAATCAGATGATTCTTGGATTCACAATCTAGTTGTAAGCATTTCTCAGACATTTAATAATTATGCATGTACCTTTAAAAACATGTTAAACAAAGAATTATTATAATAGAAACTTTCATCTTTTGTAAAACATAGAACAAGCTAGTTTAGCTTGAAACTCTATCATCAACTATATCTGATCACCATAAAATAAACCACATTACTAATATGTAATTTTGAATTAGCCATAAAACGAGCCTCATTTACTTCATATCTATTGTTCCTTTAAAATTTGTTCTAACTGCCAGGTTTTCTGATATTACATTATATTTGATCACCATTTTACTGTCTTTATTAAACTATGTGATGTGATATGTTTGTCACAGACTCACACGTGTTGGCATAGAAACAGAATGCACCTTAATATGTGAATTGCACAATCTGTTGCTTATTGCTTACTTTTTTAATGGCTTTATGGTTACACTAGTTCATATTTTCACTTTTGGGTCAACGCAGGAGGAGTTTGATACATACGATCACAACGTTCATTGGTTTCTGAAACTACAGTTTCTCAAGAAACGATCTAAAATCATTGAGATTGTTGCAGCAAAAGATGTTATATTTGCTTTAGCTCAATCTGGCCTCTGTGCGGCTTTTAGTCGAAGTAAGCCTTTCACAGACTGTTTTTTGAAAATTTTACTTGATTCTGTTTAAGCCTTCTGCAGACTGTTCTTTTGAACTTTTTTTTAGTTGATTCTGATTGTTGCTGGTATTTGTGTTCTTTTGTTGACAGCAATAAACAGACGTATATGCTTCTTGAACATTAGCCCTGATGAAGTGATTAGAAGCCTTTTCTATAATAAGAACAATGATTCACTCATAACAGTATCAGTTTATGCATCGGATCATTTTAGTTCCTTGAAATGCCGAACTACCCCAGTAGAGTAAGAATCCTTTTTTTCATGCAAGCAATGCTTTTCAATGGATATTATATCTCATTAGTTTCATTAATGTATTTTTCCATTCCATCTTGTTTGGTACTTGGTATAACACGATAGAGTTCCGAGAGCTCAAATCTTATATGAACATAAAGGAAAAAAGAAGAAGAAGAAAAAAGTAACTTTGCTTGTGGTCTTTTGTTGTAACCTCATTGTTACATCCTTTAGAATAAAATTTAAAATTTTTAAAGCTGGTTGTTTGACAACAATTATTTTTTGCTGAGCTGATAAGTCGTAATTGCTTGTTATCTTACTGAAGAAATCATCTTACCTTGGAGTTCATGGTCTATTTTGTTTTAATTTTTGAAACCAAGAAGCTTTTAGATCTCTAACTATTCTTTTGCTTGAATCTAACAGGTATATCAGGAGGAACCAATTAGATGCTGGATTCCCTCTTTTTGAAACAGAGTCCCTTAAGTGGCCTGGTTTTGTTGAATTCGATGATGTAAATGGAAAAGTACTAACTTATTCGGCCCAAGATGGGTGAGTTAACTTATTCCGGTTTACCATTTTTTCGCTTTTGGTTTGTATTGTCTATGTGGTCAATCTGACTTCGTGCGCTTTGCAGCATCTACAAGGTCTTTGATCTAAAGAATTACTCATTTTTATACTCAATATCTGATAAGAACGTGCAGGAGATCAAAATCAGGTTTCGTTATTTTTGGTGGTAAAATTTCTGTTCCCTTTTACGTCAGTTGATCTCTAAATAGAAATTTCTGTGCACAGTCCAGGAATCATGCTGTTAATATACCACAGAACTCCTGGTTATGTTCCACTGAAGATACTCTCCATTGAAGATGGAACAATATTAAAATCTTTCAATCATTTGTTACACCGGAACAAAAAGGTTGACTTCATTGAGCAGTTCAATGAGAAGCTCTTGGTCAAACAAGAAAATGAGAATCTCCAAATTCTTGATGTATGTATCCACAATAGACTTCTTATGTTCCCTTTGAGAATATATTAATTTTGTTTTATTATAACTAGAATTTTTTTTCCATGTAACTAGTGTTTTATATTATTGGAATGTGGCTTGGTATACTTTATGGTCAGTGCAATAGGAATAGTGGGGAATGGTTTTTTGTTACATAGATCCTAATTGAACTTTTTCGTGGATTTGTTTGCTTCTTTCTAGGATCTAGTGATGTTATTGTTAGTAATACGGAGGGCGTTTGGGAAGACTTATTTTTGAAAGCTTATAAGCTATGTTGGCTTTTAGTTGCTTTTAGCTTTTATGATAAAAATACTATAAAAATTGTTTCTGTAGAAGAATTTGTCTGGTCAAACTTAGCTTATACAGGTGAGCTGATAAGCTAGTTTTTTAAAAGCTGGGGTACACCAACTTTTGAAAATGACACTTATAAGCTATCTTATTTATTACTTTACCAAACAGGTAGAAATGAAAAAAGCTAGCTTAAAAGCTAGTTTGAACAAAAAATAAGCCTTCCCAAACACTTCACAAATTATAGCTCGCTCATCTTTTAATGGCTATTTTATTGGAGGTGTGGCAATGTTTGTTTCCTTTACTTTCAACTTGAGAAATGAAAATTGGGATTTCTACGTAACTAAACCTCACTATATTAGGGTTTAAGGAATTACATTCATTTACTTGGGTGTTGTCAATCATGCTTGTACTCCATGAACATGCTTCTAAACTCTTGACTGAAATCGCTGAACTTTTTTTTGGCCAGGTGAGGAATTCAGATCTGACAGAAGTTAGTAGGACAGAGTTTATGACCCCTTCAGCATTCATCTTCCTTTATGAGAACCATCTCTTCTTAACGTTTAGAGACAGAACTGTGGCTGTTTGGAATTTCCGTGGAGAACTTGTCACCTCCTTTGAAGACCACTTGCTGTGGCACCCAGACTGTAATACGAACAATATTTACATCACAAGTGATCAGGATCTTATAATTTCATACTGCAAAGCGGAAGAAGGATGCGAAGATGATGGGGAAGGTAACTTCCAAAATTTGGTTCTCCACGGCGTACATTTGACTTAGTGGACCATGGCCCCTGACTGCTAATAGGGAGATTTCACAAAAAAGCCCTGAACTTTAGAAGGTTGGCACAAGATGTCCTTAATGTGATAAATTATAGAAAATCCTTCTTTGTCCCACTTGTAACATGACAGGTCTACTTTAACTTGTCATGCGGACACATGACAACTTTTGGTCAATTTTTTCTCCATCTGCTAAATGTAACTTATATATTATCCTTTCTGGCAAATTATATACTCAAACCATTTAGCACTAGTTACGAAAATTACCAATAGTTCAAGAGGGTTTAGTTATACTTTGAAGGTTCAGTGGGGGTTTCTATGATTTACAAAGTCCATGGAGGTTTTCCTAAATCTACCCTTGCTAATATTAGTATCATCACCATCATTATCACAAACGATCATCATCATCATCATGATGCTCATGAATATCACCCATTGTCATGATTCTCATTCTGCGTGCCCATATTATTGAAAAGTGAATGAAACATAGAAATTATCTGCTCCAGTTTCAGCTGTCGGGTCCATCAACATGAGCAACATATTGACGGGTAAGTGCATCGCCAAGATATGCTCGAGTGATACAACACTGCAGATAAGCCCTCGCCGGAGAGGTGATGGTGGCAGGTCTTCCATCCGTAGCACGGTCAAGGAGGCTCTTGAGGATGTAACGGCCCTCTTCTACGATGAGGACAGGAACGAGATCTACACCGGAAACAAGCAAGGTTTGATTCATGTTTGGTCCAATTAGAGCTCTACTTATCTTTCTGGAGCCAACCTTAATTTGTAGCATACGTAGGCAGCTGCTCATCCCCAGGGGAAAAGGGGTTTGTGTAAGAGCATGTACGAGTCTGTAGCCACACAATGTTTTGAAATTCTTGTGTTGTCTTTTGTGCTCTATGTTATGTAACGTGTGTGCCATGTAATTTTATGCGCTCTGTATTGCTTTCCAGGAAAAAGCTGTGTTGTGCCAAATAATTTAAAATCTCTTTTTCCATCAGTATTCTTTTCTAAGTCCCTTTTTTTGGTTGTTGCCTTTCCTAGCATTTGGCAGCGTAATTGAGATTTGATGATATTTGCACTTGAAGGATGAATTGGTATATAAGCCCATACCAGGTTGAAAAGATATGGCTCGGTATC
>NC_033800.1:145443430-145483719 GCF_001876935.1 Asparagus officinalis | reverse complement strand
GGTTTAAAAAAAAAAAAAAAAAAAAAAAAGGGTAGCATGTGTTATAGTCTTTTGGCACTTGATTAAAATTCCAAGAGTATTTACGCGAATTATCTAAATAGATGGCACTTGAATACCCTATTGTCTTGCCACTTTACAGTTAAATACCCTAAACTTTAAAAAGCAACAAATTGTAAAAAAAGTAGTATTTTGATCCCCTAGTCGTAAAAAAATGGCACACTAGAATTTTTTGTTAGTTGTACGTATGAATATTTCTAGGGATATTCCCATGTGATTGGCACGTGAGATCTTATAATCGCATTGATCCATTTTTGATCTTATTTACCACTATACCCGTCCTTTTTGTTTTATTAATTTCTATGGAGGGATATTTTTGTCATAAGGGATTTTTTAACGGCGTTTACCATATTCTAATGGTCGATAATTCAGGGTATTTATGTGCTTCTTTTTACAACGTAGGAAGTGTAAATGTGGTGAAACAATACGGTATTGAAGTGTCATTTTGCCTATAAAATGCATATCAGGTGGAGTGTGTTTAAAAATTACGGTGTCGACGTGTCAAATAACAACATCCTGGTCTATGTATACTCTTTTGGGCTAATTGATTACGGCGCTTTTCTGCAAAAGCCAATGGGGTTTGATGTGCTTTTGAAAGTTATTGGCGTTTACTGCAACATAATGAAAGGGTTTGGGGGTTTAGTGTAAGTTACCCAATAATTAAAACTATCAAGTCTTAGCGCTGAAACACACGGCGCGTGATGGTACCAGATAGATAAAGACTTCTTAAGGAGCACCGAAACTATCCTAACCGATAAAGCGCGCTAGGGCTTTTTTCCAATTCTCCCAGCCAAGGGTTTATCCATAAATTCCAAAATCTCTCAAATTTATCAACTTTCTCACCCAATCTGTACGTGATGCGATCCCTATTTCCCGTTACAATTCCTCATTTCTTATTCTCGCTCAATCTGAAAATGGTTCCCAAAATTGTTTAGTCGCAGTTTATAATTGATGGCGACTTCACAGCAAATTGGATCGCGATTGGCGATGAGTAAGGGAGTTCCGAGCTTCGGTGGGCTTGGATCCTCACCGTCGACGTTTAGGGTTTCTCCCGCAATTGGATCGTTGGGACCTGGAATCGATCGGAGGAGGTTCAGGGGACTGGCTATTAAGGCTGCCACTGTGGTCGCCCCTACGGTATAAATGCCAACTATTTCCCAAAAAAAATTCATTTTTCTTTATTTGGAGGGAAATGTTGGTTTTTTTAGAATTTACTTGGGCCTGTTTGGATTCGTAAGGGGTGAAGGGAAGTTAAGGGAAACTGAGTGAAGGGAAGGGAAGGGAATTCTTTTTTCCTTGGTTACACCCTAATTTGGAGGTAACAATTTTTATACTATTAGGGGGTGAACCAAGGTGAATGGAGGTGAATTAACTTCACCTCCTAAGTGTTCCCAAACAAAGTGAATGGAGGTGAATGGTTCCCCTAACTTCCCTTCACCCTCATTCCCCTCAATCCAAACAAGCCCTTAGGATTCAGTCGAGTAATTTGCTCTAAATTTGAGCTTTTATGTACTGCAACTATCCAGAAGTGGTTGCGTTTTTTTGGGAGGTGGAGAAAGAGAGGAGTAGTCTAGAGGCCCCTAAGTTTTACTTCCTTTTTTTAAAAAGGCCCTATGGTTTTATTTTTGACATAGAAGCTCCTAAGTTTTATGGCTCTTCTCTACGAAGCCCTCAACATTCTTTTTTTCACAATAAAGCCCCCAAGTTCTACCCTTTTCTTCTACAATGTCCTTAAGTTTTAACATTCTCTTCTACAAAGCCCTCAAAGTCTTGGGAGCTCGCCAGAAGCTTGCGGTCGTGGAGAGGCTTGGGAGCTCGCCAGAAGCTTCGAACCTCGCCTGTGTGATCACGAGCTCGCTTGCTCGTGATGTGTTCGCTCGCGCCTCTTGTGCCAGTGGATGCCGGCTAATGCTAGCTGGATCGGAGGTCTAGGGTTTCTTCAGGCCCGCAGGCGACCCACAATAGGCGAGCCCCATCTCCACACCAGGCGAGCCCTCGCCCTCGCCTGCATGCGAGCTTCACGTCTCTTGTGCGAGTGGATGCCAGCTAATGCCAGCTGGATCGGAGGTCTAGGGTTTCCCTATAAAAGGGAAACCCTATTTACGAGAGGGGTTTGAGTGGAGCTGTGAAATTTTCAGCGGCGGTGGTTTTATTCTCTCTGCGATTTTATACCCAAATTTGTCCTGTTCTTATTAACTAAAGAGAAGGGGGTTGGTGAATTATAAAGGGGGTAATTAAGAGAGAGTTATTTGAAGAGAGCAAGGTTTTAAATATCGGTCGATAATCCGATATTATCTCCGAGTTATCGGTTTTGGGAGCTTTCTGATAGGATAAGTTAGAATTTAAATCAGTTATCTTTTTTGGGGTTTATCGGCAATAATGCGGCGATAAAGGTGATTATCGGCCGATATTAGCGGTTCTAAAAATCGGAATTATCGGGCCACGCTATATGGTTGTGATTTTGGGTAATGAGTAGTTTTTTAGTGAACTTGAAATCCGACACGATCCGTTCTTTACAATAAAACTTAAAGTCGATTAAGTAGCCCTAATCATCCGTTGTCTCTCCCCTCATTTGTGTGGCTGTGCCCACTGCCCTAATCCTCTGATCTCCATTTCTCTTTGGACTTCGTCGACCTTGACGCTCGCCTCGCCGACTTCGATGCTCGCCTCCGCTCCTCTTCGGACTCCGCTGACCTCAACGCTATCAACTTCGACCATTCGACGCTGCTTTCTCATCGACATTAACTTCATCGATTTGACGACTTCGACTGATGTTGTGCTCTCTCTATCGACGTCATCATCAACTGATCTGATTGACTTGACGACGTTGACCGACGCTGAGCTCTCCATCGATGCCGAGCTCTCTCCATCGATGTCGAGCTCTCTCCATCGACACCATCATCAACTGTGACTTCGACAATATGACTTGGACTCTCCATCGACGTCACGCCCTCAACACAACTTCTAAAGTTGTAGCAACAAATAATATTCACTATTCAGTTGGTTTTTCTCTAGTTATTTAGTGAGGTTGAGAGAATGAAAGAGGGGAGTATGGTTAGATTACAATTTGGGGTATTATATTATATATATACATCATATGGTATATCACTCTGATAAATACTACTTATCCCCGATATATCTCCGATTTTTGCTATCCGATAAGGATTTTGACTGTCCGAAAAATCACCGATAACCGATATTTAAGACCTTGGAAGAGAGTTTGAGCGGTGATTTGGGTGAGGCGAAGCGCATTTTAGGGATGAAGATCGGCAGAGACAAGAAGAATGACAGAATTTGTTTGACACAGGTGGCTTATTTGAAGAAAGTTCTACAACGATTTCATGTTAGCATGGATACGAAGCCAGTTAGTGTACCATTGGGAGCCCATTTGAAACTTTTAGCTGATCTTTCACAGATAACAGTTGAAGATCGAGAGTTGATGTCGAAGACTCCATATGCGAGCGCGGTTAGGAGCTTGATGTACGTGATGGTATGTACGAGATCAGATTTGTCACAGGCGATGAGCATGGTTTCGAGATACATGCACGATTCAGGAGTGGGTCAATGGGACGCCGTGGGATGGATTTTGAGGTACATTTGAGGTACGCTCAATATTGGTATGATTTATGAGCGGGACACTACAAGTGGGCAGTTATGTATTGGCTACGTTAATTCGGATTATGCTGGAGATTTGGATAAGCGCCGGTCTACGACGGGATATGTGTTCACTTTGATCCGTACGTCGGTGTGTTAGAGATGCACCTTACAGTCTACGGTGACTTTGTCTACGATGGAGGCAGAGTATATGACGATTACGGAGGCTGTGAAGGAGGTTATTTGGTTTCGAGAACTTTTGGAGGAACTTGGTATATCACAGCGGTTCGTCACTATTCATTGTAATAGTATGAGTGTTATTTATTTGGTGAAGAATCAGGTTTTTCATGCGAGAATGAAACACATTGACGTTCGTTATCACTTCGTCCAGATGTTCTTGAAGATGGAGATGTAGAGATAGTGAAGGTCCACACGAAGGATAATCCGACGGATATGCTCACAAAGATGGTTCCGAGCAACAAGTTTGATCATTGTTAAAAATTGTTACACATTTATAATTATTGAGGCCGTTGACGACCATTTGGCAGAACTACGATTAGCTTGATCTCAGTCAGAGGGTACGTAGGCAGCCATAGTATAATGGTGTAGCTATTTTGGGCCTGGTTTGGCTCTTGCGGTGTTCTTCTGGTGTTCGTCCAAAATTTGAGGCTTATTAAATGATGAACGATGTGGAGAATTGAAGAAGAACGTACCTGGTGGAGCTCGCCTGAAGCGCGGGCATGGAGAGGCGTGAAGCTCGACTGCAGGCAAGGGCGAGGGCGAGGGCTCGCCTGGTGTGGAGATGGGGCTCGCCTATTGTGGGTCGCCTGGCCTGTGTGATCACGAGCTCGCTTACTCGTGATGTGTTCGCCCGCGCCTCTTGTGCGAGTGGATGCCAGCTGGATCGGAGGTCTAGGGTTTCCCTATAAAAGGGAAACTCTATTCACGAGAGGGGTTTGAGCGGAGTTGTGAAATTTTCAGCGACGGTGGTTTTATTCTCTCTGCGATTTTATCCCCAAATTTGTCCTATTCTTATTAACTAAGGAGAAGGGGGTTGGTGAATTATAAAGGGGGTAATTAAGAGAGAGTTATTTGAAGAGTGTTTGAGCGGTGATTTTATATTAAAATCACCTGCTATTTGATTGAGAGATCTCAAGATTGAGATCTTCTTTCTTATTTGTAACTTCTTACGATTAATAAGAAATTATTTGTGTCGCTCCTGTGGACGTAGGCAAATTGCCGAACCACGTAAAATATCTGTGTTTGTGATTGGTTTGTCATATTTATTTGGATTGTACTCGAGTTAGGTTTATTTCTCTTCTCACATGCTTACGGACTCGTTCGGTGTGCGAGCACGCTTCCGCAAAGGCGCGCAACAAGGTTAGTGGGTGACTAACTGAATCTGCCAGCTCTTTACTTTTTTTTTAATGCAAGCATTATTTATTATATTGCATGTGTTGGAGTGTAATAATATAACCCTCAGTCCACCGTAACTTGGAATTTTGATGTAGTGGAAGTGTCTTTGACACGGTACCAAAGCAAATAAGGTTCAAATATTCCTGCAAGCAACGAACTTGAAGTGGATTTTTTTTTTTGGGGGGTGGGGGTATAAATGATGATGTTGTGTGAATCCATCTTTCGGTCCATGAAAGTAGCATGCAATCCTTAGGGAATGTTTGGGAATAAAAATATAACCCCAACGTTCACCATGACTTCATAACTTTGGTGCAAGGAAAAAGACCTTTGATGTTATGTTTGTTATGTTTGGTACCGGCTTTCTAAAATTTTTAAAATTGTCCATGTAACTGTAAAGAGAAATCAACTATCTATCTTTTTGATGTTTAAAACTTCCAAATTCATCCTTTTGAAAATTCATTCCTGAGCATAGATAAAATTGGATTTCAATGCTAACTCTTCGAAATCTGATCATGGTTTCAGTATACTTCTGTTAAGCCCTTGGGCGATAGAGTGCTGATGAAGATCAAGTCTTCTGAGGAGAAAACAACGGGAGGCATATTGCTGCCAACTGCTGCTCAATCAAAGCCCCAGAATGGTGAGGTGGTTGAAGTTGGTGATGGTAGAACCATTGGCAAGAACAAAGTCGGCATTAGTGTTCATGTACATCCTAAGTCAACTCAAATAGCTTCCAATGACGACTATCTAATGTGTTCAGATAACATAAAATGAGCGGTGGTTCACAACTGGTATACATATAATGGCATACAAACATTATTATATATACTACAACCAAGGCGTAATAGCACTTAAATACCTAATAGTTTCACTCCTTTAGCACTCATGTACCCTCAGTTGTATTTCGTAGCATATATATACCCTGAGTTGTTAATTGACATGTTATTACCCTATGTTATGCAAACGTGGAAATTTTTATCCGAAAGTTCCCATATAACATTCATATGTTAATTTTAGAGGGTTTTAACCATTAATATTTGTTAAATTGCTATTAATCCTACACCAATTTCTAACTTAAATGTATCCTAATTTTATTTTAAAATAGAACTTGGAAAGATTTAACAATGCATTCAACAAACTTAATAGATAGAAAATCATGGATCATAGCACATGGAAATTGCAAATTTTAAAGCACATTGAAAAAGTTTCACTAGGTCAAAACAAATATGGTCAGAAATCGCAGGTTATTGTCTATCAAAATTGCGTTGTTAGGGGGAAAACAACTTGATTTCTACTGGGTTGAAATGTACGAAATGCACGACAAATGATAAACATGGTTGGTTATAGTGAAGGGTTTTTTTAGATCTCGCAAAACCCCCCCCAAAAAAGCCACCAAATGTAGTAAATAAAATCACACAAGATTTAACGTGAAAACCCTCAACAGGGAAAAACCACGGGATCAAAATCAATCAGCTATTACCTTCAAATTACAATCTTTTACACGGACAAAGACTGCTAAACCCTCTCTCTCTTCTCTCTCTTCACTTCTAACAATAAAAGGATACATATAGAGAAACCAAAACCCTATCTCTAGCCTAACTTCCTAATTAGAATAAGATTCAAACTCCCAATCATGATGGAACCCAAACTCCTAATCATGATAGATCCCTAACCTTACCTAATTCTCATGAAGTTATACAAAGAATTAAAAACTCTATCCTAACTTGAAGTTTGAGTAGATACCTAACATATCCTCCCTCGACGAAAAATCTCCAAGTGTCTTAACGACTTCAGAAAAACTCACTCTCTTCATCTTGTTCTTCACCTCTCCCTTGTGGACTAGAGTCTGAGAAGAGTAATATGCACCATTAACAGATCGCCCATCTAAATAGCAAATATGATTGCTACTCTTCCTCCCTCGCAAAATCAAATTGCCATCTCTATACACATTGCACCATTCTCCTTCACCCACATACTTGTACTCACGTGATGTTATCTCACCCAACGAAATTAAATTAGCACCACATGTCGGCACATATCTCACATGATAAATAATTCTGACCTTCCCAGTGTGAAGCTTGAGGCGAACACTTCTAACACCTTCAACCTTCATCTTCTCGTTGTTTCCAACAATCACGTCGTTAAATTCTTCATCTGTCTTTAATGTGTTAAAATAATTTTTGTTGTTGCAAACGTGCATAGAGGCTGCAGAATCTAACACCTAAGTGTTACTCACATTAGTACCTATACTCTGCATCAATAAAACCACATCTTCATCACACACAACCACTGAGGAGTCCATATTCTTCCCATTTTCTTGAAGCTTCATCTGTCGAATACTCTTCAAATCATTACACATCTGGGAACATCTGAACTGAATGTGATCATTCTCTCCGCAATAATAGCACTCCTTTTCGCTGTCATCCCGGGCCCGAGATTTTGACCTTCCTCGATAACTGTCACATCTTCCCGTACTCCTCCCTCGATTAGAACCTTCAAAAGCTAGTGCACTCTCACCACCATTAGATACGCTCTTTTTTCTCATCATTCTTTTATTCTCACGTAGGAGTGTTGTCACATTGTCGAACTTCAAAGTCTGCTTTCCTGCAATTATCGTCTGACCTAACGGCTTGTACGACTTCGGCAAGGAAGACAATAGGAGTAGCGCATGCTCTTCTTCTTTAATCTCCTCATCAATATTCATAAGTTGGTAAACTAGCTGATTAAAGGTATTGATGTGGTCTTGAATTGCAGTATCTTTTTCCATCTTCAACAAATAAAGCTTTATCCTCAAACATAATCGATTGGTCATTGACTTTGACGCATAAATCCCTCGAGCCTTTCCCACAGCCCCCTTGGTGTGGTCTCTTGCATAACATTGTACTTGATCTCGGGGACGAGTGCCAAACGAATTGTGCTAGCCGTCCTTTTTTGCATGGAACTCCATTCAACATCCTTCAATCATTCAGGTTTCTTCTCCTCCAAAGCTTGATCAACACGCTATTGCACAAGAATATCTTGAACCGTGTACTGTCATACTGTAAAATTTGTCTTGTCATTGAATAGCGAATATCAAACTTCGGACCCGAAGAAGTCATCATCCTCTAACTACGATCATAACTCAAATCAGTCCTTGTAGATATTGAATTTGATAAAACCGACATAAAAAACGAACTCAGCACGTCGAAAAATCCTAGGAACGACTCCTGGATCATCGAAATCCGTCTCTAAATCCTCGGTCAAAAGACAAATCAACCTCAACCGTCGGATCTGTTGCTGCTACAGTACAATGAACAGTTCTGTCTCTGTGAACAGTTCCTCCGCTACAGTACAGTGATTGCTACAGTACCATTGCCGCCAATGTCGTTGCAAATCTCGAATCTCCATGAACCGTCGAACCTCGTTCTGATACTACTTGAAGGGTTTTTTTTAGATCTCGCAAAAATCCCAAAAAAGCCACCAAACGCAGCAAATAAAATCACACAAGATTTGGTGACAGTGCTATTGCTACAGTATCATTGCCGCCAATATCGTTGCAAATCTCGAATCTCCATGAACCGTCGAACCCGGCTCTGATACTACTTGAAGGGTTTTTTTTAGATCTCGCAAAAATCCCAAAAAAAACCACCAAACGCAGCAAATAAAATCACACAAGATTTAACGTGAAAACCCTCAACAGGAAAAAACCACGGAATCAAAATCAATCAGCTATCACCTTCAAATTACAATCTTTTGCACGGACAAAGACTGTCAAACCCTCTCTCTCTCTCTTCTCTCTCTTCACTTCTAACAATAAAATGATATATATAGAGAAACCAAAACCCTATCTCTAGCCTAACTTCCTAATTAGAATAAGATTCAAACTCCCAATCATGATGGAACCCGAACTCCTAATCATGATAGATCCCTAACCTTATCTAATTCTCATGAAGTTATACAAAGAATTAAAAACTCTATTCTAACTTGGAGTTTGAGTAGATACCCACCATATAGTCCATGAAAATTTTGAATGAAGTATGCCAAATAATTTGTATAAGGTAGAAACAAATAAAAATGGACTAAAATCGTGGATTATAGCCCATGAAAATTGTGTATTTTGAAGTACGCCGGATATCTATAAGGTTGACTTAACTGAAAATGGACAAAAATCGTGGGTTATAGCCATGAAAATTACGCATGTTGAAGCATGCTAAATGCTTTCTATAAGGTCGAAACAAATAAAACGGACAAAAATTATGGGTTATGGATGTTGAAGCATGCTAAATGCTTTCTATAAGGTCGAAACAAATAAAACGGACAAAAATTATGGGTTATGGCCCATGAAAATCGTGGGTTATAGCCCATGAAAATTGTGTATTTTGAAGTACGTCGGATATCTATAAGGTTGACTTAAGTGAAAATGGACAAAAATCGTGGGTTATAGCATGCTAAATGACAAAAATCGTGCGATGAAAATTACGCATTTTGAAGCATGTTAAATGCTTTCTATAAAGTCGAAACAAATAAAAACGGACAAAAATTTTGTGTTATGGCCCATGAAAATTGTGTATTTTGAAGTATGCCAAATAGTTTCTATAAGGTCGAATCAAACGAAAATGGGCAAAAATCGTGGGTTATGTATAGCCCGTGAAAATTGCGTATTTTGAAGTACGCCAAATTATTATTACAAGGTCGAAACAAATGAAAATGGTCAAAAATCGTGGATTATAGTCCATAGCAATTTGTGTATTTTGAAGTACGTCAAATAGTTTTTGTATGGTCCCATGAAAATTGCATATTTTAAAGTACGTCAAATAATTTCTGTTAGGTCAAAACAAATGAAAACGTGGAAACGTGGAAATTTTTATCCGAAAGTTCCCATATAACATTCATATGTTAATTTTAGAGGGTTTTAACCATTAATATTTGTTAAATTGCTATTAATCCTACACCAATTTCTAACTTAAATGTATCCTAATTTTATTTTAAAATAGAACTTGGAAAGATTTAACAATGCATTCAACAAACTTAATAGATAGAAAATCATGGATCATAGCACATGGAAATTGCAAATTTTAAAGCACATTAAAAAAGTTTCACTAGGTCAAAACAAATATGGTCAGAAATCGCAGGTTATTGTCTATCAAAATTGCGTTGTTAGGGGGAAAACAACTTGATTTCTACTGGGTTGAAATGTACGAAATGCACGACAAATAAACATGGTTGGTTATAGTGAAGGGTTTTTTTTAGATCTCACAAAAACTCCCCAAAAAAGCCACCAAATGTAGTAAATAAAATCACACAAGATTTAACGTGAAAACCCTCAACAGAGAAAAACCACGGGATCAAAATCAATCAGCTATTACCTTCAAATTACAATCTTTTACATGGACAAAGACTGCTAAACCCTCTCTCTCTTCTCTCTCTTCACTTCTAACAATAAAAGGATACATATAGAGAAACCAAAACCCTATCTCTAGCCTAACTTCCTAATTAGAATAAGATTCAAACTCCCAATCATGATGGAACCCAAACTCCTAATCATGATAGATCCCTAACCTTACCTAATTCTCATGAAGTTATACAAAGAATTAAAAAATCTATCCTAACTTTGAGTTTGAGTAGATACCTAACATATCCTCCCTCGAAGAAAAATCTCCAAGTGTCTTAACGACTTCAGAAAAACTCACTCTCTTCATCTTGTTCTTCACCTCTCCCTTGTGGACTAGAGTCTGAGAAGAGTAATCTGCACCATTAACGGATCGCCCATCTAAATAGCAAATATGATTGCTACTCTTCCTCCCTCGCAAAATCAAATTGCCATCTCTATACACATTGCACCATTCTTCTTCACCCACATACTTGTACTCACGTGATGTCATCTCACCCAACGAAATTAAATTAGCACCACATGTCGGCACATATCTCACATGATAAAGAATTCTGACCTTCCCAGTGTGAAGCTTGAGGCGAACACTTCTAACACCTTCAACCTTCATCTTCTCGTTGTTTCCAACAATCACGTCGTTAAATTCTTTATCTGTCTTTAATGTGTTAAAATAATTTTTGTTGTTGCAAACGTGCATAGAGGCTGCAGAATCTAACACCTAAGTGTTACTCACATTAGTACCTATACTCTGCATCAATAAAACCACATCTTCCTCACACACAACCACTGAGGAGTCCATCTTCTTCCCATTTTCTTGAAGCTTCATCTGTCGAATACTCTTCAAATCATTACGCATCTGGGAACATCTGAACTGAATGTGATCATTCTCTCAGCAATAATAGCACTCCTTTTCGCTGTCGTCCCGGGCCCGAGATTTTGACCTTCCTCGATAACTGTCACATCTCCTCGTACTCCTCCCTCGATTAGAACCTTCAAAAGCTAGTGCACTCTCACCACCATTAGATACGCTCTCTTTTCTCATCATTCTTTTATTCTCACGTAGGAGTGCTGTCACATTGTCGAACTTCAAAGTCTGCTTTCCTGCAATTATCGTCTGACCTAACGGCTTGTACGACTTCGGCAAGGAAGACAATAGGAGTAGTGCATGCTCTTCTTCTTTAATCTCCTCATCAATATTCATAAGTTGGTAAACTAGCTGATTAAAGGTATTGATGTGGTCTTGAATTGTAGTATCTTTTTCCATCTTCAACGAATAAAGCTCCATCCTCAAACACAATCGATTGGTCATTGACTTCGACGCATAAATCCCCTCGAGCCTTTCCCACAGCCCCCTTGGTGTGGTCTCTTGCATACCATTATACTTGATCTCGGGGACAAGTGCCAAACGAATTGTGCTAGCCGTCCTTTTTTGCATGGAACTCCATTCAACATCCTTCAATCATTCAGGTTTCTTCTCCTCCAAAGCTTGATCAACACGCTATTGCACAAGAATATCTTGAACCGTGCACTATTATACTGTAAAATTTGTCTTGCCATTGAATAGCGAATATCAAACTTCGGACCCGAAGAAGTCATCATCCTCTAAGTACGATCATAACTCAAATCAGTCCCTGTAGATATTGAATTTGATAAAACCGACATCAAAAACAAACTCAGCACGTCAAAAAATCCTAGGAACGACTCCTGGATCACCGAAATCCGTCTCTAAATCCTCGGTCAAAAGACAAATCAATCTCAACCGTCGGATCTGTTGCTGCTACAGTGCAATGAACAGTTCCGTCGCTGTAAACAGTTCCTCCGCTATAGTACCGCGGTTGCTACAGTACCATTGCCGCCAATGTCGTTGCAAATCTCGAATCTCCATGAACCGTCGAACCCCGTTCTGGTACTACTTGAAGGGTTGATCTCGCAAAAATCCCAAAAAAGCCCCCAAACGCAGCAAATAAAATCACACAAGATTTGGTGACAGTGCTATTGCTACAGTACCATTGCCGCCAATGTCGTTGCAAATCTCGAATCTCCATGAACCGTCGAACCCGGCTCTGATACTACTTGAAGGGTTTTTTTTTAGATCTCGCAAAAATCACCAAAAAAACTACCAAACGCAACAAATAAAATCACACAAGATTTAACGTGAAAACCCTCAACAGGAAAAAACCACGGAATCAAAATCAATCAGCTATCACCTTCAAATTACAATCTTTTGCACGGACAAAAACTGTCAAACCCTCTCTCTCTCTCTTCTCTCTCTTCACTTCTAACAATAAAAGAATATATATAGAGAAACCAAAACTCTATCTCTAGCCTAACTTCCTAATTAGAATAAGATTCAAACTCCCAATCATGATGGAACCCGAACTCCTAATCATGATAGATCCCTAACCTTATCTAATTCTCATGAAGTTATACAAAGAATTAAAAACTCTATTCTAACTTGGAGTTTGAGTAGATACTCAACATATAGTCCATGAAAATTTTGAATGAAGTATGCCAAATAATTTGTTTAAGGTAGAAACAAATAGAAATGGACTAAAATTGTGGATTATAGCCCATGAAAATTGTGTATTTTGAAGTACGTCGGATATCTATAAGGTTGACTTAACTGAAAATGGACAAAAATCGTGGGTTATAGCCATGAAAATTACGCATGTTGAAGCATGCTAAATGCTTTCTATAAGGTCGAAACAAATAAAACGGACAAAAATTATGGGTTATGTCCCATGAAAATCGTGGGTTATAGCCCATGAAAATTGTGTATTTTGAAGTACGCCGGATATCTAAAAGGTTGACTTAAGTGAAAATGGACAAAAATCGTGGGTTATACCCATGAAAATTACGCATTTTGAAGCATGCTAAATGCTTTCTATAAGGTCGAAACAAATAAAAACGGACAAAAATTATGGGTTATGGCCCATGAAAATTGTGTATTTTGAAGTATGCCAAATAGTTTCTATTAGGTCGAACCAAATGAAAACGGGTGAAAATTATGGGTTATGTATAGCCCGTGAAAATTGTGTACGCCAAATTATTATTATAAGGTCGAAACAAATGAAAATGGGCAAAAATCGTGGATTATAGTCCATAGCAATTTGTGTATTTTGAAGTACGTCAAATAGTTTTTGTATGGTCCCATGAAAATTGCATATTTTGAAGTACGACGAATAATTTCCGTTAGGTCAAAACAAATGAAAATGGATAGAACTCATGGTTTATTGTCCATAAAAATTGATCACAACTTATAACAAAGCTTTGCATTTGCTTTAGTGTTCAACCTATGCATGTCACATGTAATCCGGTAAGTTTGGCTGCATATACATTCCTTTATATTGAATCTTCCTGAAAGCAATTAGCCAGCTGTCTGAGAGAAACATTTGCAAGAGTAACTTAAGTTCTCTTTCAAAATCAGGTTGCAGTAGCTGAGGAGAAAACTGCAGGAGGCTTGCTGCTTACTGATGCTACCAAGGAGAAGCCTTCCATTGGCACAGTAAGATATTACACAGTTTCATGGTTCTTAACAAGACTGAATAGGACATCTATTTTTGTTTTTGTCTCCTCCTCGATCATCTATATTATAACTTGGGTTAACTGCACTTTAATACCCAAAAGTTTCGCTGATCTTTAACTTTGATAACCTGAGCTATGAATTCGACAAAAAAAAAAAACACTCAACTTTCTCCACTTTTCAACTTTAATATCTTTTGTTACACCACCGTTCAGAGTTCTGCATAGATATCACCTGATATCATTTTTTTTTTTTTGAACCAAAAAAACAGGGAGAGATTCCCTGTTCATATATATTAGATATGTATAGAACAAAAGGGATGGAGTAATTACAAGTAAAACCAGACAAAAAAGAGGATAATAAGAACCAATAGATGATATAACCAGTGGGGAGCGGACCTTGTCGTCACCCACCAAGTCAAATCAAAGATGGTTCCTATAGACCCTGCTACACAACTAGAACTAGATATAGTACTTTAGACAAATATTACAAAACAAGAGCTATTGGTTCTGTTGGACCAATATCCACAAAATAACAAAAGGGGAGATGATGAGATTAGAAATTTTCCCCAACTCCATTGTTTTCGTCGAAAGTCACCTTAGTCATTGATTTCATTAAACGTTACAAATGAATTCAAATAACAAAAGAAAAAGATTACAACTTTCTTGAAAATAAACGCAAGATCCGTTTATCGGCTCTTGCTTGCGTGGGTTCTTCGCCGGTGCCGGGGTTAATCCGTGGACGACCGCGAATCAGATCCGGTTGATGAAAATTTGGCAGAGCTTCTACCTCACCAAGGGGGTATTTGCTTGAAGTCCTGTAATCGACAAAGCGATATCAGGGCTCTTCTCGAGATTAAGACAAAGCCTAATCTCAAGGAACGGACGTACGAGCTTCGGATCCTTCGAACGGCTTCTCCTTTGTTCCGAAGTTCGCCGGGATCTCGCTGTCCTTTGCTGAAATTTCGTGCTCCTTCACTCTCCAATCCAGCAGCACCTCGTCCTCTTGATAAAATTCCAGATCCAGAAAATGGAGGCCTTTGGCTCATATTTATAGGCCTCGAATGCGGTTATTTGGATGAGAATAAGTGATTTGGCTCTATCTTCAGTCAACAGCAGCCTAACCACGTTTGGGGATGATCTCAAGTCAGTTAAGAACCTCTGGAACCGATAAACCCTGCAAAAAACCAATTTAAAACCGTCAAAACGTGATTTGAAATATTAGACTGCGCGGCGGAACGATCTGACCCGCGCTCGCGCGGGTCGGAATAATCCGACCCGCGCTCGCGCGGGTCGGAATCATCCGACCCGCGCTTGTGCGGGTCGGATTAATCCGACCCGCACTTGCGCGGGTCGGAATCATCCGACCTGCGCTTGTGCGGGTCGGATCATTCCGACCCGCACATGACGAGGCGGTTTGTCGTGTGCGCGTTTGACCGGCGCGCACGAGTTGGTTGATGTGTGCGCGTTGACTGGCGCGCACGAGGTGATTGACGTGCGTGCGTTGATCGGCGCACGAGTTTGTTGATGTGTGCTCGTTGACCAGCGCACACGAGTTGGTTGACGTGCGCGCGTTGACCGGCGCGCACGAGTCGGTTGACGAGAGCACGTTGACCGACACACACGAGATGATCTGACGTACGCGCGTTGACCGGCGTGCACGGGTTGAATGGCGTGAGTGCGCTGAGCGACGTGCGTGAGCTGATTAGGTGAATCTCTTTGACTCGCCCATTCATTGCTTCGGATTTCGTGCGGGCTCTCGTAGACAATTTTAGACGCCTACATCCATCATCCTGAGCAGCTTTGGCTAGCTCCTTCAAACCTAGACCGATTGCTGCTCTGTGCATGCTCGCTGCTCTTCTTCCTGAGGCAGCACCTGTCCATAACAAGGTAAAACGGGCAATATGAGCTGCTATGATCATGGGAGATGTAGATACACCATTAAAAATCTTATTATTTCTGCTAAACCAGATTCTCCAACAGCAACAGGGCAGGAGAACTCTCCATAGGCATCTGATACGGTAGTCACAAAACTGGTTAGAGGATCCAGAGAGAAGAGCTGAGATATCTTGCGGCCAAATGTCAGAGGAGAGGTTATGGGTGATCAGAAACCAAACTTCTCTCAGGACTGAACAATTGGCAAAAAGATGTTCATGGGTCTCGCTAGCAGAATTACATAAAGGACATGTATTGTCACCCGTCCACCCTTTTTTGGAGAGCACATCTTTTGTTTGAAGCTTCTGATGGCTAAGGAGCCAAAGGAAAATTTTGACTTTGTGGGGAGTGGGAGATTTCCAAATGAAGTTGAATAAGTGAGATGTAATGCCCCCTGAGACAAGGAATCTGTAGTATGAGTTGACGGTGAACTCACTGGATTGATGTAGGGGCCAACTAATCTTATCATGTGCTTGAATGTCCGGAGTCTTGGATAGAGCTAGAATGGAGTGCAAGTGATTGATGTCTTCTCTAGTCACTGTGGAGTGAGCTCTCCTGATGATGGGGTGCCATCTCCATACGTTATTAATGAATACACCTTGGGAAAAGACTGAGCTGGAATGAGAGAAGGCGAGTTGAAAAATTCTTGGGTATAAGCTCATGAGGGTATTAGCACCGAGCCATTTATCATGCCAGAATCTACAAGAAGTGCCGTCCCCTATAGACCACTGAACCTGGCTAAAGAAAGAGTCATGAATACCAAAAAGGTCTCTGAACAAGTTGGAGGCTGATGCCTTGGGAGGACTCACTAAAGGGTTGGAGGAATTGGATGAATATATAGACCAAATGACCTTGCTAATGAATGAGTTTTTGAGACTGATTTTCCATAACCACTTGGATAGAAGAGCCTGGTTGAAAGAGTGGAGGTTGATGACTCCAAGACCCCCCTCAACCTTGGGTTTACAAACAGTTCCCCAGCTGATTAAACTCCTAGGTTTGGAAGTGTTGGGGTAGCAACCCCATAGAAATCTCCTTCTAATTCTATCAATGGAGTTGATGAGCCAGGAAGGGAGTTTAAAGAAGGACATATAGTAAAGAGGGATTGAAGATAGAACTGAATTGAGAAGAGTGAGTCTACCACCAATAGATAGAGATTTTTGTTTCCACACAGACAACTTTTTTGAAAGAGAGTCGAGCATGGGTTGCCACTCTAATCTGGAAAGAGAACCCCTTTTAAGGGGAAGGCCAAGATAGGAGAAAGGAAGGGTACCAAGAGAGCAGTTAAGATAGTTAGCGAGAGTGGTACCTTTGTTGGGGATTCTACCCAGATAGTAGAGGTGAGATTTGGCCTGATTCATGGATAGTCCAGAAGTAAGACCAAAGAGACGGAGGATGATTTTGAGAGTGAGAATGTCTCTACGAGTGGCTTTGCAGAAAATAAGGGTGTCATTTGCAAACTGGAGGGTTCTAATATGATTAAGCTCCCCTTTCAGATTAAGATCAGTGAGGTCTCCTGAGAGAGCACTAGAGGAGATCATCTTGGTCAGGACATCAACAATGAGCAGAAATAGGAGTGGGGAGAGGGGGTCACCCTGTTTGTGAGATCATCTTGGTCAGGACATCAACAATGAGCAGAAATAGGAGTGGGGAGAGGGGGTCACCCTGTTTGAGTCCCCTATGGCATTGAAAGAAAGCTGAAGGAGAGCCATTAACTAGGACTGCAGATTTGGCAGAAGATAGGAGGTTAAGAATCCAGGAGCACCATGTGTTACTGAAGCCTCTAGCTTTGAGGAGGTTGATGAGAAAGTCCCAACTCACACAATCAAAGGCCTTATAAAAATCAACCTTGATGGCACACAACTCTTTCTTGCCTGATGAACAGAAGTTGATCATTTCGTGAGCAAGAAGGAAGGAATCTAGAGCTGACTTACCATGTTGAAAGGCAGATTGAGATTGGTCTACTAGGGAAGTGATATGAGGTTTGAGTCTGTTGGCTAAAATTTTGGAAAATATTTTAACCGTGCTCAAGCTCAAGCGCCGTAAGATCGAGGGATCGCATGCGAGCGCGAGGCAGACGGCGGAGCTGCTGCGATCGGTGGTGTCGCATCAGCGGATGCCGCACACTAACCAGGCGTCGGCGCTGATCGATGCCGTCAAGGCCGTCGGCGAGCTGCTCATCGCTGCTAATACTGTGGGTATGCGCTTTCAATTTGCTGGTTTGAATATACTGCTGTTTTAATTTGGGTTTCTTTGATGCAAGTCCACGAGGAATTGGATAGCTTGCAATTGCTAGCTTTTTAAAGCATTACAGAAAGCGGATTCATCATTGTACTTTGCGTATGATTTACCTTGAAGATGTTCAAGGGGCTCTGCATATTGTTATATAGTTACGCACTAAACATTCGACAGGATAAGTAGTGATCGTCGATGAAAGACGAGCTACCGCGTTAGAGAACTCCGCGAGCTGCGGAGGTCTTAGTGGAACTAAAGTCGGCATTGGAGGTATCCAAGTTAATGTTTTCCCCCACCTCTTGCAAGAAGATCTGGCATGTATTAGCTTATGATGGCCTTAGGAGTAGTATTCTTTGAAGAGATTTTTTGCAGCTGAAACTAGTAAGCAGTTCTGATGATATTGGTCCTTGGTTTTGGCTTGGTGATTTCTATATATAGCAGTCAATTGCTGAATTTGGGAATGACCATGTAGCATTGTTGATGAAGGATTTGACCAAGCTTTACATTCAGTTATCACCTGATATCATTGAAATTTAAATCATGAATATATACATTTCTTCATTTTCTCAAACATAATGGACTAGCAAAAACTCTGAAACTAGCGGCTCCAGTGTGTCAAAGTTAGAACTCGGTGAAACTTTGGGGTATTAAACTACAAATAGCCCTTATTAACTTCCCTGCACGATGCGAGTACGTCATCTGTGTGCTGTACTTGAGCAGGTGGTTGCAGTTGGGCCTGGGCCACTGGATGAGGAGGGCAACAGGAAACAAGCAAGCCTGAGCCCAGGAAGCACTGTGTTGTATTCGAAGTATGCAGGAAGTGAGTTCAAAGGTGGAGATCGAAGGTTCAGATTACATCGCTTTGAGAGAATCTGATGTCCTTGCTGTTCTCTCTTCTTAGTTACTAACTTCAGCCTTTGATGTCTACAGATTTTGGTAGATAATGCTTTAGTTCTATTTCTAGCCGGTTGCTTCTTTTGAAATTTTCGATGCGTTTTTAGTCGAATTCATGTTTTTAGTTAAGGTGATTTCCTACGTATGATCGAAAGTGTTGCATGTAACGTTTGTTACGGCGTTTATCTTTTACGGCAAACCAGAAAACAACCTTTAATACAAGTAACATGTATAGACCTTTCTATTATCACTAAACTAACTAAAAATGATGATTGCGATAAAAAAATTTTTTTTATTAAAATGATGACTCTTAACCGACTAAGAAACAAGATTTGGCTCCAAATAATGAAGAGCATTTGCACAACTGCAACGGAGATGATATTTCCCGTTGGCATTTTTTTTTCTTCCGTCTAGACCCAAACCAAGATCTTTATTAATTAACCCCTCGGGGAAATAAAGCGTAAGGACAAAGATAGATTCTTTTGGCGAATGTGACAAATAGCAACTTGATACTTTTATTTTTGGGAATTATTAAACAAATGGTGCCCAAAACATATATATATTCACAAAATGAGATATACAAAAGGATTCGGATTAAATTGTTTGAATCTATTATATCACTAATAATATCCACATTCCAAATTTCATATTGCGGAGACCATAGTTCAGTATCAGTTGAGAAAAAAGAAGAAGACGAGAGCAAAAAATAGTGTGAAGGAGAAATATGTAAAAAATATTTTCTTTTATTATTTATCATGTTTTTTTTTTGGCCAACATTGCATAAATATTCCTATCTCATCTCTCGCATCATTCTGATTTTGGAGCCATAGACATCGTCATCAGCTGCTTATAAATAAATAAAAGAAAAGAAAATGAAAAGAAAAGGAAGATTAAAGTAATCATTTTGTTGTGGATAGAAAATGGAATATTCATGAAGCTCACGCTCAAATGAGATTGTTGGCTCAAGCACGAAGAAATGAGTGGCCTGTATACGTACTTCCTGGTGTTGTGGCGTTCATGGATACGTATTAATGTATGCATATTCATGTATACATTGAAATGGTTAATTTTAGTTTTGTTGACGTTCAGAAATTCCATCTAACCAACATTTCAATGTCGACGTGAATGAAGGCGTAATCCTATTTATGCTTCAATTAATGTGCTTACGAGGGGAATTTTCAATCAGAGCCCTTCGATCATGCAAATAGACTAGGAACGATGAAGAGACTGATGCATATTAGTCCCACATCGACGGGGATTGAAATCTCTGGCTTCCGCTGCGTGTTATAACTCACTGGTCCTCGGTTAGTAAAGGGCACGCAGCTGCGTGGTGAGCACAGAGCGAACTATTCTTTCGCCTTTTACTAAAGAATACCGTGTGCTCTCCACATCCAAGCAGCATACGCCACTTTTTGGAGGGTGTCCTTTTCACTGAAAGGGGCCCCAACAATTCTGAAGTTAAATATTTGAGTAGTTTTGTGTTTAACTCTAAACATTTGAGTAGTTTTGTGCATAATCTGTCGAAGTTGTATTGAAGCAAAATTCTTTTTTAGTTAAAATCTTAAGAAAGGTTAATTTTTTTATTTTTAAATTTCCTTAAAATCTTAAGCAAGGTTAATATCTTCTTCTTGCTGATGTCTTTTTGGTATTATAGAGAGTTTTAAAAGGGTTCTTTGAGAGTCTAAGGCTTTTGTCGTTGAGAGATCACTGTGAAATTTCTCTTTAACGCCTTTGCCTTTGTCGTGGATGTAGCTCAAATTGGGTGAACTATGTAAATTATGCGCTTCTAATAACTTATCGTTTATTCTCGTAGTTGTTCTTCGTAATTATTTCTGCTCGATTGTGCACTTACTCGGACAAATAGAACTTTCTCAATGTAGTTCTTCTGTGATAACCACACAACTTTTTTGTTTCTGATATCTAAAAATATCCACTCCAAGTTTTTTTGCTGCTCCCTGCAGGCGTTCCATTTCAAATGCTTTACTAGGCAAAGTCTTTAACTTGTTCAAATCAAATTTATCCTTAGTCCTATGTCGACATATAATGGTAAGTAAATGAAGAAACCATCATTCAATCTCCTCAAGTAAGCACACGCATCATATTTACTGATTCTTGCCTTCATGACAACTAGGCTAGTAACAATCAAAGTTCCACCTTCGGCTAAGTACTTGCACTCGTTGGCTCCAAAAGTGCCTAGAGAGTTGAGATTCTTTGTTAAATCTAAAGCATGACGAACATCTAACATTGTCCTCAACGTTCTAACTTCAATTGTACTTAATGCCACTCGCTTTACAAGGAGAATCATTTAGCACAACTCCACATTTAATTGATTTGCAGATGGAAAACAAATTCCGACTAGAGCACATGCGATATGTACAATCGGAATCTAAAATCCTGTCATCCTTGCATCTACTTGAATTTGTAGCCAATAGATCAAAACCATCAGACTCATCCTCAATAACGCTAGACTTTGCAAAATCTTTTGTGCTCTGACTTGTCTTCTTATCTTTATTCAAAGCTTCTAACATTCATTCATTGACATGCTATTTCTTCTTGCGATAGTTACAAAACTTATCCTTAGTCTTTGATTTTGACCTTGACTTGGTTTTATTGTTAGAATCACATTCCATGTTTCTGCCTTTATCCTTAGTCTTTGATTTTGACCTTGACTTGGTTTTATTGTTAGAATCACATTCCATGTTTCTGCCTCGAACATTTAGGGCTTCGCTTTTACCATCAGCGGTGGTTAACTCTTTATCTATCAACCGCTTCAAGAAAAAAAGATGATTTTATACGTTTCATTGAGATAGATTCTCTACCATATATTATAGTTTTCCTAAAGGTGTTTTTTAGATATTAGTCCCTTAAATTTGAGCTATTTTGATATTAGTCCCTAAAATCTGAATATTTTGAATATTGTTAGAATCACAGGGTATTATAGTCCTCTTATAATTGCTTAAAATGCAAGCTTCAGAGAATCAATTATTTGCATATTTAGTAATACTAGTGTGTACCCGGTGCAAAACACGACCTCCTTTTTTTTAAATATTACATTTTGAACATGTCTCTCTCTAAGGTTTAATACATTTGATTTGATTATTGTATGTTTAAAATTAAAAATCATATACACTGCTCTATACTTAAATGAGGATCCAAAGATTTATTGTCATGCACTGTAAAATTCTGTAGCACGAACAATAAATGTACTATTCTAAACTTAGAGGAGGATATAAAGATTTATTGTTTATGCTATAGAACTAATCTGTAGTATTTACTGTAGAATAAACATTAAATCTTGGATCCTCCTATAAGTATAGAGGAGTATATTTTCTATGATCTACATAGTCCAAATTCTTTGTAATATAGTAACTAACTCACCCCCCCCCCCTCCCCCACCCACCACACACACACACTTCATGGAGTTGTGGTATCGATAGATATGCTAAAGATACAAAATGGTATTCATGTATTAATTGATTCTCTGAAGCTTGCATTTTAAGCAATTATAAGAGGAAGGATTTGGACAAATAATATACGTTAATATGATTTCATATACAAAATCTATTTTTCAAGGATAAAAATGTCACAAGTGTCCTTTTTTGGTACTCATTTTAGGCTTTATTGTCACCTTTGTAAGACAAGCGGAAGATGTAAAACGACTTCTTTTTTTTTTTCGTTTGACATTCAAGTTGGAAGGATTTCAAATGAGGATCCAAATGTACACTCTTGAGTATCCTACAATCTTATTGTATATTGCATATTGTTAATTTAAGCATTTACAAATAGGAATGAGTATTAATCAGTCTGAATCTAAGTAACCGATTGAAATGTCTGACTCAGTTTTTTTTATTTTCATGTTCGAAAATTCTTCGTATCGGTTCAGGTAGGAAAAGAGTTCCTGAAGTTGCAATATGAATGTGCTCCATCTAACCAACATTTCAATGTCAACATGAATGAAGGCGAAATACTATTTATACTTCAATGTGCTTACGAGGGAAATTTTCAATCAGAACTCTTCGATCATGCAAATAGACTACGAACGATGAAGAGACTGATGCAGGGTTACATTTCTTGAAGTAGACTGATGCATATTAGTCCCACATCGATGGGGATTGAAATCTCTGGCTTCCGCTGCGTGTTATAACTCACTGGTCCTCGGTTAGTAAAGGGCACGCAGCTGCGTGGTGAGCACAGAGCGAACTATTCTTTCGCCTTTTACTAAAGAATACCGTGTGCTCTCCACATCCAAGCAGCATACGCCACTTTTTGGAGGGTGTCCTTTTCACTGAAAGGGGGGGCCCCAACAATTTTAAAATTAAATATTTGAGTAGTTTTGTGTTTAGCTCTAAACATTTGAGTAGTTTTGTGCATCTGGTAAGTAATTTGTCGAAGTTGTAATGAAGCAAAATTCTTTTAGTTAAAAACTAAAGAAAGGTTAATTTTTTTATTTTTATAATTTCCTTAAAATCTTAAGCAAGGTTAATTTTTTTATTTTTAAACTTCTTGCTGATGTCTTTTTGGTATTATAGAGAGTTTTAAATGGGTTCTTTGAGAGTCTAAGGCTTTTGTCTTTGAGAGATAACTATGAAATTTCTCTTTAATGCCTTTGTCGTGCATGTAGCTCAAATTGGGTGAACTATGTAAATTATGCGCTTGCAATTACTTATTGTTTATTCTCGTACTTGTTCTTCGTAATAATTTCTGCTCGATTGTGCGCTTACTCTGACAAATAGAACTTTCTCAATGTAGTTTTTCTGTGACAACCACACAACTTTTTTGTTTCTGATATCTAAAAATATCCACTCCAAGTTTTTTTGCTGCTCCCAGGCGTTCCATTTCAAATGCTTTACTAGGAAAAGTCTTTAACTTGTTCAAATCAGATTTATCCTTAGTCCTATGTCGACATATAATGGTAAGTAAATGAAGAAACCATCATTCAATCTCCTCAAGTAAGCACATGCATCATATTTACTGATTCTTGCCTTCATGACAACTAGGCTAGTAACAATCAAAGTTCCACCTTCGGCTAAGTACTTGCACTCGTTGGCTCCAAAAGTGCCTAGAGAGTTGAGATTCTTTGTTAAATCTAAAGCATGACGAACATCTAACAATGTCCTCAACGTTCTAACTTCAATTGTACTAATGCCACTCGCTTTACAAGGAGAATCATTTAGCACAACTCCACATTTAATTGATTTGCAGATGGAAAACAAATTCCGACTAGAGCACAAGCGATATGTACAATCGGAATCTAAAATTCTGTCATCCTTGCATCTACTTGAATTTGTAGCCAATAGATCAAAACCATCAAACTCATCCTCAATAACACTAGACTTTGCAAAATCTTTTGTATTTTGACTTTTCTTCTTATCTTTATTCCAAAGCTTCTAACATTCATTCATTGACATGCTATTTCTTCTTGTGATAGTTACAAAATTTATCCTTAGTCTTTGATTTTGACCTTGACTTGGTTTTATTGTTAGAATCACATTCCATGTTTCTGCCTCGAACATTTAGGGCTTCGCTTTTACCATCAGCGGTGGTTAACTCTTTATCTATCAACCGCTTCAAGAAAAAAGATGATTTTATACGTTTCATTGAGATAGATTCTCTGCCATATATTATAGTTTTCCTAAAGGTGTTTTTTAGATATTAGTCCCTTAAATTTGAGCTATTTTGATATCCATATATTATAGTTTTCCTAAAGGTGTTTTTTAGATATTAGTCCCTTAAATTTGAGCTATTTTGATATTAGTCCCTAAAATCTGAATATTTTGAATATTGTTAGAATCACATGGTGTTATAGTCCTCTTATAATTTCTTAAAATGCAAGCTTCAGGGAATCAATTATTTGCATATTTAGTAATACTAGTGTGTATCTTGTGCAAAACACGACCTCTTTTTTTTTAAGTATTACATTTTGAACATGTCTCTCTCTAAGGTTTAATACATTTGATTTGATTATTGTATGTTTAAAATTAAAAATCATATACACTGCTCTATACTTAAATGAGGATCCAAAGATTTATTGTCATGCACTGTAAAATTCTGTAGCACGAACAATAAATGTACTATTCTAAACTTAGAGGAGGATATAAAGATTTATTGTTTATGCTATAGAACTAATCTGTAGTATTTACTGTAGAATAAACATTAAATCTTGGATCCTCCTATAAGTATAGAGGAGTATATTTTCTATGATCTACATAGTCCAAATTCTTTGTAATATAGTAACTTGAGGAGCAAACCTAAAATCACATGATTGAGTTACATTGTGAATGATCCGCTTCGTTAAACTTGATCTACATATTCTACAACCCCAACACACCAAGTTTGGGGTGAACTCGTCGTCGTTTGACCCTCCGTCGAGCCATGTGAAAAGTTTTATTCATTCAAAACCGTTAAAATTGATACGAGTGGATGAAGGGTCAAACGACGACGGGTTCACCCCAAACTTGGTGTGTTGGGGTTGTAGAATATATAGATCAAGTTTAACCCCCCCCCCCCCCCCCCCTCCCCCACCCACCACACACACACACTTCATGGAGTTGTGGTATCGATAGATATGCTAAAGATACAAAATGGTATTCATGTATTAATTGATTCTCTGAAGCTTGCATTTTAAGCAATTATAAGAGGAAGGATTTGGACAAATCATATACGTTAATATGATTTCATATACAAAATCTACTTTTCAAGGATAAAAATGTCACAAGTGTCCTTTTTTGGTACTCATTTTAGGCTTTATTGTCACCTTTGTAAGACAAGCGGAAGATGTAAAACGACTTCTTTTTTTTCGTTTGACTTTCAAGTTAGAAGGATTTCAAATGAGGATCCAAATGTACACTCTTGAGTATCCTGCAATCTTATTGTATATTTCATATTGTTAATTTAAGCATTTACAAATAGGAATGAGTATTAATCAGTCTGAATCTAAGTAACCGATTGAAATGTCTGACTCAGTTTTTTTTTTTTTTCATGTTCGAAAATTCTTTGTATCGGTTCAGGTAGGAAAAGAGTTCCTGAAGTTGCAATACGAATGTGCTCCATCTAACCAACATTTCAATGTCAACATGAATGAAGGCGAAATCCTATTTATACTTCAATGTGCTTACGAGGGAAATTTTCAATCAGAACTCTTCGATCATGCAAATGGACTAGGAACGATGAAGAGACTGATGCATTGTTACATTTCTTGAAGTAGACTGATGCATTTTAGTCCCACATCGATGGGGATTGAAATCTCTGGCTTCCGCTGCGTCTTATAACTCATTGGTCCTCAGCCAGGAAAAAGGCACGCAGCTGCGTGGTGAGCACAGAGCGAACTATTCTTTCGCCTTTTACTAAAGAATACCGTGTGCTCTCCACATCCAAGCAGCATACGCCAATTTTTTGAGGGGGTCCCTTTTCCTCTGAAGAGGGCCCCAACAGTTCCTAAAATTAAATATTTGAGTAGTGCTAACACTTCTTAGCCAGTAGGGATTCTATTAAAATCTTTTCTACAGACATAGGCTGATTTTACATTATTTGATATGATAATTAATTTACATTATTGATATGATAATTAAAATTACTGAAGGAGTACCCCACTAAAATGAATTAGATCATCCCTTTTAGTAGGGTGTTCGGATAGAATCCTACTCCTTAGCTTCACGTGGATATGTATCTTCACATGAATATATACATATTAAGTTATCAAAAAGTTCTAAATCTAAATTATTTCTAGTTAAAATCTTAACAAATTGTAGGGTGCCCCCAACAAATTTAAATTTCTAATGTTTGAGTAGTTTTGTGCATCTGGTATGTAATGTGTCAAGTTGTAATATAGTTTATCAAACAGAGTTCGTTTCTAGTTAAAATCTTAATAAAGGGTTTTTTATTTTCAAATTTCCTTATTTTTCTTGCTAATAATTTTTTGGTATTAAAAATTTACTCATTATGCAATTAGTTCTTTTTTATTGCCAGTGAAAAATTGAGGAAAACTATTTGTCAATTTTGAACATATTTATAGCAAAAAACTATGCATTCACTTATCGATAATCGGTTCTATTAATCATCTACCTCTTCAAAATCACATGAGTAAGTCAAGTAATTTACAATTTTATCCATGCTATGTCATCTAACTCTAGCCACATTCGTTAAACAAAACATATCGGCATTCTAATAACCCCGAGACTGGATTCTATGCGCTTCTTGTGGGTACTCGACTTGCACTTTCTACCGGATGGAAGGATGTCATTTTGGAATCAGACTGTCTTGACCTCGTTTTTATGTTGCATGGCGCCATTGCTCATCCACAACACCTCTCGAACACCTTTGGTGCTTGCTAGGCTCTTTTCAATTATTTCAACTCCTCGTTCGTAAGCCATATTCATTGCTTCGGAAATGTTTGTGCACACAAATTAGCTCTATATGCTTGCAGATATAAATGTATCTCTTTCATCAATTCCTGGATGATCCAGATCATATCTATAATCAAATTATTCTCGAAGCTTTGTAATATATCATTTAGTTTCCAAAAAAAACCCTGAAAATAAGTCACTTCATAATAGAATCGTTTAGATTCCGCCAAGTTTTCTGCTAGCGGGGGAGAAATGTCTAATTGCACATTTGACGTACTTTAAACCAAAAAATTTCCCGGAGAAACTTTTAATATGGAAACGGTTAAGAAGGATTACAAAAAAAAATACCAATTTGATAATTTAGCCTATCTGAAATAATAGGGCAATTTTGTGACGTAGGGACCATATGAGATTGAAGTATATCTTCAAGAGCTAGCATGATTTTTCTCTTAGGGTAAGTTTCAACAAAAACCATCAAAACTTTAAGTTATTTCCCAAGAAACCCTCCGAACTTTGTTTTTCTTACTAAACCCTCAACCTTTTCCATGAAACCTCTGAATTGAACTTTATTTTTCTTATTAAACTCTCCAAATATGTCCCGAGAAATTCCTGACTCTAACATCCTTCGTTTTGAACTATTACCTCCACTCAGGGCCGGCCCTGGGGTAAGCCCACCAAGCCCCGGGGCTGGGGCAACCCAGGGCCGCAACCCAGGGCCGGAGGGGCAACCAAAGGGGGAGGAGTCAAAGGAGGGATGATGGGTATGGGCATGTCGGTAGTGATGATGGTGGTGGTGGTGATGATGATGGTGGGTATGATGGTGATGATGGGGATGATGATGAGGAGGAGGATGAAGAGGGGAAGAGCTCGGTTAGGAGGTTTGTGAGTTGGGTATTTGGGATGAACAATTAGAAAATTAGATTAAAAAAGTAAAGGTTAGTTCTTTATTTTGCTGCTTTTTTTTTAATCCTCTCCTGCTTTGTATGATATTTTTTTCCCTTTAGGAAATTTTCTGGGCAAGTGTAGACTTTTTTTGGTTCATGTAAACAAAGAAAAGAAAACGAGTAAATGGAACCAAAAAAAAGTTTAAAAATTTCTATGTATTTTAGTTCGATTTTGTGTAGCTATTTGTCTTTGTAGTTCTTAGACTTATTTCTATTTGTTCTTCTTGTAAGTTTTCTCTTTTTTTCTCCCTTCTAGCTTAAATTGATTATACTTATTATTATTATTTTAAAGATATACCCAACAAATGTTCATTGCTATTCACAAGAAAAATGCAACTTTCAGGAAAAAGGATAAACTTTTTTGGCTTTTTAGCAAAATGGTCTCTTTTCGTTTCTTTTAGCCGAATGATATAAGTTGAAGAAAAGGGTCGATTTTATTTTTCTGAAATCATCCACTAGTTGTTGGTAATCTTCTAGGATTTATTTTGTGCTGGTAATTTTCTTTTCAATATGAGCACTGATAACTTATGTAGTACTTAAAAAAGGGATATTTTCTTGTAATGAAAAGAGAAATTATGAATTGATGAAGCTCAATATATATCCAGTAATACAAGAGTAATACAATTCTTAAAGTAAACTTATTATTTTCTTTCAGTGTAACTTTTGAGACTTTCAATCCCAAATTTCAAAAAGAGATGCATTGTTAAATTATTATTATGGTCATTAGTGCCAAAGTAATTAGTTTGTAGACTCGTGGGGCAACTCAAGGGGGAGGAGTCGAAGGAGGGGAGGTCGTCGTGGAGGGAAGGTCGTCGTGGGGCAACTCAGGGCCGACCCAGGGCCGGGCTGGGGCTAGGGCAACCCAAACCTCAGGGCCGACCCTGCCTCCACTAGGAGTTAGTTATAGTTGAAGTATGCCAAGGTTGTGGATAGCGCGTAGCGGTGAGATACTGCTAAGGCTATTTGAGGTTATAATGATAAAAAGCGCAAAGTTAAATAACGGTCTAGTTTGCTTGAGATATTACCTTAAGCTCAACAAAAAGCTACTGCATCGAGATGGTTGAGGGCTGACGAGGGTTATGAAAGTACCCTAGAGGGGGGTGGGGGTGAAATGAGTAATTGCTAATCTAATCCGATTTTGATGTCAAACTTAAAACTAATGATGCAATATCCTAACAATATGATGTACAACCAATTATATTGAAGGATATACAAGAAACAATAGGCGATATAAACAATAAGCTAATAGGCGATATAAGAATAGGCACAAGAATAATACGCCAAAGGCAAACGCAAACACATAATATTGATCACAGAGTTCGGTCTAATACTCGACCTGCGTCTCCGCTCCTCACCTCAAAGAGATCTCCACTATCACTCAAAAAATAACTACACAACAACGATTTTCAACGTTCACAATAACTACACTTAGAGGCAAAGCTCATGGAGGGAAACAGTGAAGCTCAAGAGGTTAGGGTTAGAACCAGAGTAGAAGGGAGGTCGAGATTGAGATGTTAGGGTTAGGGTAAGAAGCGGGTACTTCGGGTCGAGTTTTCAATTAACTAATGCAGGCAAAAGCGCAATTTCGAGCAAAAAGCACTTTTATACGCTTTTAACCACAATTTCGAGCAAAAAGCGGTTTCACCGCAATTAATGACCGCTAATGGTCAACTCGTTGCGGAAGGGTGCCGCATACGCAATTGCACCACGTTGCGCCGTGTTTTAAAACCTTGAAGTATGCCAAATAATTTCTATAAGATCAAAACAAATAAAAATGGAAAAAAACTATGGCTTATATAGCCCATGAAAATTGCGTATTTGAAGTACGCCAAATAATTTCTATAAGGTCGAGATGCACGAACATGGAAAAAAATTCATAGTTATAGCACATGAAAATTGTGAATTTTAAAGTACATTGAATAATTTCCATTAGATAAAAAAAAAGAAGGATAGAAATTATGGGTTATTGTCCATCAAAATTACTATGTTTGGAAAAAACTTAATTTCATTTGGTCGAAATGAAAAAAAAGACAAAAATTATGGGTCATAACACCTTAAAATTTTGAATTTTAAAGTATGCCAAATAATTTTTATAAGGTTAAAATATATAAAAATAGACAAAAATCATGGATTATATGTTATAAATTGTGTATCTTTGAAGTACGCTAAATAACTTCTATAAAGTAGAAACTAGCAAAAATGGACAAATATTATGGGTTATAGCCCACGAAAATGGTTCCTAATGTGACACATGCGGTCATTCCATTCGAGTAAGTACCCAGTGGGATGATTCATAACATTGAATTTGCACCCAACCCTTGGATCTATGCACGAATTCTGAAATCTAATGATCTAAGTGCTGATACTCATTTGGTGCACATTTAATGTCATGAACCCCAGTATGCTTGATAGGTTTTCCATTTCTCGTAAACTATATTATGCGTGTCTCTCTAGCGTTTTACTACTATTCATGACTGCCTTAGTGCGTCAAAGATAAAAATCGGTGAAATTTTAGGGTATTAAACTTCAGTTAGCCTTTACGCCATCGATGTTTTGTACTTCCCTACTGTGTTGTATTCAAAGTACGCAGGAAATGAGTTCAAGGGTGGAGATGGTTCGCATTACATTGCTTAATTTGAGAGAATCTGATGTCATTGCTGTTCTCTCTTCTCCAGTTACTACCTTCAGCCTTTGATGTCTACAGATTTTGGCAGGTAATGCTTTATTTTTAGTTTTATTGGTCGTTGCTTTTTGCTGGTTTTAATTGTATGTATACGTGCATAACTTGATAGGATTTCGTTGGTTCGTAAATGCAGTCATTTAGAAGTATTCAGTAAAGATACTCCGTGGTATTTAATATGCACCTAAAGATTATCAACCCTTAGATCTGTGCATAACTTTTGGACTAAATACCCATATTGGTATTTTAATTCCATCTCAATTTCCAACAAGGTATTTTAAATAGGCAAACTCGTTTTAAGACATTTTAATTGATCAAACTAACCAATAAGGCATGGTTTCTCGTCGGCGGGCAAATTTCCAGCGAGGTCTCGTCACGTGCATAGCACATGATGTCTCAAAACTCATTTTTAGCAGCGGCGACGGCAACAATCTCGTCAATCTACGTATAACACTTGAAGAAAGTATTAGTAAAAGATCTTAGACCACTTCTAATAGATATGGCACCAAAGGAGTTAAAGCTTATTAAACTAATCAATATATAATCAACAACTTAGTGGAGGCATCATAATTAGTAAGTCTTAGCAAAGGTTTGGGTCACTTTCATTAGAGATTTGTTTAAGAGTTTTAATATCACCAAAAAATCTAGTTCTTAGAAAAGGCCAGGTCAAGATAATCCTAGGATAGTGGTTTTAAATAGCAACTAGTACAGATACACTTTAAGAAAATGTAATTAACAGTGGAAGACAACTCTACATGAAAGCAACATCTTGCTTTAAGCTACTGATGATGAAGGCCGTCTTCTGTGAGCCCCACTAAACGAGCTCCAAATCTTATCTGCATTTTTTATCATGCTAAATTATTAATAACACAGGTTCTAATTAGCATATAATAATCTTACCAGCCCCATTCATCAAAATAATAACAATATAATATTCTTACGGGTGCCCCTACTTTTAAGGAAGTGGGGTTTAAATTAGTGAAGTCGTAGTTTGATCATAGATCTGTCTTTATGTTCTATATAATCCTCTGCCGTTGATTATATAGAAGCAGACGATTTTACGGCAAATTTCTAGTTTATTTTCAGTTCACTTTGTATTCTCATTTTCTATAAATCAACCAATTTTTTTATTATCAATAATATTTTGGTCCAATTTTTTGTAATACTTTATTAATAATTGCCAATAAATGATAGGAAAATGAGCATCATGTATGCGAAGGACTACATATACACGTTTTCTAAGAGCCAACATCAAGAGACACTATATACCTCTCACTCTTGCCTATTAATTTAAATGCTAATCTTTCTTCAATTAAAGAGCCAACATCAAGAGTCTATACCTCGATCTCCAAGGATAATGATTATATCTGATATTATACTACCAAAAGTGAAACAAAGAAAAAAAAATAAAGTTCTTAGAAATATATTCTAATGAGAGATAATGATTGTACCCACGAAGAAAAGTAAACAAATCCTGGCACCGATGAACTTGCAGCCCTTTTGTTGACAACAAGATCTCATTTGTTGAGTTTTTTTTTATGTAATTAAAAGAGAAACATAAATCCGAAAAGATATCAATTTCAAGAGTAAACAGAAGGATATTTTGGTCATTTTTGCTTTCGTTCCCACGAGTAAGAAATATTATAACAAACCCCTTTCGTAGAAATATAGCTCTCTGAAGAGTTAAATTTGTTCCCAGGAGCACACAGGTTAGCCTTCTCTAATAATGTCAATGTCAAATCTCAAGGGCTATGCTGCAATCAAGTATGGAACTGGAAACCAATAGTTAGGAGAGCTATTTTTGTTTCTGATAGAAAAGAGGTGGATGATCTTAAAATTTTCCTTGCTAATGCCTCCAGCATGATTACTTTGAGATAGAGACCACGTTTGGTGGCCTCTCACTCCCTCAAGCATCTTCACAGTGAAATCTATGTATATGCTCCTCATGGTTGTCTTGTGTGTGTGTGTGTGGGGGGTGGGGTGGGGGGGGGGGGGGTGGTTGATACTCAAATTCTTTTTTTAGCTTCTTTGTTTTCCGTAGAAACTAGTTTTTTTTTTAAGATTTTGGGGTTTCATCAAACATTTATGACTCTGCAACAGGTGGCGGTGGGTCCGTTCCGTTCAAAGTATGAATTGCTATCATGAATTTCTTTTACTTTTAATCAGCGTTAATTTCTGGAGGCAAGCGATCTTTTATTAATGATTGAATGGCGCACCTAGGGCTGTCCAAAGCCCGTCGGTCTGGGCGCCGGCTTCGGGGCTTGGCCGCGAAACCGGATCGGCCAGACCCGGGTCAAGGCTCGGGCCTTCTCGACTTGCGACAGCCCGGGCCCGGCGGTTACGTGCCAGCTAAGCACAGAAAACGGGTCGGGCGGTCCGGACCCGAAGCCCGACCGCAACGGTCATCAGAGGTGACCGGTTTGGCGAAAGGCCCGCACCGACCCGGTCAAAACGGTCATACTTGACATTTTGATCGTTTTGTACTAAAAACGTCAAAACTGGGTATTTTGTGAGGGTTTTTTGGTCATTTGACTAGGAGGTTGCCTCTATAAATAGAGGGGGATTTTCACTTCTTCTCCTCACACCAAAACTCATCTACTTCTCTCTAATACTCTCTTATACAATCTTATACTCTCTTATACTCTCTAATAATCTATTATATTTTCTAATCCTTCTATCAAATGGCTTCCGAATCTGATTATGAAGAGCAAACCTATCTCCTACCGCTCTTAAAATGAGTCCTTCTATAACAACTACTCCTACCGAACCTACCGGTGTTAATCCTGAATCCGGTGGTGACGAATCTGCACCAAGAGCTCCTAAAAGGCCGAGATCCAATGTGTGGAATTTTTTTGAGAAGATAGACGTCACCAAGGATGAACACGGTAGGATCCTCATCTAGAATGCTAAATGTGCGTTGTGCGGCCAGACTTTCCAAACTCATCATAAGAACGACACCAACCACCTCAAACGTCATATAAAAAAACACAACAAAGGTCAGAATCCTCAATGTGATATCCGACAATCTATGATTTTCCAATCCTCCTCTTCTGGTAGTCTCGGTAGTTTGAATTATGACGCTGCCCGAGCTAGAAAATGCGTAATCAGGTTTATCATTCTTAAAAACCTTCCTTTTAAATTAGTAGAAGATAATAAATTTGAAGATATGTTTAGAGATAGTTTTTATCCCGCATTTACAAAGTTTTAATCCCGCATTTATAAAATTTTCTCGTCAAACCTATTAACGTGATATTTTAAAACATTATCAGGAGGAACAAAGAAAAATAATTTCTTATTAAAATATAAACTATAAATTTTCTTTAACTTCTGATATTTGGACATCTAGAGCACAAACTGATTATTTATGTATTATAGCACACTAGATTGATAAAAATTAATAAATGTTTAAAAGAGCTGTTTCCTTTATTGCATTTGAAGAGTCACGTACTGGTATTAATATTGTAAATTTAATAATTGAAGAACTTATGAAAGTAGAAATTGATCAAAGAATATTTTCTCTTTCACTAGATAATGCATAATGTAGCTGTTGATTTTATCAAAACAACTTTGTCATTATCATGGCATTGTGATTTTTTTCATATTAGATGTATCTATCATATTTTAAATTTAATTGTTCAAAGTACATTTACTGAAATTAAACCCATGATAGAAAAGGTTGAAACAGTTGCTAATATACATAATGCTTCTGAACAAAGAATTAAAAAATAAAAATAATATTACAAAAGAAAAAATTATAAGCCCAGACTAATTCCAAAAGATGTTGACCATAGGTAAAATTCCACCTATGCAATGTTAAGTGTGGCAATAGAATATAAAGAAATTATAAATAATTTTATAAATTATTATGTTTCTAGTTCTAGTTCTGATAGCACTTATGGAATAACTAAAAATGAATGGACAATTATATGTAATTTAAATGAGATTTTACAAGTTTTTTTATGATGCTACAATGTTATTATATGGTTGTTATTATCCAACTATTACTTTAGATGCTTTACAAATTTTAAATATTCAAAAAAATTTAACAAATACTGTATGAATGATACTGTTGGAGCTATATTTTTTCAAATGGAGAGCAAATTTAATAAGTATTTTAGGCTCATTCCTCATATTTTTGGTTTGGGGTTCTTATTGATCCATGTTTGAAGGATATATTACCCTTCGAAGTTTGTTACAATCATTGTCTGATGGACATATTATAGATTTGGATGATGGATCCACCATTACTGCTACTTCTCATCATTTAGCTATTAGAAATTATTTTCAAACCTTATATGATGAGTATGCAGCTAGACATAGTGTAGCTGCACAACAGTCTACAACTTTGGCGCTTTCGAGCTCAGACCGAGGTAAAAGTGTAAGTTTTGATAGGTATGTAATGGTAGCCGAGCTAACTGGTGGATCTGGACTTGGATCATCATTAGAGGTTTCTGAAATAGATGGATATTTATCTGTTTTTTTAGTTAAATGTCAAGGAAATCCTTTAGATATTTTGCAATGGTGAAGAGTATATGGATCAGTTTCATATCCTATACTTTCCATCATGGTTCGTGACTTACTAACAGTGCAGATTTCGAAGGTAGCTTCGGAATCTGCCTTCAGCATAGCAGGATGTTTGATCGATGACCACAGGACATGCTTAGATCTGTATACTCCACAAGCGGTGATGTGCTTACAAAATTGGTGGAGGTACGAGAAGCGAACGCAATGCATCGATCGGATGACTGGAATTAAAGATAAATTTAAAGAGTTGGGACTAGTAGATAGATATAAAGATAAACAATATTCATCAAATTATAATTTTTATTTCTTAGCTTTAAATTTGTAATGAATTATTTTAGAAACAGTTATAAATGATAGTGATATAGGTGAGCAGGTGCCAACCTAGTTGGGATGTACTCATCTATTATGATGCGACGAATTCCGAAATAAATTTATACTTGTCAACCTAGTTGGGATGTACTCATCTATTATGATGCGACGAATTCCGAAATAAATTTATACTTGTAAATGATTTACTGATTATTAATAAAGAAGTTATTTTTATCATCTTTTATTTTTATAATTTTTTATATTTGTAATTTATGTCATTTCAAGTTATTAATAATATTATTGATTTTTATTAACATTTTTGTAATTTTTTATGTATATTTCAAATTTTAAAGAGATTTTTAAAAAAATTAAAAAAAAGTTTAAAAATCTAGGCCGACCCGGAGCCCAACCCGCTCAGGCCTGGGTCCGGGCCTGGTTCCGGGCTTCGATTTTTCCCGGCCTGGGCCCGATTTTCCGGGCCGGCCCGGATGTACAGGCCTAGGCGCACCCTGCCCTGTTTTTATTCAAAAAAATAAAAAAAATACAAATCCCTTTCCAATCCTTACATCCGTCTGCGCTTATTTCTAAATCCAATCAGCGAAATGTTATTGTCAGCTTATTTTGCAAAATGAGCTATTAAGAGATAATAATAAGATTCATCCGTTTCCAAAGTGACTATTATAACATTCTTGGTAACTCGTCTATTTCTTAACGGCACATTTAACAAAATATATATAACAAGCAGTATAATAAAAATCAGATGCTTTTCTATAGTTATACATCATTTTCATTAAATAAACTACTTGTCAATACCAACTCCCCACGCAAGAATCATAAGCCCACCTAAAGTCTAGCCAGTGGGTTTCATCAATCAACTCAAATCATCATCCCATAATACAACCGTTTATGTTGTCCCATCACCAATTTTAAAATACCTCCCCCACAAAATACTAAATTATTTTCTCCACCACTTTGGGAGCCTTTAAAAAGAATGCATCGCCCAAATTCTCCATTCTCTCCCAGGACGACCGACGATATATAAATCATGCTCCTCCGGCAATCTCCGCCGGCGATCCGAAAGCTACCCGACCCGATAAGATCCATGGTTGCGGGTTGGGCCAGCCCATTAGAACGAAACCCGCAGTCTCCGAAAGGTTGGAAGAATCGCGAGTCGGACGGTATCGGGTTGGGTGTGGTGTTGGTAACCCGACCCAATAAGGTGCGATGCGCACCGGAACCGATTAGTATCGGTTCCTACGGGAGAGCTTATCAATTTGGGCGCAGACGGAGTGCTTGTGATGAGAACGGAGCGGAGAAGGATCGCGGGTTATTTTATCGGTCGTCGAAGGCGACGGCCGGCGATATTTTAGGAGGTTTCCGGCCGGCGGAGTTTCTCAACTTTTGCTATTTGTGTCGGAAGAAGTTGCATGGGAAGGACATTTACATGTACAGGTAATAAATTACTACTCGCAATACTTCTCTATTTTTCATATAAATATGGATTAATTACATATAATTCCTTGTTCGGAACAAAGTTATCTCTCTGTTTTCCGTATCCGTAATATAAAGGGATATATAATTAATTGCTATGGCCCCGTTTGGCAAATGGTTAATGAAGAGGGGTTAAAGAGAATGATTAATGTACTTAGCCCATTTGATAATCCGAAGGACTAAATTATTAACCCGTTAAATAAGTTTTATTTTAGCCCTTATGATCAGTTTTAGTGTTTGGGAATAACAATGATTTTGACTATTTTCTTTATAATTAGAAGGGTTAACTCTTATTCCATCTAAATAGGAGTATTAGTAAACCCCTCATTTTGAGGGGTTAACTCATTTTAACCCCTCTAGAGGGGTTAACTTAACCCTTCTATATTTTTTATGTTTGGCAAATTATGGAGGGTTAACTCACTTTAACCATTATATAGATTTGTTGTGTTTGGCAGGTTAAGAAAAGGTTAAGTCTCCTTAACCCCTCACTTAACCCTTTGCCAAACGGTACCTATAAGATAATAGAAGATTTCTCTACAATATGCTGACATGGCATAATATCCCTGTAACTCTTACGTATTAGGGTCGGAAAATTAAATATGTAATAAGTGATTGATCCCCCCGTAACACGGAGAGTACTCTATCTGCAAGTTACCTTTTAAACTCCGTTATATTTGATCTATATTTTGGTAAACTTATTTTGTAGTTAATTAAATCAACATATTATGTATGTTAGTGATGAAATTATTACTTAAGCTAATTGCTTTTTTATTTTATTTTATTTTTTTGTTTGGATGTTACAGAGGAGAGAAAGCATTTTGTAGCGTTGAGTGTCGATGTCAACAAATCGCAAGCGACGAGTTCCACGAAAAGTGCAGATCTGAAGCCTTGAGAGCTTGCGATGCCTCAAGATCATCTTGTACCGATGATCATCGGCTCTTTTTTACGGCCATCTCTATAGCATAGCTACAGCGAGGAAAAAAAATTTATGTAGAGAAATTTTTGTAACGCAAAGTTTGGTTAGCTATCAACTTTTTTGTCATAAAAATAATAATAATATGGCGTAGTTGACCGAGCAATGAAAACACATTCCAGTCAGAACAATCTATAGGCGAGCATGTTTTTTAAGATCAAGAACACAACGAAATTCTAAACTACCCCCCTATTTTTATATCGTATGTATGAATCATAATATCCAACGCACGTGCGAACTGTTTTGATAGAATTTAAACTTCTATTTTTGTTCAGACTTGATGAGCTAAGCCAAAAATAGACCCGACTCCGTCCCGCTTAGGGGTGCCAAACCGTATCCGTATCCGAGGAAATATCCGTAACCGTATCCGTTAGGATACGAATATGGTTACTCAAATCTATAACCGATAGGATATGGTAACGGATATGGTTTTGTAGTGAAATATCCGTATCCGTATCCGAAAATATCCGAATACATATTGGTCATACTCTTACTAAAGTTTCGATTATGTATCCGTATCCGAAAATATCCGAATACATATTGGTCATACTCTTACTAAAGTTTCGATTATTAGATTACGGATTTGCGGTTAATTTTGATGATCAAGATGTCTAATCTTAGCTTTTCAATCATAATGAACATATTAACGAACTCTTTTAATCTTAGCTTTTCAATCATAATGAACATATTAACGAACTCTTTTTGTATCATATGAATATATTTTTCTAAATACTATCTAGTTTGAACTCTTTTTGTATCATATGAATATATTTTTCTAAATACTATCTAGTTTTCTCATATCCTTTTTGTATTCGCATGCATATCCGTTTATATATCCGCATCTATATCCGTAACCGTATCTGATTTTGGCGGATATGGATATAAATTTTTCTTACCGACGTATATCCGTATCTGTATCCGTATCCGTATCCGAGATGGGTAAGCGGATATGGATATGGTAAGTGCCATATCCGAGCCGTATCCGCTCCGTTAACACCCCTAGTCCCGCTGGACTAGCCTAATAAACATCGCTTTAATCAAGCAAAATCTAGTGAAATTTCACAAAAAATGTAATGAGGTTCTAATAATTCAAACAAATCAATCAAACCCTAGAGACCAAAGTGTCAAATAGTCAACTAATTACACTGAAACTGTAATTACAAGGTTTAATCTCACCTAAGCTGTAAAATGCCACGACGCAGCACAACCAAAACATGCTAATTAAGGGGCTCTCGTATCCGATGACCCCATTCGATACGAAAGAAAATATCAATGTGGGTCCCATGTCCTTGAGGGTGCAAAAGTGGGTATTCGAAGCTTTTTTTTCTTCCTCTCGAACGTGTGCAAGCTTCGTCTCCCTTTTTCCTATTCAAGCATTTAAGTTCGTCCTGACAACAACAAGGTAACCAAATATATTAATCGAATCCTAACAATTATAAATTTATTATGTTATATATTATGAGCTCGTTCGATTCACGAAAAATTATAAATATAGCTATAATAATTATATAATTTACAGTATATAAGTTTTGTCATGATCACATTCTTCTTCTTTTGATTTACACACGCGCATTTCATTTTTTTGTGAGACAAATATTCATGATCGATTTTCGTCGTCTCTCGTCACGCGACTGTAACGAGAAAATATGTCTCGCTGAATATGCGCATGAAGAAAATTATGATTTTCCTAAATTTACGAAATAAATTCCATAAAAATATGAAAGTAGGACTCGATGGAATTAGAATCTAAAATATGTATTAGTCTCAAAAAAAATCATTGAGGATCTATTTAAGGCTAGACATCTACGATTACGATATCAGTAGGGCTGCGATAGATAGCGAAAAATTTACAAGTTTAACTGTAGTTGTAGTTGCAAGTATTTTATTAATTTGGAGATTATCAAAATTGCAATATAAACCTCATTCACAGCTTTACAAAGGTTGCAACTGCGACTCACCGTTATCTTTTTTGTCCTCAACTCCCGCTTTGCTTCACGCTTCCCGTCCGTTG
>NC_033800.1:145442973-145443243 GCF_001876935.1 Asparagus officinalis | reverse complement strand
CACCGAGTCGCTGGCCGTTCTCGACACGTTCGGATCCAACAACTCGACCTCCTTTCCCTCCTTAATCGCCGCCACGGCCCACGTCACCACGTCTGTTCCTCCTCTCGCGCTGTCGCTTAGGTATTGCGACGGGAATTTGCCAGTGAGGATCTCGAGGATGAGGACCCCGAGACAGTAGACGTCAGATTTTGGGGAGACGTGGTGATGGAGAAGGGACTCGGGGGATTTGAAGGAGAAGAGGACGGAGGGGGCGAGGGAGGGGTTGAGGAA
>NC_033800.1:145442617-145442875 GCF_001876935.1 Asparagus officinalis | reverse complement strand
CAGCCGAGTTAGCCAGTCCAGCGATGCGTGGTCAGGGCCACGGTCGCCTAAAAAGAATATAAATCTTATCAGAACATTCTGTACGAGACGAGTCGTTTTAACCATACAAGAGGATGGTTAGAATTTTAAATTTAAGTCAGTGAGAAAATGCTTACCATGAAGAATATATAACAAGTTCCCTTTACTCGCATACTCGGACACAACCAACTTTTCATCCCTCCGATACAAATACGCCAACGGCGGCAACACATTCCGGTG
>NC_033800.1:145428281-145442238 GCF_001876935.1 Asparagus officinalis | reverse complement strand
AGAGGCCAGGGTTTCCAGCAAATGACTCAGCCTTGAACTTCTTGGACAATTCGTCCGGGATTTTTCCTGTGAGGGTATTGCCGGAGACGTTGAAGCTTGTTAAAGACGATATGCTAATATCCGGTAGCTCGCCGGAGAATTGATTGTTCTGGAGCTGAAGCTCGATGAGCGTGACGGCTTTGGAGATGGACGATGGGATTTTACCAGTCAAGGCGTTGCCATCAACCCAGAACTTTTTCAGGTGGTCCATGTTGGCGAAGTAGTCGTCGGGGATGTCACCGGAGAATTTGTTGTTGGAGAGGTAGATGGATTTGAGGCTGTCGAGGAGGGAGAATGCGGGGATGGGTCCGGAGAGGGCGTTGTTGTCTAGAGAAATGGAACGGAGGGCGGTGAGGGGTCGGAGGGGTTCGACGTTGATGGAGGCGCCAGAGAGTTTGAGGCCAGCGAGGCGGAGGCCGGTGATGGAGTTCTTGTCACAGATGACACCCGGCCACAGGCTTTTGGGGTTGCAGGGAGAAGAGGCCGGAGACCAGGCGGCGAGAGGGTCGGGGTCCGGGACGACAAAGGAAGACTTGAATTGGATTAGGCTTTGTGCATCCTCCGCCGGCGAGTCGGAAATGGAGAAGGGGAGGAGGAGGAAGAGGAGGAGAATGGTGCCGGAGACGTTGGATGTTTGCATTCTTTGTTTGAGCGCATGGAGTTTTTATGATGATTTTCTCGGTTTACTTTGATCTTTTTCTTTGGTTTTGGTCTCTGTGTTTTCTTTTAAAGTCTCTTTCTTTTGATTCTTGTTTTGCGCCGATCTTTTTCTTTTTTTCTTTTTTCATTTTCTCATCAAGGATTTTTTTGGGGAAGAGGGTTTAGTTTACCTTTTGTCTCGTTACTAATTTTTTTTTGGTTTGGGAGGGAGAGGCCCGAAAGGGAAGGGAGAAGCTAAGAATAGAAAGAAGTAAATGGATAGGAGGAAAGGGTTGACCTGGTCAATACAAGAAACAACGGCTGACTATTACGCAGAATCGGATCCTCCCATTCGCTAATATTACATATAATTTTCATGTTGATTATTTGTTTAGACAACTTTGATCCAATCGAAATTAATTAACGTCAAAAAATTTCATGAATTCTATTTTCCTATTTTATTCTTTTGGAAAGAAGAATACAGCTATGCATTAGATTTTCACAAGTAATGATGATGCTTTTCGCTCGGATGTAGAAAAGATACAAGTATACTGTTGAAATGCGCAAATGCATCATCATTACTTGTGAAAATTCTAATGAATAAAAAACAGCTAAACTCCGGGCTCTGGTTACATAATCATAAATCATAAATAAATCCATGAGCACTGTTCTTAACACTTCAGCTCGCTTAAGATGTGGAATTTTGAGCTGTTACAATGCTTGATGTAAACTAAGCACAATATATGCACTCGGTTGTCACCACAATGTGTAGTATATGAAGACCATATATATTTCATTAAAAAAACGGAATATATTTTATGCTCTTCAACCATCAACAGGATTAATCATGATGATCTCAAGACGACATGGTTACAGATTATTTTAGTCCTTATTGGCTTATTGCATAAAATGGTGCTTCAGAATTTTCTCCTATGATACACCCTATATCTTGTAGAAAACCTCAAAAAAAATTCAGCCTCAGCACCAAATTGAATTTCAAAACAATCACCATTACCTGAAACACAGCCTTCGAACTAAAAAAACTAGGGACATTATGCTTTTCACTTGATACAGGACCATAAAATATCTCATGCCGATTCTCAGCTACAAGGCTCCTGTCATTTATATGAACTGATAAAAATCCAAGTCAATAAGAAACTGGATATGAATTACTCAGCAGAAAAGAAAATGTACCATATATATATTATGCATGTGAAGTTTGATTTTTCCACATTTTAAGATGTTGATCTCCGCTTCACCACCAAATCATCAGCAGAGTAATAATCTGATATAAGCCGGTACATGTAGGATGGATTATGCCCTCCTCTGCGAAAAGAATTGAAGAGCATTAGATACACAGTGGGGGGAAAATGCAGCAATATATACGATACTGTAAATGCTTTACAAACACGTTACCAAAATAATGATAAAGATGCATGATAAGATAGTTACAAGAGATTCATCACATTTGAAAACATATGATATTGATATCACACAGCTATTTGTTCATTTTCCAAAAGAGATATATATCAATTTTAAACACTACAATTGAAGTTATGAAAATAGAATAAGAAACGACTTAGAAATCCATAAGAGATTCACAACCGGTATTAAAAATGAACTAACTAGATATCTCACCTGTCAGTAATGAAAAGGCTGACAAGCTTTGGTGGAACATAATCAAATGCGGGGTTAACAATATGAAGAAGAGGAGAACCACCCATAGTACCAAAATCCATACAATCTGAAAATTCTCCGAAATCCAGCAGCTCCGACGGTGATTTCAGATCATTCAGCAGAACTTCTGGATTATGTGGATACAAAGGGCATAACTGCCATATTATGGACAATTATTAAAAAAAATCAAAACTACAGGACATAATTCAGCAATATATAACATCAGAATAAACTGAAAAGTGAAAAGACATACAAATAAAATATGTGGCAAGCAAAAAATGATATAAGTTCTTCCAGCAATTGTGAGAAGCAAGGGTACTGAATTTAGAAAGGACTTTTCGATACTTTCCATTGGTTATATCTCCTTTTCAGCATGGCTGTGAATCTGTGATAACTAACCTTGTGACTACCAGCAAGAACAACAAAAGGTACAGCATGCCTTTGAGCGGCGAGCGCGACCATATTAATACCAACGGGTGCTATGACTCCACCATTAGCCATGATCGCATGGGCTCCAACAATGACCTACAAATAAAAATTTCCAAATCAGAACTGAGAAAATTTATGCAGCAAAAGAAAATGTTTCGACTTACCATATTCACTCTAGAAATCATCGCAAAAACTGCAGAATCAGGAATAATAGTGGTCTGTAAACCTTTTCCAACCAGCTCTTTCGCAAGAACATGCCCTTGATACCTGACATACACAATTGGCACATCATGATATGAAATGTACAGAAGTTAAAGATGAATACAAACACGCAAGGTGAAAAAAATCTAGCTCATATCAATAATAAATAGAAATATTGAGCAGACCTTGGGGCACCCTCCGCAACAAATACCCGAAAAGATCGTTTCTTGTCTTTCGCTGCACATAGGAACTCCTTGACTGTTCTGGAACGGCCCAACGTTAATATCATCTCGCTGGGAGGGACAATGAAATCTAGTCATAAGTTTGTACAGATATGAAACCGCGATATGGATAACTCATATGTGAATAACTACGGATACAAGGGTATATAATGTATTGTATCATATTTAAGGACACTTAACAAGTATGAAGAATGTACTTTAGTGGGGACATTAAGCTTAAACAAAGCGAACTATGTCAATGGCTAAACCATAGATAAAATACTTTATATGAATATAACAAAAACAAAAAAATATTAATCCAGACCTCACATGCATGCTCCCTAACAAAAAAGATGAAGAGCATCATGCTTCTTAACAACAAAATAAAGAGTGTGATTTAATGTGGGCAAGTGGCTTAAACAGAGTGAACTGTTTGTGAAAGAGCCATAAAGAATACTTTTGATGAATATGCTCAACTGCTTGTTCTGAAATCTGTTCATGGCAAGTATCAATGTCTTGAATCAATTCATTGATAGCCTCGATAACATCACCCTTTAACTTCTTGCTTCTCGAACTCTTCTCGGCTGCTGTATAAGGAAAGGAAAAACATATGATATCCAAAGTCATTCGAATGTACTTGTGCGGTTTACATTCTTTTTTTGGATAAATTTCACAAAAACTCTCAATACTTTGGGGCATTTTCTCACGAAATCCCCCATACTTTGTTTTTCCCACTAAACACCAAATTTTTTTTGCATATAACTCCCAAAGTGACGAAAATGCCCCTAGTCCAAACCATAGTTGCATGGAACCCAGTTCGTTCCGGATCATGGAACAGGAATGGGAGTGTTGTAGGGCACATAATTGGAATCGGGTATGACGGGGATTAGGCTTATATGGTACGCTAGGGAATGTGGTACGCTTCAGGTACTGTTTTCAAATATAGGAATCTGAGTATCTTAATGTACAACCTTCTACAATAGTCGAATTAAAGGATCAGTAATGGTAAAAGAACTCTCTAAGTTGCAACTAAGGTACGATTTTAGTTTGGTTGTTTTTTCTGTCAAAATATTAACTAATTTAAATTCAAAATCGGGCCACGGGTACACGAGCCAATTTGCTAGTGTATTGCATTTAGAGACAGTTGTATCTGTGTCGTGGCTTGCTATAGTGTCACACATTCCCAATATCTATGGTCCAAACAAATCATTTATTTATCCTTTTAATTAATTCTTTTCGCCAAAAAAAACCGCACATTAGGTGATTTGCAAACGTAGGGGGGGGGGGGGAGGGGAAGAGGAAGAGAGAAAGGGTTTATTTGCAAATTGCCTAACTTGAGGGTTTGTTTTGCAAAAAAAAATAATAAAAAGAACGAAATAGTCCCCCACACCACCCCTCCTCTTTTGGCTCTAAGGGGTAGTTTTTTGTCTTAGGGGGTTATTTGGGACACATTTTTGGTGTTTAGTGGAAAAACAAAGCATTGGTGGTTTCGTGGGAAACACCCCAACATATTGGGGGTTTTGTGAAATTTACTCTTATTGATTTGTTTTGCAATTTGAATCATGGAAACTTGCGCCCAATCTGGGGCCTGCAGTAAACTTTAAAAACCTTCAGAAAAAAGCTAAAAATTAACTAACAGTCAGGGATTAAAGAGAGAGGAGACATGAATTTACATTTGGTCCTTCCTTCAGAATCACCTCCAGATGAAGAAGCACAAGGAGCAGCAGCTGAATCAGGTATATCTTCAAGAAGGGTTTGTAAAGAGGGTGCCCGAAGAGTGCTTCTGGCAGAAGCAGCAAGAGATGCAGCTGACAAAGCTGGATGATCTTCATGTTCAGCTTCATAGTCACCATCACTGTCCGCAGTCAAGCTGAGTCCTCCAATTGCAGTTGCAGTGGACGATAGATCTTCCTCTCTGATGATGTGCAAAACACGCCTGACAATGTTACCAACAGCAAGCTCTGCATTCCCCAGTTTCATGTAATCTTTCACAATTCACATATTAAGAAAGCCTAGAATAACTTACTTATTCCTATCATTCTGTCATTATAAATCAACATGAGCCACTCCATAACATTCCAAATATCAAGTTATCCATGACCTAATGATGGGCATAAAAGTGCCTATCAATCTACATAATCAACCAACATGAACCATTCCATAACATCCCAAACATAAAGTTATCTGTGACCTAATTGAAGGGCATATAAGTGTCAAGTGCATATTATGATCATAGTGCATAGTTGAAACTGAAAGTTCATTATGTTTAAACTTTAAGGGCCATAAAATGATAAAAGTGTCTGCTATGAATTATGTCCACTCAAAAAAATAAGTTGCTACTTGCTAGATATATAAGCAGTACCCAACCCATAAGTAATGTGCTTTTCTATAAGTAATGCCATCCACTGCCTCCGATTACAGAACAGAACTGGAAGCACAGTGATGGAAAAGGTTAGCGAATGATTCATAAAACATAGATGCTATGGTAATTAAGTGATGTGCTTGTCTATAAGTAATGCCATCCATTGCAGAGATATATGTAGTGAACCCAATGCAAAATAATGGGCGCACTCCAAAATTCTCAATTTTCATGTGCTCCATGATATTTGTTCATTTTTATTCGTTACAAGCCAAGATGATTAAGGTTTTTCATTCAAAATTCACAATTTTCATGTGCTCCACGATATTTGTTCATTTTTATTCGTCACAAGCCAAGATGAATAAGGTTTTCATTCAAAATTCACAATTTTCATGGGTTATAACCCACAATTTCTTTTCCCATTTTCTTCTGTTTCAATCAAAAGGCATTTAATCGGTGTACTTCAAAATTTGTAATTTTAAAGTTATACAACCCACATGATTTTCGTTCATTTTTGTTTGTTTCAACCCAATGGCAATTAAATTTTCTTTCTTCAAAATTCATGGCTTTCATGGGCTATATTACTCGATTTGTGTTCATTTTTGTTCGTTTCAAAACTCACGATTCTTACATATTATGACCAATAATTTTGTTCATTTTTAGCTTTTTTGGCAATTACTTAACGTGCTTTAAATTTCGTAATTTTCATGGGCTAAAACTTACGATTTGTCCATTTTTGTTTGTTTTCAAATTCAAAGTTTTCATGGTCTGTAACCAACAATACTATTCATTTTCATATGTTTTCAACCCAGTGGCAATTAATAGGCGTACTTCAATATACACAAATTGGATACTTCAAAATTCTCAATTTTTATAGCTATAAACCACGATTTTTTCCCATTTTCATTTGCTTCAAGTCAATGACAATTAAGTTTTCTTTCTTCAAATTTCATGATTTTCATGGGCTCTAACTCATATATTTTTTCACATTTTCAACTTTTCAATCCAATGGTAAATTAATTAGCCTACTTCAAAAATCGCAATTTTCACGACTTATAACCCACAATTTTGTCCAATTTCATTTGTTTCAATCCAAAGGCAAATAATTAGCGCACTTCAAAATTCGCTATTTACATTACCTATAAATCATGATTTTTTTCGTAATTTCATTTGTTTCGAGCCAATGACAATTAAGTTATTTTCTTCAAAATTCACAATTTTAGGTTATATAACCCATGATTTTTGTTCGTTTTTATCTATTTCAACCCAAGGACAATTAATTGGCGTACTCTTAAATTTGCAATTTTCATGGACAATAACCCACAAATATTCATTTTTGTTTATTTCCACCTAATGATAATTAAATTTTCTTTCTTTAAAATTCACAAATTCCATGGACATTACATAATTTTTGTCCATTTTCATCTGTTTTGACCAATTAATTGGCAAACTTTAAATTTTGCATTTTTTGTTCACTTTCATCTCTTTCTACCCTAAGATAAATATTTTAGTACTTAAAAATTTTTAATTTTCATTGACTATAAACCATGATCTTTTTTGTCCATTTATGTTTTTTCAAACCAATGTTGCAAATACCGTATTGTTTACCCAGTATTGCAAATAAATACCCTCCGAAGTAAATGGTTTCACTTAAATACCTAAATTTTCTGAAAGTTGCACTTTAGTATTCTCAATTATGCAAACGTGAGAATTTCCCCTCGAGATTTCACATACGACACCCACATGCTATTTATAGGACATTCTAATCCTTATTTTTTGTTATATCTATTGTTAAACATATCAAAATTAAACCTATCCTAATCCTATTATAAAATAGGATTTTGATAGCCTTAACATATCAAAAATTAAACCTATCTTAATTCTATCAAAATTTTAATAAATAGTAAGGTTAGAATGATAAAAAATTAGCATAGGTCACATGAGAATTTTTAGAGGTAAAATTCTCACGATTGCATAACTAAAGGTACTAAAGTGCAACTTTTAGAAGCTTTAGGGTATTTAAATAAACTTATTTATAATAGAGAGTATTTATTTGCAAATTGGGTAAACAATAGGGTATTTAAGTGTACTTTCTCTTTCCTTATTCAAAAATTATGATTTTCATGGGATATACCTCACAATTTTTGTCTATTTTTATATGTTTCGACTCCATGATAATTAATTGTCGTACTTTAAAATTCACAATTTTCACGGCTCATGACCCATATTTTTTTGCACTTTCATCTGTTTCAACCCAAAGGTAAATTCTCGGCGTACTTCAAAATTCGTAATTTTTATGGACTATAACCCACGATTGTTGTCCATTTTTATTTGTTTTAAGCCAATAGCAATTAATTTTTTCTTCAAAATTCACAATTTTCATGGGTTAACCACAATATTTATCCATTTTCATTCGTTTTGATCCATTGGCAATTAAAAATTCATAATTTTCATGGATCATAACCTACAAGTTTGTACATTTTTCATATGTTTCCACCCAATAACAAATAACTGGAGAACTTCAAAATTCTCAATTTTATGGGCTATAAACCACAATATTTATCCATTTTCATTTCTTTAGAGCAACCAACTTAAGTTTTCTTTCTTCAAACAAAATTTAAGTTTTTCATGGGCCATAACACAAATTTTATCCATTTTTTTCTATTTCTATCTAATAGCAGTTAATTGACATACTTCTAGGGGTGTCCATTTGGGCCCAAGGCCTGGGCCCAGGTTTGGCCCGAAAACCCGGGCCAGACCTGATTTCGGACCCGGGTACAGACTGCCTCGTCGGCGCCCGGCCCGGCTCGGCCGTAAAAACGGTCGGGCTAGGTTCGTCGGGCCAGCCCGATCCGACAAAAACGATCACATAAGCCCGGTCCGGCAAAAACAGTTACATAAGTGATCGTTTTCGGCCACAACAGTCAAATTTCGAGCCCTATTTTGATCGTTTTGCCCCCAAAACGTCACGATAAAAAAATAAGGGTATTTCGGTCATTTGTCTATGGGGCTACCTCTATAAATAGAAGGGGTTTTCATTTGTTTTCCTCATCCAAAACTCATCTACTTCTCTCTAATACTCTCTTATACACTATTATACTCTCTAATACTCTCTAATAATCGTTTTAGCTCTCTAATTCTTTAATCAAATGGCTTCCGGATCTGATTATGAAGAGCAAAACTCAACTCCGGAAATGAGTCCTACTACAGCTACTCCTACTCCTATTGATGTCGATCCTGAATCCGGTGGCGACGATTCTACACCATGAGCTCCTAAAAGGCCAAGATCCGATGTGTGAAATTTTTTCAAAAAGATAGACGTCATCAGGGATGAACACGATAGACTTCTCACCCAGAAGGCTAAGTGTGCGTTGTGCGATCATATTTTCCAAGCTCATCATAAGAACGACACCAACCACCTCAAACGTCATTTAGAGAAACACAACAAAGGCCAGTCCTCTCAAGGTGATATCCGACAATCTATTCTCTCTCAATCTTCATCTTCTAGTAGTCTCGGTAGTTGGAATTATGACGCAGCCCGAGCCAAGAAATACGTCATCAGGTTTATCATTTTTAAAAATCTTCCTTTTAAATTAGTAGAAGATGATGAATTTGAAGATTTATTTACAGATGGTTTTTACCCCGCATTTAAAAAAAATTCTCATCAAACTTATCAACGTGATATTTTAAAATATTATCAGGAGGAACAAGAAAAAATAATTTCTTATTTTTAAAGTTTAAACCGTAATTTTTTTTTTAACTTCTGATATTTGAACATCTAAAGCACAAACTAGTTATTTATGTATTACAGCACACTGGATTGATAAAAATTAGCAAATATTTAAAAGAGTTATTTCCTCTATTGCATTTGAAGAATCACATACTGGTATTAATGTTGCACATTTTAATAATTGAAGAACTTTTAGAATTAAAAATTTCAGAAAGAATATTTTCTCTTTTACTAGATAATGCAAATAATAATAATGTAGCTATTAATTTTATCAAAATATATTTGTCATTGCCATGTAATGGTGATCTTTTTCATATTAGATGTATCTGTCATATTTTAAATTTAATTGTTTAAAATATATTTAGTAAAATTAAATCCATGATAGAAAATGTTAGGTCAGTAACTTATGCTCATAATGCTTCTGAACAAAGAATTAGAAGATGAAAATAATTCTGTAAAAAAAATATATAAAACTCAGACTAATTCCAAAAGATGTTGACCATAGGTGGAATTTTACCTATGTAATGTTAAGTGTAGCATTAGAAAATAAAAAAGTTATAAATGATTTTATTATTTTTTATACTTCTAATTCTAGCTCTGGTAGCATGTATGAAACAACTGAAGATGAATGAACAGTTATAAGTAATTTAAAAGAGATGTTACAAGTTTTTTATGATGCTACAATGTTATTATCTGGCTGTTGTAATTTAAAAGAGATGTTACAAGTTTTTTATGATGCTACAATGTTATTATCTGGCTGTTATTATCCAATCATTACTTTAGCTGTTATTATCTGGCTGTTATTATCCAATCATTACTTTAGCTGCTTTACAAATTTTAAATATTCAAAAAAAAAATATTGTATGGATGATTATTTTGGAAATATAATTTTTTAAATGGAAAGTAAATTTAATAAATATTTTAGGCTTATTCCTTTAATTTTTTGTTTTGGGGTTCTTATTGATCCGTGTTTGAAGGATATTAGCTTTAGAAGTTTGTTAAATTTTTTGTTTGGTTGACAGATTATATACAGTCACCACTCATCATAATACTATTAGAAATTATTTTTAAAGATTATATGATGAGTACACAGCTAAATATGGTGTAGCTACACATCAGTCTACAGCTTCGGCTTCTTCGAGCTTAAGTCGGGACAAAAGTGTAAGTTTTGATAGATATGCAATGGTAGCTGAGCTAACTGGTGGATCTGGACTTGGATCATCATTGAAGATTTTTAAAATTGATCAATATTTAACTGCATCTTTAGTTAAATATCAAAATAATAGTTTAAATATTTTACAATGGTGAAAAGTATATGAAACAGTTTCATATCCTATATTTTTCATCATGGTTCGTGACCTACTAACAGTGTAGGTTTCCACGGTAGCTTCGAAATCCGTCTTCAGCACAGTCGGATGTTTGATCGACGATCACAAGATATCGTTAGATCCGTATAATGTACAAGCGGTGATGTGCTTATAAGATTGGCAGAGATACGAGAAAAAAACGCAATGCATCGATCAGATGACTGATATTGAAGATAAAATTAAAGAGTTTGGACTAGCAGATAGATATAGAATAAACAATATTCATCAAATTATAATTTTTATTTCTTAGCTAAAAATTTGTAATAAGTTATTTTAGAAATAGTTACAAATGATAGTGATATAGGTGAGTAGGTGCCAACCTAGTTGGGATGTACTCATCTATTATGATGCGACGAATTTCAAAATAAATTTATAATTATAAATGATTTACTGATTATTAATAAAGAAGTTATTTTTATCATTTTAATTTTATTAATTTTTTGTATTTATAATTTATGTAATTTCAAGTGATTAATAATATCATTGTTTCTTATTAAAATTTTGTGTAATTTTTTGTTGAAATTTGAAAGGAAAAGAAAAACTTAAAAAATTTTGAAAAACAAAAAAAACGAGCCGACCCGGTGCCCGGCCCGAGCCCGGCTTTCCAACTAGGCCGGGCCGGGCCGGGCCATTTGGACACCCCTACATACTTCTAAATTCATAATTTTAAAGAGCTATAACCCATAATTTTTGTCCGTTTTGTTCATTTCGATCCAATGATAATTAAGTTATCTTTCTTCAAACTTCACAATTTTCATGGGCTATTACTTGCTTTTTGTCCATTTTCATTCGTTTTCAAAATTCATGAAATGTGCTATAAACAACAATTTTGTTCATTTTCATCAAATACCCAATTGTGAATAGTTAGAGTACTTTTAAGTATGTAAATTTTATGTGTTATAACCCACAATTTTTATTTATTTTAAAATTCACGATTTTCACGGGCTATAACCAACAATTTTGTTCTTCTCATCTGTTTTGATCAAATGACAATAAATAGCATCATTGTTTTAAATATCCACAATATATCTAATATATCGGCCGGAATATCTACCTGCCGCTAAATAATATGGTCATAATATGCTTTACCATTTTTTGACAAATTTCGAGCAATATATCCTCGACATGGCTGATATATCAACTGATATGTTGGCAGATATGTTCTTTTATATGGCTTGTCACAAAATATATATATTTTTAAAAATTTCCTCCAATGTCTTTTAGCAAATATTCCATCCTTATGAAGTTTTTTAGCAAATTCTACTAAACTATTCTCCCTAATTAAGTTTCTACAATTAGTTAGTAATCCTAAACATATATTATTTACATTTTTGTATACTTAGATTTCATTAAGTATGTTTAGATTAAATCTTAGGATATTATATTATATACGCACATCATTTGGTATGACACTACAATGTTTAGTACATATCCCGATGCTTCCCCTATATCCTCAATCCAATTTTGGCAATATTTTCATGATATCTGATATTTAAAACCTTGATAGGCGTACCTTAAAGTACGCAATTTTCATGGCTATAACCCGTATTTTTGTGTATTTTCATCTATTAACAAATATTACTAAACCAATAAAAAAGGAAATCTCCTCAAGATGTTTGTTGTGCATGTCGACAAGAAGTTAAAAAGGAGTAGAAGATCATTAGCTACGCAATAGTTTAACTATCTACATTAAAAATTTTGGTCTCTTTCATGAAGTGAATTGGAATAGATTTCCATCTTTTGACAAAATTCTCAATCGCTTTTCTTCCCATTCTTCTACTCAAGAGAATTTTGGAGTAGTTCTCCTATTTTGCATGAAATCAAATTCACGCCACCAGTGAGCAAGGTCATTAGGATTTTAGGCACTCCCATGATTGTTCATAGTTTCCTTTGCCAATAACTCGACAACAATAACAGGTACAAAGGCATTGACCAATTAATAACTGAATGTAAAGCTTGGTCAAATCCTTCATCAACAATGCTACATGGTCATTCCCAAATTCAGCAATTGACTGCTATATATAGAAATCACCAAGCCAAAACCAAGGACCAATATCATCAGAACTGCTTACTAGTTTCAGCTGCAAAAAATCTCTTCAAAGAATACTACTCCTAAGGCCATCATAAGCTAATACATGCCAGATCTTCTTGCAAGAGGTGGGGGGAAACATTAACTTAGATACCTCCAATGCCAACTTTAGTTCCACTAAGACCTCCGCAGCTCGCGGAGTTCTATAACACGGTAGCTCGTCTTTCATCGACGATCACTACTTATCATGTCGAATGTTTAGTGCGTAACTATATAACAATTGGCAGAGCCCCTTGAACATCTTCAAGGTAAATCACACGCAAACTACAATGATGAATCCGCTTGCTGTAATGCTTTAAAAAGCTAGCAATTGCAAGCTATCCAATTCCTCGTGGACTTGCATCAAAGAAACCCAAATTAAAACAGCAGTAAATTGAAACCAGCAAATTGAAAGCGCGTACCCACAGTATTAGCAGCGATGAGCAGCTCGCCGACGCCCTTGACGGCATCGATCAGCGCCGCCGCCTGGTTAGTGTGCGGCATCCGCTGATGCGACACCACCGATCGCAGCAGCTCCGCCGTCTGCCTCGCGCTCGCATGCGATCCCTCGATCTTACTGAACACAAAAATGATTCAAAATTGACCTAATCTGATCAAAATTCACCAAAATCGAGACGATTGGAGGAGCGTGTTAATACCGGCGCTTGAGCTTGAGTACGAAGTCGTTAACGAGGGCTTGGACGTCGGGCATGATCTCTGCGAGATTTGGGGATTTCGTTGGGTCTCGGGAAAAGAACTAGGGTTTTGGGAAAAGACGGGACCGGATGCGGACGGAAAGCGAGTGAATTCGATTCTGTTAAAATATTATTATGAGACCCAGAATTAATAACTTATTAGTTTTTAGTGCAAATCAGGATAAGGAGGAATATGTTAAAATAGTTTTATTTTGGAAGTTGGTTAATTAGCACTTACATGCTTCATATTTTTCTCTACTTCGCAATTATACACTCTCGCTTGTTTTCTGGTAGAACCTAATTATTCCTAGAAAAATAGGACGGATCCAGAAACTTTTGATCACTGGGGCGAGACCGCATATATAAGTTCCCCTTGGACCTTAAAAAGTTAAGCATGAGCTTTAAAATTGAGATATTTTGTTCAGTATATAAAAAAGTTATTTTTTATTTTTAATCTAAGAGAAAAACTATAAGTCATGAATATTTTATACTTGAATACTTTAGATAATAATGAAAATTGAGTGTACAATAG
>NC_033800.1:145420478-145428271 GCF_001876935.1 Asparagus officinalis | reverse complement strand
ATTTTATTAAGAGGGTGTTAGCCAATTAGGATATTTTCATGCAAAATGGGATAATTGTTAAAGTGAAACTTTTTTTCTTGGTAGTGGGATATTTTAGTGGAATAAATAGGAACAATTTTGCGATGCGGGATATTTTAAGAAAATAACGTGGATAAATTTTTATATTCATAAAGTATATATTTATGCATTTTGAGAATGTAAATACTATCTATGTATTTTTAAACTTAGTATTATTGATTGATAATTGTTTATGGGAATGTTATTTACTACTAAATAACTTTTGGTTAAACTATAAGATATTGACAAATAATATTATAATATACGTTGTAGCTTTTTTATTTTTTAATCATTATCATATAGTACAAGTCTAATTTTTTTTGAATTTTTTTTCACATTTTCCTTCCTTTTTTCGCTCTCCAATATCTCTTTCCTCATTTCTCAATTTTATTGTTTAATAAATTATAAATTGATGTAATCTTTACTTTTACATTAATTATATAATTAGAATAGTCCCATAATAAAGAAAATATCAGAGATGACTAAGAGGAGACGATATCTAATCTGACATGGTCTAATGATGGTGATGACCATAATAGGAAAGAATTAAAGAAAAAATAAATATAAAAATAATAAAATAAACATGAGTTCTAGTTTTTTTTACCGTATAGTTCTAAGCTAAAACTTGGGATAATTTGAGAAAGGAGAACCCTCATTTTTGCATAGAAAAATAAAATGATGTGATAATCTTATACAATTATCTCAGTTCTAGTTTTGTTAGAGTTCTAGTTGACTAACACTATAAAATTTTATTCTACTTTTAGTTCTAGTTGACAAACACTACAAGATTCTATCCCACAAATTATCCTAGTTTGAGTTCTATTTGTGTAACACCCCTCCCCAAGGTAAAATTTGAGAGTTAGGTGTGGCAAAAAAACAAATTGAAAAATTTTGCATAGTGTCACGCATATATAAATATATAAGTTGATTTTATACATACTGGTGTATAAATTCCCAAAACCCAAGTTGCGCGACTTGGACCTGACGTGGCTTCGCCTTCGGATACGTGGAGAATTTTGCATGATGCAACAAGTTTTTAAGTTTGAGATTGTTTGAGATTTTTATTATCGAGATTGCGGGGCCAAAATAAATCCAAATAAACTAATTTCTAGTGATCCTAAATTAACTTAACGGGGATTCTAAGCTAATTATCCAAGGTCAGTAGGAACAGTTGACCAATCTCCACTTTCCCCCCTCGAGAAATATCAACATATAGTTTTACTTCTGGCCTCTTGAAGAGTGTTATTTTGAAAGAATCGGGTGTTAAATAGAAAATTCTGCACCATTTTGCAATTAGACCCAATCTTAAGTGCAAATTAGGTCGCGTGTCAAGTAATAATTACAGTTGGCGGACGGCGGCAGGTAATTTCTACCGCCTTTATTATTTTCTTTCTTTCGGTCAAAAACTCAATCTTTCTTGGTTCTCCGCTTCCAAATCTAATCCCTCTCTCGATCCCCTCATGGGAGGAGTAGAGCAGTCCGTATCCTGCTAGGGTTTCGAGTTTATAAAGGCCCTTGGGCTCCCAGATCCGCCCAATTTCAGCGAGAACTAGGGTTTGGAAGCTAGGGTTTCGTCAAAGTTTCAATCTTTTCCCTCCTTTTTCGATGTCGTGCTCGGGATTGGACGATGTCTTTCTCTCTACTTCCCTTGCGAGCTATCTTGACAGTAATCTCTAAGACTCTATTGTTCTCTTATCTCTTTTAGATTTGATTGCTGCAACTTTTTGTTTGATGATGAATCTAGTTAGGTTAATCTGTTGAACTGACAAAGATCTTATTTTTATGACGTTATTTTAATACGGGCGTAATTAGTGTCGTACATAAGTTATTTCTGCTTTTAGTAGTGAATGATGGTGAACTCGAGCTTTCTTTGCTGTGCATGCCCAAACCCTTGCCGAAATATATTCTGAAAATATGAAAATCAATATGAAACAAGCAAATATAGTTGGCATTGGATGTAATTGAGTTTGCTAAATGAAAGGAATGACACCAATTTTGATGCTGTGTTGATTCTAATGTTTGTTATTTCGTAAATCTTTGTGGGGCATTTTCTGCCCCTGAATGTAATGCAGGTATTATTATGACATTTATTTATGATTTATAAGGGAGTTCTTAATAATCTGCACGATTTAACATGTATCCAGCACTTTGATTCAATGCCTATCTGTGTAAATTTGGTCCTATGAGGCTGTGGATTTTCCTCCCTCTCTCTATTCATGACTATTGCATTCTCGATTTGGAGGGTTCCTTCAAACTCACCAACTTGCCTTGCCTTGCCTTGCCTTTCTTTCAATTGCAGAGAAGCTTCTTGTCTTGCTAAGAGATGGCCGAAAACTCTTGGGGATTCTGCGATCTTTTGATCAATTTGGTAATCATCAACCGTTCCTTTGTTTTCATATTGCAAGCTTTCCGGACAAGACTTGTTAACATTCTAACTTTTTTGACATGCTTTGTTGCCTATCGTAGCAAATGCTGTTCTTGAAGGTGCCTGTGAAAGAGTTATAGTAGGAGATCTATATTGTGATATCCCTCTTGGGCTGTATGTGATTCGGGGGGAAAATGTCGTCCTGATTGGAGAACTGGTAACTACTGTATAGTTTTTTTATAATTCATTGAAAGAACCACCTTTCTTTGTTGGAAATATTTAATTACTGTTTCTAATGGAAGTAGGACTTGGAGAAAGAGGAACTTCCTGCTCACATGATTAGTGTTTCTGTTGCGGAGATTAAAAAGGTAAATCACAATTTCTGTCTTACTCGGTTTGTCTGGTCAATCTGCATGTGTTCTGGGGACTGCATTTGGGCAAAAGAAATCCTTTTTTAGCTTTTTCTCGTTGAGCTCGAGGTCCACTTTTCTAAGATTACTTCAGTTGATTATTGTTGACTATTATTACTACTACAAGATACGGCAGGTTGTGTTTGACACACAGATCGTTAGATCTGTTACCTAATTGATAGAAGCCTTCAAGGTTATATTATGTGTATTCAGTGTGCATATGTCCAGAGTGGGCAGCACAATCACATTCTAGCATTTTGACCCCAACTAGATTGGTAAAAGTTTGACCACAAGCCATACATTTGTGAACCTAATCAGTATAATGTTTGTTCTTTAGGGTTTCTAGATAGTCCGATTGGTTTTTTAGGAAATTAGTAGGCTGTAAAAGAGCTTTATATCCTTTCTGCTTGTGTATTTCGGTTTAATCATGTAAATCTTGCTCAAGTTTCGTGAGAGATTTTTTTTTTTTTTTGTTCAATCGAAATGATAACTCCAAGTAAACTTGTTCCTTTGAGATATCTTTACTGATTTTGCACCAACAGCTATCCCTGTCTATTGCAGTCCACTGTCTTTGCTTCTGATGTTTTTAATTTTAAGCTTCAGTTGATGCTTATGGAAGCAAAATGTACAAAATTTTACTCGATAAAGGATTCACATCAAACAATTATGGCTGTTGATTTCAAATGCCTCAAGAAAGTGGCTTTTTCTTGTTCCTCTAGTAACATCATTATTTATGAACAATTTCATCTACAGGCACAGAAGGCTGAAAGAGATGCCACAGATTTGAAAGGTTCCATGAGAAAGCGAATGGAGTTCCTTGATTTCGACTGAGTTAACTTACGCCATCTCATCCGCAGGCTTTTGCAAGCCTACTTTTTTTCACCAATGGCTTCTAGATCTGCTGGTTGAGATCAATGCGTTTCTGTTATTCTGTAATTTTAGGTTTTGGAATAAGGATATGCTATTCTCATAATTGTACTTCAAGCTTTTCTATTTATTGCGGAGGGTTTCTGATATTTAAGTGTATGTTAAGCTGAAATTAAAATGCCATTTCGAATTAGGGAGTAACCTCGATGTTTTGTTTAATTTATATACGCTAGATTCACTACAGTTTCATATTCAATCGCCAACGTTTTGATCTCCGGCACAAGATCAGTTAGATCTTGGCTAGTTTTCAATGCAAGTATTGAAATTAAAATTATATAGTGCGTGACCTAAAATTATCATATACGAACTTTTGAAATATCAGTTTCAAAGGTGGTGATTGCACCGATATATATGTATATACATTGATTCAAAATTTGTTTGCAACGAACTTTTGAACTGTTGGTCTTGATTTAAAAGTGATAGTGGGGCGGGTACTGCCTTCTCTTTTCTCTTTGTATGATTTTCGGCATACCTTCTATTATAAAATTTATTGGTTTTGCGAGAATTTAAATTTGGACATGTACAGTCCATCTAAATTTGGACATGTACAGTCCATCGTTGAAAACAGATTATACACATTAATGTTGTAAATATCATACTTTTCCGCTATACAGCTAAAATATCTCTATTTTTACATGAAGAAATGCAGTAATGACAAATCCACTTGAGGTTAACCAGCGCCACCATCGCAGCGCAAATCTGAGCAGCATCAAAGCAGGCCAGAATACCCATTATTATTACTTAACATTATACAACCTGACTATAGGTAGTTTACACGAGGAAATACATCTCGATATACAACGATACAGCTAATCGTTGCTGCTGCCACAGCACAAACTACAACACTCAAAGCAAGCCAAACAAGATAGGGCCATGCAGAGCTGTGTCGTTGCAATCGCACACTGATTATTAAGTTTAGAGCACATCCTGATGAAGCACATACAACAGCAAATGTCACATAACTTGCTGCAGCATCCGGCAGCAGTATCGAGGACGTCGAATGCCTCCTGAGGCTTCAGCTCTCTGAATCCCGTAGGGAGATTTTGCGCAGTTGCAGCTATATTTCCAAAACCTAGCTTCATTCTATGGACCAAAATTATTGGCGGGTCTTTGGTTTTGTTCTTTTTATGCTTGTGCTTCTTTGACTGTGGGCAGAAGTTTATAGGAATTAACCTTCCATTTTGGATCAAGTGGTTAATTGCACATCCCCCTGTAGTTTCATTAAATTCTTTTGACTCTTTTACCCACGGATATACTCACTAATTTCACTTGTAGGCAATATCTTCAAGAATTTCACCAAGGTACAAGAGTAAAAAAACCATTAACCCAGGAGGTCCATCCGTAACAATGAAACTACAGGGGTAGAAAGTAGAAGACAATGACACTACAAGGGGTCTATGTGCAACTAACCCTAGATTATATTATATAAATTCTCTAAGGAATTAAACAAACTAATGATGTACCTGCTTTATCCCATGTTGTTTTTCCATCTCATGCTGGACTAAGATCATATCAGTATACTCGGACGGCATTCCACTCTGTATGCTTCGTTTGATAACCTACATAATGTTGGAAAAAGGGAATTTAGAAGAGAATACAATCAAATTCAGCATGGTCTCCAACCTAACACTAAATGACATTCTTCATTGACATGAACAGTGCACTTATACCAGCAAATTATGTAGGTTTAAGTATGTAAGTTTCAAAATAGAAGCATTTCCACCAACATCGAGTAGCAGGTTCATTTGCATGAGCAGACATGCTCAGCTTCAAGAGCTAATATTTATAATTAATAAATATTAAGATTAAGAGCATCTACAGTTCAACTGATCTGTATATCATTAGAAGAAAAAGATAAGGATAGACTATAAAAGAACTACTTGCTGTTTGAATGATTCAGTTTAACAGATGCACAAAAAAAGTACAATAAGTAATATCTTCAAAATGAATATCGAGACAATGCCACCGTATAGGAAGGCCAATCAATATATTATAATTATGTCAAGAAATCGACCTGATAGAATAATTATTCATGAAAAGAATAACTTTTATGCCACAATCTTGATGTATGCAACAAACAGAATATAATAATCAAGGCCACGTACGAACACCTAACCTTTTCCTCAAGTTGCTTGCTTTCATAAAACCATGCTTGAGAACTAAGAACATCAATTTGCTGCTTGGCAACTACCTGTGAAGAAGAATCTCTCTCTAAAAATTAACTAGTTTGGAATTAGACACCGACCTCAAAAAGGAGTTAAAGTGAATGCCAAAATAACATATTCAGCATATCATTCAAAAAAATGTATTGTCAGGAGGGGATTTTTTTTCTTAAATGCTAGCTCTTCGATTGAAAAAACCCATACTTACCTTGTCCAGGGGGGTATCTTTCACATTTTTCACTTTTAGATCTATGACAATGACGCTCATGTCCGCAAGGGTACCTTTAACTTTAGCAGAATCTGGAAACCTGCCTTCATATCTTCCTGATATAACTAAAGGGCATCCAAGAGAAAGATCTGGAATATCGGAAGGGTACACCTAAAAGGAATATGCATAATGCACTTAGCTTCAGAACCATTCAGAGGACAAAAAGGCCAAAGTCGGAAACTATCAAAATTTTGGTAGTCTGCAATTCAGAGCTTTGCTTTACAGAGAAATTATAAGGGGTAAGGCATAAATATCTGCAAATACTTCTGTGCATAAGTTTTCTCCCAGTTTGATTATCAAAAATCTCAAGCATCAATGACAGGTTTCTTGATGCTTGATTTTAAATTTGAATGTTTTTCATAATAAAATAACGTTAGGTTGTTGTACTTCATACATAATTCATTAAATGGAGTAATTGATGAAGTAGGGTTTCCATAGATATAGGCATTAGAAAGCTGGAAACTCCAATACCATTTCCCACAGTTTCTATTCCAATTAAAAAATCAAAAGATAAGAGTGAGATACCTCAATTATCTCAAGATGATCAAGCATGTCAACTTTTATATCTGCAATTATCGGAGATAAAGCTCTCCTAAACCAGATGATCAAGCATGTCAACTTTTATATCTGCAATTATCGGAGATAAAGCTCTCCTAAACCATCTTTGCATTTGTCCCTCAATGGAATCTAAACATATCTGCAATTATCGGAGATAAAGCTCTCCTAAACCATCTTTGCATTTGTCCCTCAATGGAATCTAAACGAAAAAAAATTAATTAAATAAATACCATTCATTAAACAGATAAATATGAGTGAGATAATTTCGGAATAATGTGAAGTGCGTGTGCTGAAGTCCACTTGTGTCCTGTCATATATTCTTGTGATGTAACTGTCCCTAAATGCAGATATTGTTTGTGCTGAAGTCCACTTGTGTCCTGTCATATATTCTTGTGATGTAACTGTCCCTAAATGCAGATATTGTTCTAGCGTCCAATGACTATAAGAGCCTCCAATATTCTTGTGATGTAACTGTCCCTAAATGCAGATATTGTTCTAGCGTCCAATGACTATAAGAGCCTCCACAGAATGTTTGTATAATATTCTGATCTATAAACAAAATGTCATTTTTATAGAATAAGTATAGTTGCCAATTAATAAAATGTAAAAGAAGGTTAAAAAAGAAATAAGAAAATGGATGCTTATCTGCTGTGACCTCGGTTAATTGATTCCTCACATCCTCTGACCCTTCCATTTATGTAAGCATATCTAGCTATAGCATAGTTCATTTTACATGAGTTCATTTTCCTTCTAACCAACATTCTCTCTTTATCTTCTAATCAAGAGAGAGAACCAAACTATATTCACAACCCAAGGAAAAAGAAAAGGTTTAGAAGAATACAACCGACCTCGGTCATATGCAGCTTCATATTGCCCTCTACCAATTGAAGACAACATTTGTAGGAAATAATGGTTACAGTATGTACCTGGAATTCCAGCAGCAGAAGAAAAAAGGTTAGAAATTTAAATGGGTCAACTTGTACTAAAAAAAAGGAAGATGGGACAACTTCATAGAAGAAAACATGAACGCAAAACATCATTCAAGT
>NC_033800.1:145415171-145420437 GCF_001876935.1 Asparagus officinalis | reverse complement strand
GAATTGAACTTGCTTATATACCATTGGAGGTTCAAGCAAATGATCAAATCTGGAAAAATACTAATAAAACTAAAATATTTAATTTTTACAAATGCTTAGAGTTAAATCTTCCATGTAATAGCATTGCTGATATAGCCAAGGAGACATATATGCTTTCAGTCATTTTAGGCAGAAGAAATATAAGACACGCACTCTCTCTTTCTCTCTCCAAAGCTTGCTAAACAATCAAATCAAGGGTAATGGATCTTTACGCAACTATAAGAAATTTTTTGTTGAGACACATTTTCCAGTTTTCATGCTGTTCCCGGATAGCTTGATAGGTTATGTAGTGTTTCAGATTTGTCTTGGTCTCTACTAGATTATTAATGCACGTGCTGATGGCACGCCATGTCCAAATAACAGTCATAAGGACAAGTATATAGGAATGGTAGATTCCCCCTTCGGTTCAGAAAGTAATTAAATCAACAATAGTCATATATGGTTGATCATGCTTAGGGGACTTCAATTGCTTAAACCTCCTTTAGACACGGGAAGTTGTAAGACCAGGGCTTAGTTGAGAACAACATATTCATAAGATCCTATTTATCACGTTGTCATTCAACACATTTCTAACCTGAAAAGATATGTAAAACAAAGGCTAACGGATGAAGAGACTTCTATTTCTTACTGAGCTGAAATTTTATTAAGTGCCAACTTTTCAGTTACAGGTATAGCATAAACTGTTCACTGTTTGAGAAGTAGAGAAATTTGAAGTTAAGATACACTTTAAAAATGATATTTCTGGTGGGAAGAGAGCACAGCAATATATACTTAAGATAACTGATTAATGACTAATAGCATCATTAAACTTTACACTTTAATTCACTGAAAAATATTAAATAATTGAGCAGAAATTCAGAGCTTCCAGTATCCCAGTATTTTTTGTTTGCTGCAAGAGCCCTATAATCAACATGAGCACTACAACAACAGCTGCAAGGTCTCATGAAACATGAGTGGATGTGAATATATATATACATGAGTTGGGGAGTGGTTGGGAATTAGAATGAGTGGATGTGAATATGACACCTCATTAACAAGCACAAAATTTGTGCTTAGTACCAAACATACACATCTCTCTCATATATATAAGAAAAATGGGTATGCTTGGTACCAAACACAAGTTTTTGTGTTTGGTAGTGATGTGGCATATTTTCCTCCACTCATTGAAATCGGGGCCCATATTCACATGGGTTGGGGAGTGGTTGGGAATTAGAATGAGTGGATGGGAATATGACATTTCACTACCAAACACAAAATTTGTGCTTGGTACCAAGCATACTCATCTCTCTCATATATATGAGAAAAATTGGTATGTTTGGTACCAAGCACAAGTTTTTGTGCTTGGTAGTAAGGTGTCATATTTTCCTCCACTCATTAAAATCGGGACCCACATTCACATGGGTTGGGAAGTGGTTAGAAATTAGAATGAGTGGATGTGAATATCACACCTCAGTACCAAGCATAAAATTTGTGCTTGGTACCAAGCATACTCATCTCTCTTATATATATGAGAAAAATGGGTATGCTTGGTACCAAACACAAGTTTTTATGTTTGGTAGTGAGGTGACGTATTTTCCTCCACTCATTGAAATCTGGGCCCACATTCACATGGGTTGGGGAGTGGCTGAAAATTAGAATGAGTGGATGGGAATATGACACCTCACTACCAAGCATAAAATTTATGCTTGGTACCAAGCATACCCATATATATATATATGAGGAATATGGGTATGCTTGGTACCAAGCACAAAATTTGTGCTTGTTAGTGATGTGACATATTATCCTCCACTCATTCAAATGGGGGGACCACATTCACATTGGTTGAATGTGGTCCCCCCCAATTGAATGAGTGGATGAGAATGAGACGCATCACTACCAAGCACAAAATTTGTGCTTGGTACCAAGTATACCCATTTTTCTCTCTCTCTCTATATATATATATATATATACACACACACCCCTAAGGAGGCATAAATGATGAATCCTCTATTTTCCACGAAACTCCCAAACATTAAGAGTCTGGGAAATGCAGTTCTGAGAAATCTTTACTTACAATTGACCCGACATACAATAACACTGAACATGCTATTAAGAAAATTTGATGGAACCAGAGCCATAGCAAAGACAAACAGTTGTAAGGATTTATAAATTCTAGAATGCAGGAGCTGAAAACATTAACATTACCTATGCCAAAAGTGCAAATTCGTGGGGCCATAGGTCCTTTATTTGTCACATAATCTCTCATAGCACAGCAAATGTCCCTTTCGCCTTCAACAGAACCATCAGTGACTAGAAAAATATGTGGGAGTGACTCGTGATATTCAGAAAGTTGTTCCATTGCCTATGGCGAATATGCCACTTAAAAGTTTCAGAATTGAAATGACTATCAATTCCAAATAAGTCGGATATGCAAGGATAAGTTTGTTAAATATATGGTATGTCAGTATTACCAGGTTATAGAGTTAATAATTCATAGAAATGAAAATATTAACTAAAGGAGACATAATAATTGTCTGATGAAGTGCAAATATGATTTACCTCATTTAAAGGCCGCAAGATATTGGTCCCACCAGCCGCAACAAAACTTTTGCTTATCCATTGGGTGGCATCTCCTATCATTTCCTCTGTTGCTAGCTCCAGAGATGATGAGAAAGGGTGTGTCTCCTCATTGAATGCTATTATGTTAAACTTATCACTTGAGCTGAGCTCTAATAGAGCTGATGAAAGTGCATTTTTAACATTTTCAAGAGGTTTTCCTTCCATGCTTCCACTAATATCAACAAGAAATACCACTTCTTTTCTGAAAACCTATTGCATGGGTTAAATGAGATGGGGAGCGAATAACATTAAATTTAATACACTTTTCGCATACCTAAATTGCAGCTAATGTAAGAATATGCAAGAGTATCCAAATATATGCATACATTATTTTGTCCAAGATTGGTTACAACAGCTATAACGATAAACGAACTTTGGGAAAATAGATACTCACTGAAGTATTTGTTGAAGTAAGTTAATAAATTTGATGCCTAGTTTCTATTTAAGATAATGAAATACAAGCTTTAAGAAAGAGATGCATTTTCAACATACCATTCTGCTCGGGTTATTTCCGGGAAAAAGATACAGATAAAACCCCTTCCTTTGATCGTAATCATGCACTGATGGTGACTGCAAGAGTATGCTTCCAAACATATCACTTGAGTAAACCTGAGAAACGTGTATGTAATGAGATATTTAGCTACAATTTGAAAAAGGGTTGATGATGCCTCCAAACAAATCACTTAGAAAGCATGTAACATATGTAAATACGAGAGAAAATTTAACTACAATAAGTTGAGTTTTTTTCTTGTTTTAAAATGCATGAGGACTAGAAATCAGAGATGATCTTCCAGAAATCAGCATTTTCCTCTTATTTGTCTAATGGCATGGCACCAACTAACAACTGAGATTAGGTTTCTTTTCACGCCCTATAATGGGATGTTACAATTTGAATAACACATGATACAAGAAACTCATCAAATTAATGTCCTGTCATGATGATACTAGGATCGACCAATAGATAAAAGCATCAACAGGGTTGTTCACATACACTGTATGAAAAGTGGAAATCTTTTGTTGACCAATGGTCAACCACTGCATCATATAAGAAGGACATTGTCCCCACATTTCGATGCTCTTCCTGTAAAGATAAAAAGAAAAGAAAAAGAAAAAGAAAAAGAAAAAGAAAAAGAAAACAAAACTGTTAATGTAGAGTTGTGAACTCAACCCCAGGATACATGTATACTCGCAAAGTAGAAATATATTCACCTTTAAAGCATGACTGGTTCTCTGGATTACAACCTCCTTTCCGATACTAGTATTCACATTTAACTGCACCTTTTCCCTTTTCGAAAATATCTTTGCAGATGGATTGACATAGTCTGGAAAATGAAAAGGTACGTTAATTGTGAAGTTGCCATCTTTATACACTAACTTCTGCAACCAGCTGACTTTAAGAGAGAGAGAAGATCCTCCATCAACCTAAAAGAAGAACAAGAGAAAATTCTTTGGTCAAAAATTCGAACAAGGTAATCAACAAAGAAAGATAGGTAAGTAGGTAACTCAGGACCTGTGGTATGGTTACAGAAAATAATTGGGGTTTTAAGAGGCCCCCAGATTGTAAGTAGGTAACTCAGGACCTGTGGTATGGTTACAGAAAATAATTGGGGTTTTAAGAGGCCCCCAGATTCATTAATGTCCAGCATTTGGCTGTGGTATGGTTACAGAAAATAATTGGGGTTTTAAGAGGCCCCCAGATTCATTAATGTCCAGCATTTGGCCTTCTTCTCTTTGAATCACCTGTGTAGAATATGATGTTCCGTCGACATCAACCTCGAGACCTAGAATGGAACCCTGTTAGCCAAACAATACATAGCTTGAGAACAACAAGGAAGCTCACAATATCATCAATCAAACAATCAAATGCAAGTGCAGAAATATTGAGAAATATTGTGGGACTACAGCAGTCATCCAAGCTAGATTTAAGAAAGTCTTACCTCCTTGGTCCTTAATCATCCCTTATTCTTTTCCAAAAAAAATCATCCCTTATTTACAAAATCTCTACATAACCTCTGAACTAAAATAAGAAGAGAACTCAAAGTTATGTGTCTACTCTCCGCCACTCTCTCCCTACTTTGAAAAAACACCATGAAAACTTTCATTTCACCAACAACCCCTACATTATTTCAGAACCTGCGTCCAGAGCAAAATTACCAGGCTTAGTCCTTTCCAACTGACGAGTTAACGACCTTAAAATTCAGTAAAAAGGTTTTTTGTTTCTAAATCCAATGTTCTACCCAGATTTATTTTTAAACCCATCCTCATCTGAAATCATTCTTAAAAGCAACATATCCATACTGAATTATCTTTGAATCCAAGTTACCAACTTCAGCATCTCAAACCCAAATATGACTATGCCTGTGCACCAAATACATCAACTTCGGACATCAGCATAGCAACAGAATCAGAAACTGGGCTCCAAAATAAATCACCATAAAATATTGGATTTATAAACAATAAAAACTAAAAATTTACCTGCTCACCCGTCGGCACCAGAAACCAACAGTCGCAGCTCCGGCTCCCCATCACACAATGAACCCTCCACCGCCCCCTCACGGTGACCACCGCCGTTTCCACGTGGCACTCAACCGCCACCTCGACCTCCCTCATCTGCAACGGGATCAGCGCC
>NC_033800.1:145409389-145414649 GCF_001876935.1 Asparagus officinalis | reverse complement strand
AGCTTGAGGCCGTCGTCGACAGCGTTGACGAAGGTTTCTTTGTCCATTAATGGGGACTTTTTTTTTTCGGACGAGGGAGATTGATTAATTAGGGTTTTGTTTGAAGGTTTAGTGGAAAGTAATCACAAGCTTGCTTTGAGATTGGGGTTTAGGTTTGGTATCTGGATCGGGTGTTTCGCGGTGAGGGTAAGCATGATGGGTTTGGGTTGTCTTGCACTTAAAATTTCCTCCGCTCCATGACTCGCATACTACAAGTTGTTTTTTTATTATAGAGAAATATTAAAAGTTGTTAAAAAATTAGTGTGTTATTATTTTTGAACATGCAAACATTAAAATTTTCATCTGAATGTACTCATGTGATACTAACATGTTAACTTTGTAACTAACTATTAATATTTGTTAAATTTATCATTAGACATCTCAACTCTACTTTAAAGTAGAATTAAGATAAGTTAAAAAAAGAATTTTGATTGATTTAATTTTAAATTTAACAAATATTAAACCAAGTGAAAAATTTTACGTTTTTCATGATCAATGATACTATTGTGCCAATTTTTTAACAAGGAGAAAATTTTAAAATATGTCAGTTTTGATAAATATTTAACAAAACTGACCGTTTTACTAAAAAATTAGCAAAACGGACCTCTTTTTAGCCAACTGACCAAAGCTAACCAAAAAGAGGCCGGCTTCATCGAAACCTATTTTTGAAACACACAGAACTAGTAGTACCGTGTGTTTAGTGACCACTAATCGCCCCTTAAACAAATCGGGGAAAACCCACGGGTCAGTAGTTCCGTGGGTTTCTTTAGGGGACAATTAGTGGCCACTAAACACAATGGACTACTAGTCCAGTGTGTTTCGAGAACAGATTTCAATTTTATTGTATTATTTTTTTGTTAGACGGTCTAGATTGAACCAAGATTTTGAGAGTCATATTGGAACCTCTTAACGGCCCAGAGAGCACCTTTTGACGGCTAATGGTATAATCTATATCAACTACACATATGGATTCTTATATTTTTTGGGTAGAGTTATATCATGTGTATTTTCATGCTCCAGTCACCCCCCACCGTACCTTCGAGTTGGAGGGAGGCGACGCGCGAGGGCACCGAAGCTGAGCTCCCGTCGCGTGTCGGAGGTTAAGACAACATAACACGATAAAATAGGAGTTGTTTCGGGCGACACGGGAGGATTCGGGTCCTCGAGTTCGAGATGATCATCGTCGGCACGGTTAACTGCCACGAGACCGGAGGGCAGACCCGTAATTATATCGGGGGCAGGAAGCCGTTATAACTTGTCGTGGGATTATCTATTTCTACACATCAACGTCGAGGTCTAACGTCATCAATAAATACAAGGATTCGGATACGAGATTAGCTCAAATATGTACCACGCCTTCAATCGTTTAAACAAGAGGAGCAGCTTTCATTATAGATTCACATGGGGGCTGTTTGGTTGTTGTTGGTAAAGTTGTGTATTTATGACACAATTTGGAAAGTTGTTGTCCACCTCATCAATTTTACTTTTATACTTTTCTTTGTTTGTTTTTTTATTCCATTGGAATCATAAATTGCTTGTTTGGTTTGCAAATATAACTTTAATTGTTTGTTTGGAAAGTATAAAAAGTGGTCCCTACTCAAATGATCATATTGGTTAGAATTATTTTTTATTATTTTTTCCTGACTTCAATGTCAGCTTTCTCCTAAAATCATGTCTTTTTTTTTTATGAAATCACTTTACAAGCCACATCAGCATATGAAATCACTTTACACTATTTTCATAACTATAAGCAAGCAATTAAAAGTGATGAAAGCTGACATTGGGACCCACTTTTTTACACTTTCCATCCTTTTACATGGTAAAAACATACAACCAAACAGCTCCATAGTCGCACAAGAGGAGTTGGTCTCACACTTCAAATCGCTTTTCATATTACGTCCGCCGCCAAGCCTTCAAATAGCAACCATTTCCTGTACTTGGAAAAAAACATGATAATGGCCAACATTCAATACAAAGATTGAGGCATGACGTTCTAGCGTAAGATTTTCTTTCCACATTCAATACAGATGGAGCTCTTAAATAAAGCGAAAGCGTTGAATACGATATCACAGTAACATTGACATGAACGCAACAGAGGTGGGATGAAATAATCGCATGCTCTCAACATTACGCAACACAACTGCTTTGTTTTGTTGAGAGCTCAATTCCAACATCAATGCTTGCAGTACGAAACAGGCTACCGCACAAATCATGTTTCCTCGCTGAACAACAAAAGCGCCGAGAGATAAAAAAAAAAGTAGTACTAAAAGAACACCTACAACATGGAAGTCAGAATTCTGCTAATGCTAATATTACATTTCTCTGGCTTCCTCTTCTCTGTCTAACACATGTTCCCTTCATGTACACGGATACAAAATTGTAGTGTATGTGGCTTTTGATTTTGATTTTTTATTTATTTATTACACACTGTTACCTTACAAGTGGCGTCAATATATCACAACATGAAGAAGACCAGGTCGAGGCCGGGTAAATGGAAGGCCTTCCTCCAGGAGAAACTGCTCGCAAGCCAACACAATCCTTTCTGATACTGGAGTACCCAAAAAGATTGAGGCCTGGAGCTGCTGTCCACAGGACCGAGCAGTGCTGCTTAAGATGTTAATCTCATGTTTCAGCACCTGAAGCGCATCACTTAAGTGAAGGCCATTCAAGTCAATCAGATTCCCTTGCGCTCCATAGGGGACTGCATTTCTGGGGTGGGGGTGGAGGGGGGCATAAGAAATCAAATCATCCTTCAAACATAGATCATATGCATAAGTCTTATCTCAGATAAATGATTTGCATCATAATTTTTTGCATACATAGTTTCAGTTTCCAGGCATGCATCTGTGCTAATGTACACTATGTCTTTTCATATAGAGCATAAATATGCTAGGATTAATTCCAAAGTTTTTTTATTAGCACATACACCCTGTTGAGATTAATCTCAGATGATGCCCTCAATTTCAAGGCCAACTTAGTCTCTCTTTCAGTTAACTTGAGGATAAAAGGTAATTCTATCATCACATGATTCTCATGTGACATCTCAAGCTGACTTGGGAAATAATGTCGTCTGGAGTAGAGAAGGTGTAGTGCTAATAAAATAGTGCAAGTGGCTATAATCTTATAATAATATTGGGGGCGTATCTGCATTTAACCCAATACATGAAGTGGGGACGTGAGATATAACATGTTACGGCTGTAAAATAACCAACCTCTTTTGGTATATTGTATTTCCAGCTTTCAGTTTAGCTGCTTTCATCTGCATGTTATAAAACTGCCCCTTCTCACTCAGTTCCTTTGCCAGAGCCTTGTTACCAATCAGATATGCTTGACTTGCCTGTATCATGAATCAAGTTCTTCTCTCAGATATCGTCAAATGTAAGGTATGAGAAATCAGAATGAATATCAAGTACGCATTTTACGATAGCACAAAATATTAAATTGATTCAACCTGTCCTACGACAGTCCATGTACTAATCGCTTCATATATATGCACACATATACACACACATACATATACGTAGAGGCAAAAAAAAAAGTTGATACAAACTTTAAACCAAGATAACAAAAACTGCCAACATGAATGCTTACTGACTAGATGATGTACCAAATAAGGTACAAAGCTCGAAAACCTAATTTTGTTCAGCCTTACAATTTGCAAGCGAACAAATCAGATAGTTTGTAGTCCGTGAGATGGTGAAAGATGGAAGCAAACAAATCTGACCCAGTTAGTCTAAAACAGGCGAAATTTGATTTGAAAACTGGATTAAAAAAGGAAGCCATCGAGTGAGATTATATCATCGAAGTGGTCTCCTTGTGGCCATGCTCAATGCTTCACTAAAACAGAACTACACTATGTATATTTTGATTAATTATGATTTTGAGCTAACATGATGGGTTAGACATAGAAGTATTTTTTTCTTATTTAGATGGAGACACTAAATAATTCTCCTACTTAAAACACTTGTCAGTTTCTTACTCAACCTCACCTTCAGGTTAATTTCTATACACACAACACCAAGGAAACAGAAAGTTACTGCTAATGTCTCTCCTAATATATATATTTAGGATACTCATGTTAGATATTAGCATATGCATCTCCCACAACATGCACATTCATATATGCCCTCCACTAATCATAGATGCACTCAGACAGCTTTTCCAAACGCTTGTTCAGTATCTTTTCTTATCCAACATTTTTGGTGTTCGGCTCATGTCAGGCTTTTAACCATAACACACTTCATTTGATTTCGCTTTATGTTAATAATGCTAACTGCTTTAGCTATCATCTTTTTACTGCCCCAGTCCCAAACATCATCTCACATATCCACCCATCTCCTACGTTTAGCATACAACTACGTATCCACGTCCCTATTATTACTGAATATAGCTGGTATGGTTATTTATAATAAGAAAACATCATAAAGGGGAATCGTAGGAAAATATTTAAGACAATTACATTTAATTTACAGTTTTAGACAGCCTTATCAACAAAGCTGATGGTTTAAACATGTGTGTCAGAAAGATCTGCAACTTTCTACCTGTTCCAAGCATGCATCCCGAAGACCTGCAAGATCACGAACTTCCTCTCTCAACTCTACATTTGCTGCCCTCCCAACAAATGGGTGACAAACAGAGGTAAACACAAGTAACTTATATTTAATGTACAAAAAGAACTTTTCAAACTGTTGAATCGTATAGTTGGAAAGCATTACCGACTGCTTCTCCAGCCTCGGGCCAAACAGGAGCTACCCGAGATGCACTTACACTCGGAGATTTGTGGCCATTGAATGTGCTGGAAATGAAGTGTAAACTTCTGCTTGAGCCAGTACTGCCATCTGGAGAGCCATACTTCCTGTGGTTCCAATGAGGAATATCCTCTGGTGAAACTTCTCTTGGAGGGGATGCAAAATTTGTGGCAGCCTGAAATACACCAGAAGTAGATCTATATAAATCTGGAATTTGGTGAAGTTCTTTAGCGTACTTTGACAGCCTATTCTGAGCTTCTGCTGCTAAAATTGACTGCAAGTCTAATTTTCTCAGGCTTGGAGCATGCAAGGACTTTGAGTATAGGTTCTTACTGAAATCACCATCTCCTTTAAGCTGCACGATTGGTATTAAATAAAATTTACTCATAGACCCCGTATCGATCAATAAAGAAGATTATGAAAGGCTGGCAAGAACAGAAAATTACACACTCTAGAGTAATGTTCAAAAGGAC
>NC_033800.1:145406637-145409379 GCF_001876935.1 Asparagus officinalis | reverse complement strand
TAATTGCACTAATACAATAATCACTCACTGCTTCTTTCCTCAAAAGACATCTAGTCTAGTGTCATAAAATAAAGACAAAGTTATACTGTCCAGTTAACAGTAAAGAATGTAATATTTGCATCCATTTTTGCAGGAAATTTGTTTCAGATTTGTCCGCAATTTTCCAATCAAAAATAATACAAGCAGTCATCTAAGTAAGGAATATTTTTGGCTCTCAGTATAGAAAAACTCAAACGTCCAAACTGTGGAGTAAAGCAACTCTCTCTCTCTCTCTCTCTCTCTCTCTCTCTCTCTCTCTCCTTTCACCAAGTTGAAACTCTAGCTCTCTCCCCCCCCCTCCCTCTCTCTCTCTCTCCCTCTCTCTCTCCCTCTCTCCCTCTCCCTCCCTCCCTCCCTCCCTCTATCTATCTATCTAAAATTGAAAATCCATGCAGTAAGTTTTACAACCTAGAAGACCCATATGAAATTAAAATATAGCATAAGTTGACATATGATGCAACTGCCAACCAGTTTTTGAATAGTTGTCATAAGTTCGCATTCCTCTGGATGAACTAAAAATCTCTAGAGCAGGAGAATCGGGAAATTTTTGTCCTATTCATCTAAAACTCGGGCAAGAAATATGTTAAGTTGGATAACACTGGGACTCACTAAATATATCAAGAACCCAGCAGAACTTTAAGGTTCCAGAAATACTATCTCAGGTCTTTCCATGGCAAATATTCAGGGTCCTAAGGAGAGAGACATACCTTGAGCTGACCAAGCATCTCAATTGTAGAGTCCAAATCATATCCATTTGCATAGTATATATCTGCAAGGGTTTCAGCAGAAAAACCAGGAAAATGAAATGACAAAGCCTCTAACATTTTGATTTCAGCACTCTTCATAACAGGTTGATCACCTAACATATTATTCACAGAACTTGTGCCTGAATCTCCAATGAAGTCTTGCCCTTCAGTTCTTCCCATTACCCTGGAAAGTTGTTTATCTCCATTTAAAAATTGTCTGTCCCATGAATTGGAGGCTGAAGACACACGCGCAGTTGATAACTGGTTTTCATTGTAGGGAGAACCATGATATCCCTTCCTCCCTCTCAAGATGAGATTGTTCATACCAAAAGGAGCTCTAACATTTTGTGTACCAAGTGCCTCACTGGTTATCGGTGCAGAAAATCTTGACTGTTCAAGACCATCATTTACTGATAATCCTACAAGTGAGAGCTGATGCAGTCTACATTCATTATCTTCTCCCATGGCCTTAAAGTCAGGGGTAATGTCATTAGGAAGCTGAAGGTGCCAATATTGGTGATCATCATCAAGAGAATTGTTTGAAAGAGAGGATTCAGCGCGACCAAGAACTGCATTCTTTGATGCTTCTATAGAGTCCACCCTACTAGAATATGTGTCCTTGATGTTCCCATATGTGGTTCGTCGAGAAGATGGAACAAACTCTGTGGCATTTGGATTTAACTTTGTAACCTTGCTTGACGCATTTATCTTGTTATTCTCAAGGCCTTCAGGTGTGAAACTCATCCTTATTTATATAGTATATGTTGTGACATGCAACGCTTTGCAAAAGAAATAATACAACTGCCCAGGAAAAAATTATCCAAATCCTGCAAATCATCAAGTGTAGGAACCAAAGAATCAAACTATCTTACACGAAGGAGTACAATTAACTCTGGATACAAATTATAGTTACATTCAGCTTAACATATACAGCAAAAACATGGTGGATAATAGGATGAGTTAAGTGAAAACAGAAAGACCTGATGTATAAGCAAGCTGATAACAACACTTATTTCCATTCCTGAGATACAAACAACAAACAGAAAACGAAAAGAGACATTGATCTTAACCCACACAGACAATTATGTTAAACAATAGTTCAGAATTATTAAAGATGCAGCTCATGACTTTTAGCCATCAGGTTGAAGACTGAAATCTTGAAAACCAAAATTTTAAAGAATGGTTGAGTTGTGATTGAACCCAGGTTGCTAATCACGTATAACAAGAACAAATTCATGTCCTAAAATTCCTGACTAAGGTGGTCAACAGGATATACTATGATGCTCGTAAGGACCCTTCAAGATGCCAGTCTAGAACTTTTTATATACGTTTAAAGTATACAAAAAAAAAGGGTGGCCTACGCATTGGACTTTGCATTTTACCACAACTTAGGGACAACTGAGCTACTTTGGTCTTTACATTGCTTAACATTTCTTCGAATGTTAAGCAAAGACTTGAGTCTGATTAGTATCAAGACAGATTTTTGCAAGATAATTCCTAGTCTAGTACATGCAATATAATTTCAGCTTCAACCTCGTTTCTGAAAAAGAAAGTTGCAACAAATAGGAAAGCTCATATCCGCGAGTTACGACAATTAATTGCGCAAATAATCAAAAACTAATGTCATCAAACCCACGTAAACAATTTTTAACTAAATTATAGATAGCAACGCTGCACAAAACATTTTCCATGAAACATTCTCCTCTTGCATAAAATCCATCATTCTCTCTTTCTATTTTCTAATGCTTTTTCTACACGGTTGAGCCCTGACTTTGTCAAGAACCGCCATTAAATTCATAAAATATAAGGTCTCCGAGTTCCATTACACGGAAGCTTCCAATTTTTTTCACCACTAAAACTCAAGAACGCCAAAGAATTTCAAACCCAGAGACGAATCAGCTGTATCAGTACCCGTCGATTTCAAAGGGGGAAAATATTAAAACAAAAGAGGGGGGGG
>NC_033800.1:145405015-145406627 GCF_001876935.1 Asparagus officinalis | reverse complement strand
AACATAAAAATCACCAGATCTGAAGAGCGACAAAAATCACCTTTCCGGCGATCGATGAGAGGATACACCGAGGGAAAGCGGTCCATTACAAGAAATTGAGGAGACGGAAGCGGCTTCGGATTCTTTTCGACCTGCAGCCTCTTTTCTCTGCCCTCAAAACCCTAACCCTAACCCTAATTTCGCTTCTCGTCGGCTTTCGATCGCCACCAGCTCTCTCCGCTCGATTTTTAATCCCTCTCACTGTTCTTTGACTCCTGTTGCCTTCGCGAGAGAGAGAGAGCATTTATATCGCTGATGATAAGACCGCGGCGCCCTTTAAGAGAAGCTTAAATCGCTGTTTTGGTAGGAACAGCAAGCACGGATAGCGCCACGTGGAGCATGGCGCGGGCTGCTTTTTTTATGGGCTGTTTGGTTGTATGTTTTTACCAAAATGATAGAAAGGGTAAAAAAGTGGTTCCAATGTCATCTTTCATCATTTTCAATTGTTTGTTTGTAATTGTGAAAATAGTGTAAAGTGATTTCATATGCTGATGTGACTTGTAAAGTGATTTTATAAAAAAAAGACATGATTTTAGGAGAAAGCTAACATTGAAGTCAGTAAAAAATAATAAAAAATAATTCTAACTAATATGATCATTTGAGTAGGGACCACTTTTTATACTTTCCAAACAAACAATTAAAGTTACATTTACAAACCAAACAAGCAATTTATGATTCCAATGGAATCAAAAACAAAGTAAAATTGATGAGGTGGACAACAACTTTTCAAGTTGTGTCATAAATACACAACTTTACCAACAACAACCAAACAACCCCTTAGGTTTTTGCTGCTCGGCGGGCCCCACCGCAGATGTCGTCGAGCTCGGGCTGTCGGATACTTGGGCCCTGGCCGAGTGTGCGCGAGTTGGGCCCAATCGTAGTAAACTTCTTGCTTGTGGACATAGTACTGGTTGAATTTGTAAAAAGGCTCGGCCGCTTTTTTTGGGCGATTATGACAAACTGATAGCTCCGCGTAACTTTCAAATATAAATAAATAAACTTTTCTTACATATATGAATTATTACAAAACCCTCTTTTAACTTTATGATTTTATCAGAAAATAACCTTTTAACTTTGAGATTTTATCAGAAAACCCCTCAAAAACTGAAAGTTAGAAGACACCTTCTGATATTTTCAAAGTTATAGGGGATCTTTTGATCATCGTCCAAAGTTAAGGGTTTTTCTTTTTAGATATATTGTCTTTTAACAATGTCATTGTTTAAGGTTTATTTCTGCTTACTCTAGTATTCCGCTGAGTGCAATGAATGTATAGACATTTTCACATACTCGGATTGTTAAGGGAATGAATCCTCTCTTTTTTTCCTGCGTGTTGGGGTAATTCCACATTTTCTTTCCTAAATGCATAGACATTTCTTTTTTTTTTACCCAAACATGAATGTACTTCTGTTTTCTTTCCAAAGTATGTCTGCCTTTCTCAAGGTATTTTGGTGTAACTCAGTTTTGACTAAATGGGTCTTTTTGGTGGTTGTAGGATTCTTGCTTAATATTTGTATGCAAATTGAATTGAATCTTTTTTTTTGTTAATTTTAGGATTATTGTTTGTCGCATGCAA
>NC_033800.1:145401066-145405005 GCF_001876935.1 Asparagus officinalis | reverse complement strand
CCTCGCATGTATGTTGTCGGTGCTCTCGTGTAATTTGTTAACAATTTGTGTTTTCTTATGATTTTAAGAACGATTTATTCCGGGCAAACAATCTGTATGTACTGAGTTTGATCTATTTTTTGGCTTAAGGGCGGACTTGACAATTTAAAATTGTGGCTCACACAAACTAAAACAAACTAAAAGAGGGGCTTCTCTTGATATATAGTATATATAGATAGATTTTATCCATCCAGCCTTTTACCGTTGAATGTAATTAAAAGATAAATGTTTAATTGGATAGATTGTTAGATAATGCTAACTCATCAAATCAAGTGTTTATCAGCCAACGGTTAAAAGGTTAGTTGGATAAAATCATATATTCACTTAAGTAGATAGTAGCTCGTAATTTGATAAAATATAGTTTACATGTCAAGGAAGGCCCTCCTCTACTTATAAATTTAGTTAGGGGGTGTTTGTTTTAACAAAAATTTGCATATTTGGGTGAGATTTCAAATTCTAGGATCAAAAAGTGAGTTTTTTTGGGTTTTAGAATTCCATAAAACTTGTTTGTTTCAAAACAAATTTTAGAATATCAAATTAACAAATAATAAAAAAATATTATATTTAAGGATTTGTGAAATCCTCTTTTTTTGGTGGGATGTTGGGTGGATTTCAAAAGCGTTAGACAAATTAAAGATTTCAAATTCCAAAAAGTTTGAAACAAACAAAAATATTACAAATTATAGTATTCCAAATCCTAAAATATTGTTGAAACAAATAAAATTTTAGGAATCCCAACTAGAGATGTTAAATGGGTGGGTATGGGTTTAAATGGGCGGGCCATAAATGGGCGGGCATGTTTTGCCCATTTACCCATTTATGGCCCATTTAACATTATTTAAATGGGCGGGTTTTTGCCCGCCCATTTAATAAACGGGTCGCCCATTTGCCCATTTAACTATAGTACATATATATATATATATATAATACTTTTGGGGTGTTTTTTGTAAACTTTTAGGGGTTTTTTGTAAACTATTGTGAGCTTTTTGCAAACTTTTTGGGAGCTTTTTGCAAACTTGTTGGGGCTTTTGATAAAATACTAACAAAGATAGGAACATAAACAAAGATAAACAAATGCAGACAAATTCATGATTAAACCATATACAAGCCTGGATAAAAGTACAGACCTCACACATTTGCAAAATTAACCTCAAATTTCCAAACCAAAAACCAAAAGATCAATAACAACAAAATTGCGAGTATATTTAAATGAATTAAGATAGAAAACACAAGGTATGCAAGGATCTGTATAAGATCAATAACTTGATATAAATGCCATCATAAACTAGAAGAGTAGTAAGTTCGTCTATAAACAAAATAGTAGCACAACCATAGTCTACTTATTTCCCATCTTTCAAATGTTCAGGCATGAACAGGATCATGACAGAAGAAAGAAAAGACCAGGAAACAAAGATCAAAAGAGAGGGATTTTACGAGAAAGTAAATCTTAGCCCCCAAATTGACAATGCTGCGACTGACAATAATCACAACGCAAGGAAACAGTATAAACATATTACAGAATCAACCAAAATCAACCAAAATCACAGCTTCAGCAGCAGCAGTAGCAGCAACTGCTTCGGCAGCAGCAGCTTCAGCAACTTCAGCAACTTTAGCAACAGCAGCAGCAACAGCAGCACCAACAACAGCTTTAGCAGCAGCGCTTGCTTTCTCGTCAGAATTCGTCTGTGCCATTTATTGAACAAATTCAAGGTTCTCTGCAGCATCAACAGTCAGTTAACCAGTATATGCCAGAGTTGGAGCAATTTTTGAAACTTCAGGTTAGAGGAGCAACATCATCTTCAACAGCTGCAGCAGCAACAAGAATTGCATCAGCAACAACAGCAACTTCAGCTCCAAATGCAACTAAAAATCATGAAACTTCACTTGGTTAATTGTTCAATTTTTGAACATTTGCTGCATGGGAACTGTATTAATATATAAAGAACTTAATATTTGTAATCTCATGATTTAAGGGAAATCCTTCTTGGTATTTGTACGTGTAGTGTAAAAGTGAGGCAAAAGCTCAAAAATTTTGCTTACTCATACTAATTAATTGTAGAAAGCAAATGTCAAAAGTAGAACTTATCGCATGTTGCCTTCTCTCAATTCATTTGTGCCTCCATCTCTTGCCTTTTTCTCCTCCCCACAACTTGAGCTCTCACCCTTTCCATGCTTGTGCTGCAAAAACAGTCAGGTTTCAATCTCAAGCACGTACTACACAAGCAAAGAAAAAACCAGATGAAAACAGATAGATACAGCATATACATAACATTTGTGGGATATCATTACTGATTTTTAAAATACATAACATTTGTGGGAGAAGCTTAAAACCTCCAACTATTAATTCCTAGAGCTTGGATATGTCATGTGCCTCACCAAAAGATTTACATTGAAAATCCAAATGAAAAACTGTATATTGGCAAAGTTATGATTTAAAGAATTGAACCCTGAAAAGTATCAAAATCCAAGGGTGCAGTGTATTCAGCATGTCATTTTGGAAAAAATTGTAATCTTCATCTAGAGAATGCATCATAATAACCCATTAAAGTTATGATTTTAACAGATTTAACTACCATGAAGAGTATCCAAATCCAATAGTTCAGTGTATTTACCAAGGCGTTTCGGAAAATTTTGTAATATTATTGAGAGAATTCATCATAACAACCAATTAAACTTATGACCTTAAGAATTTAACCATAATGAATATCCAAATCCTAGAGTTCAGTGTATGAATTAAAAACATAACATCAATGGATTACTGTGATTCTAGCCATTTACTAACTAAACTGGAACATAATGCCCATAATTTCAGAAAAAAATTCAGAAAATACCCAAATTAGCCTTAGGGTTTTGAGGAAAAGAACTTACAAGTGAGGCGGCGAAAATGAGGAGCAGGAGAAGCGGCGAGATCCGATTTCAGGAGGAGGAATTACGGTTGGGGTTCGAGAGGCGGTTGAGGGCCTTGAGGCGGCGGAGGAGGAGGCGGAGGAGGCTGTGGTTGAGAATGGGCAAATGGGCGACCCGTTTATTAAATGGGCGGGCAAAAACCCGCCCATTTAAATAATGTTAAATGGGCCATAAATGGGTAAATGGGCAAAACATGCCCGTCCATTTATGGCCCGCCCATTTAAAACCCATACCCACCCATTTAACACCTCTAGCGGCTATAGAATGCCCATTTAGCACCCGTTTAATTAGATGTAAAATGGATCCGCCCATTTAGACCCATTTAATTAAATGGGTGGGTTTTGAGTGGGCAAATAATGGGTGGGCCAGATGGGTAAATGGGTATGGGCATAAATTGCCTTCCCTAATCCCAACCCATAACAAATTACCTATAGATTTCAAATCTAGGATTTGAAACAAACACCCCCTTAATGAATTATATGACTCAATCATATGGGTGTGGCGTCAGCATCCAAAACTCTATTTTATAAAAGATCTAGGTGATCACAAACTATTAATTAATTTATTTTGTGGAAAAAGTGTTCACTGATTTGTGAATATAATAGCATTTATCCCTTTTCATCTTTAATGCCACCTTTGGCATCTTGTTGGCAAGCATACAGTAGAAGTTAGTCCCTATAGAAGACTTTTTAAGACTCGTCATGGAATAAACATGTTCTTTTCTACCCAATCCCCATGGGATTGGTTAAAAGTGAATATAAACATATCTCTTATGTTTGCTACTTTATTTGACTTATTACGAATAAAGTTATTTTGCCTAAAAAACTTTCGTTGTATGCACTAGCAATTGTCTATAAAAAGAAGAAGAATGTGTCTACTTGTAATGTTCATAAAACAAGCAGCTCATGAGGTGACGATTAGGTCTGCTTCCTACCTGTCTTCTTCTGACTGTGTTCTTCTTCCTCGGCCTGTTCTTTTAGGTTGATATAGTCT
>NC_033800.1:145385779-145400379 GCF_001876935.1 Asparagus officinalis | reverse complement strand
TTACATAGTGTGATGCCAATAAAAATAATTTTTACATAGCCATTGGCCCATTGTCATATATTAGATAGTTTTCAAATAAAATGTCAAGATTCCTATTGATCTTTCTTTTGCATCTAGCGGCTAGCCTATTGAATGTTCCAATCTTTCAAATTAAAGGTATTATTCTACACACAATTATTCATTCGAGTCGCTTCTCGGCTGTTTCCTTAGAAATGCAGAGTACGTCAGCAAAGCGTAAAAAATTGGACTCTGTGTGTGTGTGCATAGAAAACTTGTTAATGTCGTCAACATACAGATTATACGCCATTTTTTTTTTTTTTTTTTTTTTGACCAATTTGTGTAGAAAAATTAGTTTGGGGTGGTATTTTACACCAAATCATGGTTGGTCTTTTCCTACTGTAATAAGCTTCCAGCTGGAGCCAGCAGCTATTTGACAGCTGGCCATGGCCCCATTTTGCTCCAACCATAATTGCGAGAAATTGCATACATTAATTGATCTTCTGCAGAATATCATGGAAGGAGGGGGTGAGACCTGATATATTAGTACAGCCGTCTGTCTATTGATGAAAGCAATGTAATCATAATTAGTGTAATCACAACACACATACATAATACGCTCATCAAATTTGAGAAATTTCCAGCGTCACACTCTTCCACAAGTAAGTCCTTATAAAATTGAGTGGTGTTAGGGGCACACCCCAAACCACACATCCAACCACACCTCCCCTCTCATTCGCTACAGTACTCCGGGCCCCACATGAGTTTTTAAATTTTAAAAACTCATGTGGGGTCCGGAGTACTGTAGCGAATGAGAGAGGGGGTGTGGTTGGAGGTGTGGTTTGGGGTGTGCCCCTAACACCACTCTTGCTATTGTGATTGCCGTCACATAAGCTTCAACTTTCGTCAATTGCTGTTTCTTGGATTTGCGAATGAAGTTCAAGTTGCGACTTCAACAATGTTAAATCTTAACACGATGCTAGAAATATATATTAAACCCGAAGATAAAAGGAATCATCATAGCTTTTTTTTTTTTTGGTGAAGATCATCATAGCTTTAAATTGTGAAGTTTTAAAATTAATTCAATCAAGTATGGTTACTGTTTGGCTCAAAAGTCGCTGTTTTCATTGTCATCGAATCTATTACAACTTCAGTCGTTACAATAAATCCAAAATAAAAGAAAAAGTCGATCTTTTTTATAAGATCTCCTTTATACAATGAAAATACAAAAGATTACAATTCTTGTCAAATAGCACAACAGACGTTTATTACCCGCTGCTTTGGTTGGATCTTTGCTTGTGTCGGGGTTTATCCGTGGACGACCGCGGATCGGATCCGGTTGACGAAAAATTGACGGAGCTCCTACCTCACCAAGGGGGTATTTGCTTGAAGCGCTGAAATCGACCAAGCGAAATCAGCAGCTCTTCTCGAGATTAAGACAAAGCCTAATCTCAAGGAACGGACGTGCGGGGCTTCGGATCTCTCGAACTCTTCCTCTTTATGCTGAAGAACTTCACCGAGATCAGCTAGCTTCCTCTGAAATTCGTGCTCCCCTGACTCCTCGATTCTGCAGCACCTTGCCCCTCTTGATAATAATCCGCCCCTGTATTTATAGGCTTCGGTTGGGGGTTTTTCGGATAAGAATGAGTGATTTGGCCATATCTTCAGTCAATAACGGCCTAACCATGTTTGTGGATGATATCAAGTCAGTTGGGAACCCCTGGAATAGATAAATCCTGAGAAAACCGCTCAAAACCGTCAAAAATGCGTCCGGGGATCAAAACAGCGTGACAGACGGATCTGTCCCGCGTACTGTAGCGCGGATCCATCCCCCTGCGGTCACTGTAGCGCGGATCCATCCCCCTGCGGTCACTGTAGCGCGGATCCATCCCCCTGCGGTCACTGTAGCGCGGATCCATCCCCCTGCGGTCACTGTAGCGCGGATCCATCCCCCTGCGGTCACTGTAGCGCGGATCCATCCCCCTGCGGTCACTGTAGCGCGGATCCATCCCCCTGCGGTCACTGTAGCGCGGATCCATCCCCCTGCGGTCACTGTAGCGCGGATCCATCCCCCTGCGGTCACTGTAGCGCGGATCCATCCCCCTGCGGTCACTGTAGCGCGGATCCATCCCCCTGCGGTCACTGTAGCGCGGATCCATCCCCCTGCGGTCACTGTAGCGCGGATCCATCCCCCTGCGGTCACTGTAGCGCGGATCCATCCCCCTGCGGTCACTGTAGCGCGGATCCATCCCCCTGCGGTCACTGTAGCGCGGATCCAAAGCTGACGAAGAGACCTTCAACTTTTGTCTTTTGAATTTTTCCAGATTCAAATTGTATCATGGTCAAAATGTTAATTCTTTGTGCGGATCACTTTGAGGTGTTTGACACTTTCTGACTTCTCCGGACTTGTATTGCGCATTTCGTCATTCCGTTGACTTATGCACTATAATGACTCACTTTGTATATTCATTAGCTTCCACGGGGCTGGATAATCATTTCCTGACTTGAATGATGACGCTTATCGTCTGTATTTCGTCTCGAGCTATGTGTAGGAACCTATAGGTATTTTTATACGCCTACGGTTACAAATGTACATGACGACTACCACAACAACTACAGTGCACAACTAATACGCTTAATTAATTACGAAAGCAACTCCTATAAATACATCGTGAGTGCGCCTTTAACTTATTGTTATTGTTCTCCCTTATCAGCAAGTTGAAGATTCGAGAGCGACCCGTCGACCCTTTAATTAAGCACCCGATCCAGCTCAGGAATCTGACGTGTCACCAGCTCCCCCACCCTCCCCTGGGCCCCACTCCGGTGACCCCAATCATCTCCTCCTCTGAAGGCGGCCTATTAAAACCCTCGCTCCCTCTCCCGCCAAGAGACGGGAAGGAGGAAGAGAAGAAAATGAAATCTGAGAGAAAACCTCGAATATTCCCCGCGAATATCGGGTTCGGATCCGAAACGATTTTTAAATCCGATAACGGAACCCGGATCTTGAGATGCGTCTGATCGGGAACCGCTGGTCTCTCCTCGCGCCGGCGGAAGAAGAAAGGGGAGGTTGAGGTCCAGATCGTCGTCGAAGGCTAGCGGATCCAATTAGATCCGAACCCGATAAGTAACCGGTGCGGCAATTTTCTCTCTAGTTTTCTCCACGAAATCTCGACTTCGATCTAGTTTTCTTTGTAATTCGTATTCTCTGTGCCCTCAATTTGGAATACCTCGATCATAAAAGGTCAATCCGATGAATCCTATAAATTCTACATTTTTTTTATAAAAAAAAAATTCTTTTTTGTGATCTCCGTCGATTTTGGAAGTTTCTTGGATAAATAAGCGTTCTTCTGTGAAATTTTTAAGCTAACTCTTGAATTTGCTGATTCCTAATGGTTTGTTTAGGTCTAGAGGAAGCTAGGGTTTGGCTGAGATCCATGGCGGCTTTAATAACCGTCGCCGATTCGATTCCACTCCCATCGCCTGATTCCGACTCGGCAGATGAGCACGAATCAGAGTCCGCCACGTGCCACTGCTGCGGACTGACGGAGTACACGCTGGCCTACATCGCGCGCCGTGAGCAGGAGGTACGACGGCCGTTGATCTGCGGGCTGGCTGCGAGGCGGTCAACGACGAGATCTGCAGGTCGAAGATGCTGATCTCGACGGAGGAGGCGGTCGACCGCCACGTCAGCTTCTGCAGAAGGTTCACTGTGTCTGGTGCTCCGTCGGTGGTCGAAATGGCGGAGCACTTCATCGCTGCAGTTAGGCAGATCTTAAGGCGGAGTTCGGATTCGCCGAGGGCGGTTAATTCACGAGCGGCGACTAGAATTTGAGGGCTGAGCCCAGGGAGTTATCTAACATATCATACTCAGCAACTGTCTGTCTGTCTACCCTTGAATCGGAACACGATAAAAAAATTAGAGAGTAATGACCAAAAGATCGAGAAATGCTCTAATCTGCTAAGTATACTGATCAAAAGATTAGACGGTCTTTGGACCAACAACTGCCTAATCGACGGGAGCTCAGTTTTGGATTAGAATTCAGTGTAAGGTTTCCCCCCTTCTCCTCTTTACCCTCTTCTAACTGTGTATACCATCAATATATATATGACTATATCAGTAGTTTTAGGCTTTGAACTGTTTAAATTTCATGGGCTAGCTTCAAATTGTAAAAAGCTCTTCTCCCTTGTAATGCATGTTGTTGTTGTCGTCGTCCCTTGGTGTTTGAAAAATCAAAGTTGTGATATTTTTTCCCACCTTAGAAATTAATGCTAATATTAATCAGGAGTTCACTTTACCATATCCTTACCAATTTAAACTGTAGCAAAGCTCTTTGTTACCTAAAATCGCCTGGTCGGGTTGGGAAATTTTAGTCTCCCCGCCTACTACGATTTGCGAAACTGGGAAGCCAACCCACAATCAGCAAGATAGAAAATGACCACAATCAAGAAGAAAGAACACCGAGATTTACGTGGTCCAGTTGACCAACTTCGACCTACGTCCACGGGCAACAATACGACAAATCCACTATGTATGAGGGAGAACTACAAGATGAACCACTCAACTCTCAATCTCCCAACCTCACATACATAATCAACTCTCATATTATCTCCAAAACTCACTCCTTACAATCTTTTGAACAGACAAAGACTGCGAAACCATCTCCCAATGATGTAATCTTTTGTGCGGACAAAGACTACGAAACCCTCGCCTCTCGCACAATATACTTGAATCAGGTTACGTCCTCTGCTAACCCTAGATTACAAGAATATTAGCTCTCTCTCATCTGCTTGGTTTAATTCCTCTAACAATAGAAGAATGTATATCGGGAAACCAAAACTCTATGTCTAGCCTAACTTCCTCATTAAAATAGGATTCAAACTCCTAATCGTGATAAGACCCAATCTCCTAATCATGATAGATCTCTAACCCTATCTAATTCTCATGAAGTTATACAAAGAATCAAAGACACAATCCCAACAGGCCGTGCTAATAAGAAGCAATGTAACAAAGTCAATTAATAAGAAACAACGTAACAAAGTCTACATAACAATGAATTAAGAGAGGACATTTCTAAATTAACAAAGGCATTGTTCGCTACGACAAGTTTCAGTACAACATTTTGGACGGAGTCGCACTTCAATACAATCAGGGCAACAAGAGCAGGCACAGCCGCAAGAACAGCCTGGGCAAGATGAGCCCGGCCGGAGACATTGCGTCGGCCTGCAACATGAAATTCCCCTGCAACTGCAGCAGCAGCAGGTTCCTGGATTTGGATTGTTGCGACGGTTGGGGCAGCAGAGGGTTTGCAGCTGAAGAGAGCAGGTACATGAGCAGCACATCCATGAAAAATTGCAGCATAGGTTGGTTCTGGTAAATGAAAAAACAAGTTAGATTTCACTTGATATCAGCCGTTGTGTGTAGCTTTAAGGATTTGAAGTGTCCCTACATGTTTACCTACGTCCATTCAGTTCAGGTACACCAGATGAGACTTGAGTCCATCTTTGTTCACGCAACCCAACATGTTCTATATCAATTGGATCTGTTTGGTGCGTATTTATAATAAACCCTTCTTGGAAAAGGGAGTTAAATAGCTGGTTACTGTTGATTGAGCATGCAAAACCAAATTTATCTTCTTTAGTTTGTGCATGATTATGGATTAAGAATCCATCTCGACCTATATATGTTGTCAGTATAGGTGAAAACGGAATGATTGAATAAACTGGATTAATAAGGGCAAAAACAATGGAATGACCAAAAGAAATTCTCAACAGGACACTGGTATCTTTAACGTGGAAAATCCTTCAGCTGAAGGTAAAAACCAAGGGACCTAGCTTAGAGAGAATATTTACTATGAAAATAATGGGTACACAAACAATGTTTCGTCTTTAGACATTTGGTTAGAGGTACAACAACAATACTAGGGAAGAAAAGATGACTTTGCACGGAGGTCAAACTTATCCCTAGAAATCATGTGTGGTATACTCCCTCCAATTGGAGGGACCCCAAAATTCTCTCATTTTCAAAAATTTGGAGAGATTTTTCTCTGTAGCTTTGCACGGAGGTCAAACTTATCCCTAGAAATGGTTTTTGTCATCATATCGGCATGATTTCTGTTGGTATGAATCTTCTGCAGTAGCATTTGCTTCTCTTCTGTTGCATATCGTAAACAATGATATCTCACGTCTATGTGCTTCTTCCGAGAATGATGCATATTATTCTTCCTAAGATTGATAGCGCTCGGATTTTCAAAGTGCACAATGTACTCATCCTACTTCAAACCCGATTCCTAGAGAAATCGCTTCATCTACATTTCTTTGCAAAGCTAGCAAGCATGGACCTCTCCAAATAGTCGGGAGAGGAAGAATGTTGGGGTTCCTCCTATAAGGAGTAGACCATACATGATTATGTGTGGGTTGGTGTCATGTGAATGTTCAGAATAAAGATAAAGAATATCGAGAAATTCCATGGTCAAATTTGTGAGCTAGATGCATAGCTTACCATTTTCTATGGGAAGGACCCCTTTCATATTTCTGAGTTTTAGAGTATAAATAGCCTTGAGTTCTCTGGATGAGATGAACAAGCAGAAGAGCAACAAGAACTCAAATCACAGAGTATTTGAGTTAGGGAGAGAGAAAAGAGAGAGAGAAAAAGAGAGTGAGAGTATTTTCACCATCGTGTTCCTTGTCAGTGTAGAAAAAGTTCTATTTTCTTCCCTTGCCGCTTTGCTCGTGTTCCCCTTGTCAAGCGTCTAGGGATGAAACATTGTGCATCCATTATTTTTATAGTGGAAGATTTTTTTCTGGACTAATTAAGTCTCATGGTTTTTACCTTTAATTGAAAGGTTTTCTACATTAAAAATATTGGCGTCATGCAAAGAATTTCCTTTGGCCATTTTGTTGTTATTTGCCATATTAATGCATTTTATTTACACGGAATGGAGAAATTTTATTCAATCATCATGTCTTGCAACAGTTAGATCAGCAGTTGTCTAGCTTCAGTGTTGTTTGGTGGCATATGGGATGCCTAGGATAATATGGAAGTGTCTTTTATGAAATTGAAATACTAAATCAAAGATATTGGACTGACATGATCAACAATATATCTCAATGATCAATCTCAATACGATGACTGCTCATCAAAAAAAAAAAAAAATGATGACCGCAATAAAGATGGAATCCAACACTTAAATATACCTCATCATAGTTGGATATCATGAGAGTTTCATGAATAAAATGGATTTAATTTGCAATCAGACTGTAATAATAAAACAACTGGATTTTAGGTTTTATCCTAGCTGTTCTAGACAAGGTTACCATCCTAGTACACACGAGATAACTGCAGTTGGCACCGTTGAGAGCATCTCCAACAGCTTCCCCATCTTCTTAAAATACTCAATTTTGGGGAATATAGAGCTATTTTTAGGTCCAACAGTTTTTCCATCACATTCTCTAAAATGGGGATGGAGAAGAAAAAAAGAGGGTCTTTCTCCAGATCTGTAGCATTCTGCAAAAATTCTTCCTTGTCCAAATTCTTGAAAGTAACATTATCATAAATATCTCACAATCTCCAAAGAAGAAAAAATATATATCTAATACTTTATTGAGTTTTATATTGTTATAATAAAATATCAAACATTTATTTTGTTAATAATTATTGAGTATGTAGGATGTTTTATAGTTGTAACAAATGCCTAAATCCCTAAAATGGGGAAGCTGCGGGATTTGGAGCAAATTTTTTTTTAGAGAATTTGGCATTTTTGCTTCCCCATTTTAGAGAAATTATGGTGAAATTGTTGAAGATGCTCTGAGTTCTTCTATACCGTATTTGCAAGAAAATCTAATGTAAGATTGTCGACAGATGCAAATGGTATAAAGTGTTGTATATTTTTCAGGGAATGTGTAGATGAGGTTTTTATGCATTTTCAAAGATATAAACTGAACTACCCCGTAGTGACTGTCATTGTATAATGAGTGTGAAAAGGTCAGAAAAAAATACCGAAGCCGCTCCCACATTCTACAAGACTTCTGTTTCTTCTTGTTTCTGATTAACCCACAAAAGAAGAAGAAGAAGAAGAAGAAGATGTAAGATATATATATTCACAAACCATGAGAATGTCGAAAAACAAGGCGTAAAGTCTCAGAATCATACGGTGGTATTAGTGGATCCGGGTTTGACCCGACAAACTCGTGGACCCTGTCAAGCATCACAATGCATCCAGAAATATTAACAAACATCCGACTGTACAAGTAGTGGAGGGACCACTACATAATCAAAGCCATTGATTATCTAGTTGATGGTTATGATTTTTTTTTTGTGCAAATTAGGAATGAGTGCAATACACGGGGTTATGATAAGTGTTAGATTTAGATTATATCATAACCGCCTACTAAATAACCAACGATTGAGATTAAAAGTAGTGATCCCTCCACTACTTTTTTTGTAGTGGAGAGGATCCAAATCCTACTATAATAACAAATCACATAATCAGAAATACTCCACAAGGCCAACCGTGAGATTGCGGAGACATACTCTTTGCAACATCTATGAACAGGTGGAAGTCCTTCAAGTGATTGTAACTCCTCCTGTTCACATTGAAATTGTCCATCAGTTCTCTTCTGCATTTGGTGTACTCCATAAATATAGAAAACAAATAAAACCACTTTCTTCGTAGAGATTTAATTGTTCTATATGGTACCGTTTGGCAAAGGGTTAAGTGAGGGGTTAAGGAGACTTAACCCCTTTTTAACCTTCCAAACACAACAAATCTATATAAGGGTTAAAGTGAGTTAACCCTCCATAATTTACCAAACATAAAAAATATAGAAGGGTTAAGTTAACCCCTCTAGAAGGGTTAAAATGAGTTAACCCCTTAAAATAAGGGGTTTACTAATACTCCTATTTAGATGGAATAAGAGTTAACTCTTCTAATTATAAAGAAAATAGTCAAAATCATTGTTATTCCCAAACACTAAAACTGATCATAAGGGCTAAAATAAAACTTATTTAACGGGTTAATAATTTAGTTATTCGGATTATCAAATGGGCTAAGTACATTAATCCTTCTCTTTAACCCCTCTTCATTAACCCTTTGCCAAACGGGGCCTATAGGTACTAATTTGTAATAAATAAAAAATATTAGTTACCGTAATGTAATGTACATTGTTACTATAGTAAACCACAATGTTATCTCTTCGGGTGACATCCGAAAAAGTGGAACTGCACATCGAAGGTTAGCATGGCCACCGCGCAAGGATGACACGCGCAAATGGTCCAAGTGATTGGGACTCGGGGCCTCAGCCCAAAAGAACAAGAGTCGATCCGTATCTATAACATGTCTACCCCTAATTTTGAATAGAAGGCATTACAATAATTGTATTATTAGTCTGAGTCTGGACCGTGGAATGAAGCCCGAGGCCCCGAGATTTACTTGGCTGGTACTAAATCAAGGTTTCTCGCACTAAGAAAAAAAACCACAGCAAGAGTCTCATCACATACATCGATTAAAACTATGAATAACTAATCGCATGGTTATTATAGAACTAATCACCACTCTCAGTCATGTAATTAACTTACTATTCGCTACTAAAACTGTAAAAAAAAAAGTAATTTCTTTCATCTCCACCGCGCGAGTTAAAAGGATGAAAAAGGTTTTTTTTACCTTGAGAAACCCGACCTCGCGGTCCGAGATCTGAGCCTCCGCCGGCACCTTGCTCCGCCTCGTCGGCGGTGATCTTCGGGCACGGCCTCAGCCGAGGCGCATTGCCGATGCAGAACGGCTGAGAGAGCGGAGGGGACGGATTTAATCCCACCGCCAGAGTCCTGCCACGAGAGCGGAGATCTTCTTCCCGCCATCTCCGCTCGCCGACAATGTTTATAGCGGTGGCGACAGAGAGGAGGGCAAAATGGGAATAAGGGAAAAGTTTCAAACTCTGAGGACGCAACAGCAGCCACTGTTTGAGATCTCACGCAGAAAATCTTTTTAGCACTTAGAATAATAGGGAGAGGTTATGATCCGCTGTACGCAATAGAACAGCAAACAGGTTTCTCAAGCAAGAGAACTACTACCGTATTTTATCAATAAAAATTAACACCCTGAACGATAGACGGGAAAGTTAAAATTCCCAAATCACCCTCATGTTCCTACGAATGCCATCAAGACTCTCCATTGCACATGTATTAATAAAATCCAGACTCCCTTTCTAGGTAGCCTGCTTTGCTCAAATGTTTAAACTACATTCTACACTCATCATGATGGGTTGACGATATTTCCTTGCATGCATGGTGTTCTTAGGAAAACATACTCGAGACAACAACATCCGAGTACCAAAAAACTATAAATAAGTACATGATACCGGTATAATTAGTTGTATCGGCATATCCATCGTTATTGTATCTGTATAGATTTAGTGACCTTAAAATTGCGTTCTATATCATGATTTTTTTAAAATATGATTTCGCATAAGGACTCGGGAGGAAATATTTCGTCCAAGGTTTTCTTTGCGTGTGCATCCTTGTTCCTTCCCGCGACACGTTGCCACGGCCAGCGTTTGCTGTTGTAGTCAACACAGCTGTTTGATCCTGGCGTGGGATGGCGCGCCGGAATGCGCACTGCACGTGACCTGAACAGTGACGTGATCAGTTGAGCTGTACCATAAAAGCCCCAAGCGATCTACTTTATTTGCCCATTTACCACAACCCGCGGGGGCCCGATTCGACGGCTGAGATTCCTTCGGGAGTCGGTGGACGGCGGAATGTGGAAGCCACCGCAAGGGCAACGCCGGAAGAGAAGAAACGTTAGGGAATCTCGTGGGACCCGCAGGCGAGACAGGTGTCACGGCCCGCCTCTGACCTGTCAATCAGCGGTTGAACGGCGAAAAGCGTCGAGCTGACGTGTCGGCCTCAATCTGTTTGGTTAACTCGGGAAACTGTTTCCGTGCACCCAATCGCCACCCAGAACTTTCGTCACCTGGTGGGTCCCCCACGTGGCTGGAACCGGACAAGCTGACCCCACGTGTGCGCATAGGCGAGCGTGCCTTCGGGCGGCGAGAGATTCGTGTGCGAAGGGTTGGTGGATTCTAATGGGTAATAGTAGGATTCATTACTTAATCACCTGATTAATTAGCTTTAATTATTGGGTTAATTGAATATTAAGCGAGTGCTTTGCTTCTAACCCCTAGGACTGGGTTGTTCTTGGATTCTCACACCAATTGATTAGCTCGCCCATTTTATTAGCACGAGGTATAATCATTATTTTGTCAGGGATAAATAAAATATGTTTAACCTAGATTATAGTTGTCCTAATGACCTTTCATATATTTTTAAGGACGGGCTTTGTTGTTTTCGTATTATCACCTTCTACGGTGAATCTTTAACTTAAAAAGGAAAAGCTATATGCTATTTTTTTAGAAAAATTCCTCAAGGACCCAAAATATGGGACCAATAGAGGAGACAAGTGATGTGTCCCCCTCCTATAGGAGGGGGACACATCACTTGTCCCCTCTATTGGTCCCATATTTTGGGTCCCTATAGCAAAGCTCATCTTTTTATGCTTGTAGTGTGACTAGTGGTAGGTTAAATTATTATTTACCTACCTAGATTTTTTTACCCTCTCAACACTTGATAAATGGAGTCCTCATTAACAAATAGGTATCGTTTGGCAAAGGGTTATAAGTGAGGGGTTAAGGAGACTTAACTTCCCAAACACAAAAAAATCTATACAATGGTTAAAATGAATTAACATTCCATAATTTGCCAAACATAAAAAATATAGAAGGGTTAAGCTAACCCCTCTAGCGAGATTAAAATAAGTTAACCTCTCAAAATGAAGGGTTTACTAATACTCCTATTTAGAAGGATTAAGAGTTAACCCTTCTAATTATAAAGAAAATAGTCAAAATCACTGTTATTCCCAAACACTAAAAACTGATCACATGGGCTAAAATAAAACTTATTTAACGGGTTAACAATTTAGTCCTTCAAATTGTCGAATGAGCTAAGTACATTAATCATTCTCTTTAACCCCTCCTCCTTAACCCTTTGCCAAACTTGCTGACTCATTTAGAGTGGATTCGTTAATTGTGTTTTCAGCACAATATACAACTATAGGGGAATGTATAGATATATCGAAGCAACTCGGAGGATTGAAAATTTTGAAAGTGTATAATGAAAAAGGAAATTGATGAAGATGGTGTATTGATTAAACTTGTACGTATTTCAAGGGTTAGAAGCTGGATGAAGGAATCAAATTAAAGCCCCCAAGAGAGCAAACTAACTTGTGATGATATTCTATCTCGTCGACTATAAAAATTACATGTGCACATAATAACTATGGCTGATGAGGAGCACTAATTAAGCTCCCTAATAATTTACACACAAAGCAATTCATTACCCAAAAGCAACCTCTCATTCAAAGATGCTCATTTCCTTGAGCTTCATCTACTAGCAAGTAAGCTAGAAATATTCCCTCACATAAGCGATCAATTCCAACACTATCAAACTTTATTAGGCAACCTCACCTACGTACCTTGTGTACAAGCCAAAACTTTCACAACACTAGAATCATTAGCAACATGAAATATGAATCGTCCACATGCACTCTATAAATTCCACTCTTTCAATACGTACAAGTTAATTATTGGTGTCTTCGATTCTATATGCAGTCATAGGAACAATGAGTCTCATTCCGATAGTTAGCAAGGCCTTTTGTGCACCTACACAAACTGCACTAACCATAAGGAAGAGGCCCAGGGTCGTCAACGGAGGCGGGTTCGTCGTCCTGAATCCTCAGCAAAACGTTGTTTTCTCGGTCCACGGTTGCGGAATCCTTGGTGTCAACGGAGAGTTGGTAGTAAAAGACGGCGGTGGGGCATCGATACTCTTCATTCGTAAAAAGGGAGGCCTGGTCCAAGCTTTGAGCGCCTGCAGCGAGCGATGGAGGGGGTATCTCATGGAGTTTGGCAGACCAAACAAGCCCTTGTTTAGCTTGAGAGATCCGAAGTCGTGCTTTGCGATGAAGAGTGCCATAAGGATTTCTGTAGACAGAAAAGATTATAGCAATGGTTGGGATTTTGAGGTGAAGGGGTGTTTTCTTGAGAAGAATTGTACCATCAATGATCGTCGAGGGAACATAGTGGCTAAGGTAAATCTGATCGTCGAGGGAACACAGTTTGCGATTTTTTTTTTAGTTTTTTCTAATTTTTTTTTTCATTTAATTTGAAACAGGTGGGGGTGAAGGTGAAAGCAAGTGAAGATCTCTACCATGTTAATGTACAGCCAGGTTATGATCAGGCCTTTGTCATTGGTGTTATTGCAGTTCTTGATAATATATATGGGGAGTCCACAAGGTGTTGATGAGAGCCAATTAACCAACCAAAAAAAATATGGTCAGCTTGATTTAGTCCATGTCATGGAGATTGAAGATGTTCATGGGCTCATCTTTATTTATTAATTTGTAGAAATTTGTTATGTTCTGTTTTTTTTATGTATTCTTTCATCCTTGCGCTCAGTATATAGATAAAGGTAGCGTTTCTTGTGCTGCTCAGCCAATTGGTTTTTGTTCATTGTGGTTAATTGTCAACGTTCCCTGAGCTCTAACTGCACAATTTTATTTTGAATACGAACTGGTCAAATGGGTGGCATGTTGATGTTTTTTTGAAGGAACTGATCATCTTATCCGCTATTTTTGTAAGTCTTTTTTTTTTTTTTTTTGAAACAGCCAAACAGGGTGAGATACCCTGCTCATGATATATGTACTTATAACCGAACAAACAGGACAAAATCAAAAATACAAAAGAAAAGAAGAAGGCAGAACCAGAGTTGCTGAAAACGATAAGGAGCGGACATTGTCGTCACCTTCCCAAAAGGATGAGCAGAGATTGTCTAATTAAGAAGAGAAGAAAACATCAATACAAACCACGTAACACAACACATAGACCCAAAACATAAAAAAGAAAGACAGAAATGAGGCTAGAAGTTTTGTAAGTCTTATTCGATAAGCTTCCAATATGCTTAATTAATTAGTACTGCAAAAGAGAGAGAGACTTGCACTGTGAGAAAACAAACATCTCAACTCTCAATCATTGAACGATAGAGGTGGACATAACTCAAATAGTATGGCAAGAATTGCCAAGTACACAACATTTCTTCGACTCGGTTACGCTTCTAAGGTTGAAGATTGGGTTTTTTTTCATTTTTTTTTATTTACTAGCCACCTAATTAAACCCAATTCACAATTTTTCACTTCATCAAACACTATGGAAGAAAAAAAACACACACACCCTAATTACGTACATATCCCAAAAAAAAAAAAAAAATCAAAATCAAAATCAAAATCCAAATTCTTTATTTGCACCGCAACTCCTTCGTCGCGGATACTTTTCTAGACAACTTCCTCCTCCGTCCGCCGCCGCCGTCCTCCTCCTCCTCCTCCTTCTCCTCATTTTCCATCACGTTATAAACGAAGGTCACAGTTTCATCCTCGAGGCTCAGTAAAGGCTCCAAGGCCTCGACCACGGCTGACATCTTCGGTCGAGACTTGGGGTTCTGGCTCAGGCACTGGTAAGCGATCGCTGACGCCTTCAGGGCTCCTTTCGTCGAGTATTGG
>NC_033800.1:145353434-145385769 GCF_001876935.1 Asparagus officinalis | reverse complement strand
GAGCCATCTTCTTGGGCTCGGTCAGATGAGGTCGAGCCCACTCGACTAGGTTCTGCTCGCGGGCCGGTCTGCTTTTGTCCACTGATCTTCGGCCGCTTAGCAATTCGAGGAGGACCACTCCGAAGCTGTAGACATCGCTCTTCGCTGTGAGATGGCCTGGAATTCGAAATTTTGAAAAGCAGTGTGAAAATTTATGGGTTAAATAGTAATTAAGACTTCCATTTGTTGTAATTTTATAACAAATGGAAAAAGTGGGTTTCTCCTCCTTCTCGTTTTCTCCATTTTGATGTATTAAGCTACCAAGGATGTTTCCTCAGAACTTCTTTTTCTGTTCTTTTATTTTTCTTCTTTTTTTTGTTCTTTTCTCGGGAAGAGTAGGAAACAAAGTAGATTTTCTCTATCCGGTGGCGATAAGGTCCGCTCCCGGATGTTTTATATCTCCTCTGGTTCCTACTCTCTTCCGGTTCTTTTGGTTTGTTCATGTAAATATCATCCTTCATCTTTTCATGTAATATATATCAAGAGCAGGGCACCTCACCCTGTTTACAACTTTCAAAAAAAAAAAAAAAAAAGGGAGATGTTTTCGGAACTGTTGAGAATTGAGCTAACCTGTCATGATGTATTCGGGTGCAGCGTAACCTGTGGTGCCCATGACTCGGGTGGAGACGTGGGTGTCGTAAAAAAAAAAAAAAAAAAAGGGAGATGTTTTCGGAACTGTTGAGAATTGAGCTAACCTGTCATGATGTATTCGGGTGCAGCGTAACCTGTGGTGCCCATGACTCGGGTGGAGACGTGGGTGTCGTCACCCTCGGGTCCATCCTTCGCGAGTCCGAAGTCTGAGAGTTTTGCATTGTACTCCTGAAGAAATTAATACAATTTAGCAATGGTTACGTTGAGACCTCAAATTGATGGGGGGAAACTAGAAGAAAAATGTTCTATAGTAGAATAACAAGATTAATTATCCTCTGCGAGCGCATATCACGTGCTATTTGGTTGTGAAATTTCGGTGTACGTTGAATTTTAAAATAATAATTTCTCTTCTTCTAAACTTGAGTTCGTTTGAGTTTATTTTGCTCGTGTAATTAATTATGATATGATATTTAGATAAACCTTATAACTTAAAAAATATCAGAAAAACCCCTAACGTTTAGGCGTATTAGAAAACTCCCCTTCAGGTTTCGACATCTTTCAAAAGAACCCCCCGAATTGCGTAGTTCTATCCATCGTGTATGGGGTTGAAACTTATGAGGTGTTATCTGGTAATCATCCAAAGTTTTTTTTTTCTTTTTTTTTCCCTTTCCTTTGTTGATGGTGGTCAACTATTCAATAATATCCATGTAGCAACTTTGATGCTTTAGCAAATATGCGACAACTTAATACGTGGGAACAAGAACCAACTTATCTTAGATGACCAGTTTTTTCTTCCGAACCAAGATATAGAACACAATGTCAAATCCATCACAACAAGTGATTTGAGTTTTAAAATGACCAGTGATTGATTTGTTCCAAACCCACGATGCGGAGTACTATGTTGAGGCTATCATTTCAAAAAAAATAAAATAAAATAAAATAAAAATAAAAATAAAAATCAAATGAGTGAGACTTTAGCTTTCATGCTGACATCCTATTCGTTTCAATAATTGAGGGTTTCAATGTGAAGGCATATACTTCAATTATCAAGCCGTGGAAAATAAGTAATAATAAGAGTAAGATGCAAGAAGAAATTAAAAGTTTACCGAGTCTAACAAGATATTTGAAGCTTTAAAATCTCTATAAATCACAGGCTGCTCTGCTTGGTGGAGAAAGGCCAGGCCTTTGGCTGCTCCCAATGCAATCTTTAATCTTGCAGACCATGGTAAACAACAAAATCCTACAAATTACAAGCTGGTGAAATTAGTTTGAATGGTTCAACCAAGGAAAAAAAGGCATAAAATTAATGATGAATTGACGTTTTCCCCCTCATTTTTTTTTCCTTTTTGTTTTGTTGTGTTGATGGTGGTGGTGGTGGTGTTGTTGTCATGGAAACTATTTTCCTCTAAAAAAGTGGTTGGTCAAGTGACACATTACCCTTCTATTCCTCTACTCATCGCAAGAAAAAAAAAGTAGATAAGATGATGAACACATTTGACTCAATGTCATGGTGGCTGAAAGATATTTACCCTTTTGGTACACCTCACCCTTGGTCTAAAGCTACACTATTTTATTATAATTATTATTATTATAGATTTCAGCCCCTACTTACTTCTTGAACTTTTTTCAATTAGTTCATTCATATTCTCAGAACTATTTTTAGTCTCATCTTACCCCCTATGAACTATTAAGTTCATCCCTTTTTATCCATTGGACTATTTTATCCCATATACCCCTTTGAACGATCGACCCTGCAGATCACCGATATGTTGAGCTCTCCAGATCTTTATTATTCATTTCAGACTTTGACTGTGTATTTCAGCTTATTTTTGATTGATGAGATGTGTTTATTTGAGTCCTATCACTCAATTAAGCAATTGTTGTATAATCTTTTACTTGCTTTGTACTACACCTGTTTTTGATTCCACTAGAGAGATAGTAATTGTGATGGTGAAACATGTTATTGCACGGTGTGGTGCATGGCAGGTTTGACATCTCTGGTTTCACCTCGGACTGTAGCCTTGTGTGAACCCAGGGGCGTCACTCTTGCGGTGCCAAGTTACCACTTCCCTTTATTAATTTATGGTATTTTAAATGGATAGAGTGATAACTCAGCAGGTAGATCAGGGTGTATGAAGAGATGAATTAATGAAAAGTTCAGAAAGGCAAGCAAGAGCTGAAGCCCTTTTTTTTTAATTATTTGGAAGAATCATATAACTATCACATTGAAACCTCCTAATTAAGAGAGCTATGTATGACACATTTCACTAGTAGTTATTGAATCTAGCTCATTAGAGAAAAGAAATTTACTTTTGAATAGATGGTTCTCCAAGCTACCCTTAGCCAAGAACTCGTATACAAGTAGCCGGTGCTCATGCTCGTAGCAATAGCCAATAAGTTTTACAAGGTGCGGATGCCTTAATTGCCCAAGAAATATTACCTCTGCCTGCAATTGATTCCGAAAAAGAGAGGGGGAAAAAAAATCAGATCGAAGTGCACATCCCACAATTTCTTGTATCCTACAAGTCTTAATTTTATCACTCGTGATCGATGTAGGTGAATAAAATATAAGATTGACGATTATGATGTGGCGGCTCATTTATCAAAAAGAGCAATCAAGAGATAAATAGGCGAGGTCCGTACTTTTTGATGTGATTTTCAGGACGAGCCTCTTCGCAAGCTATCTCTTTGCAGCTCATCATTTTGTAAAATGAGCCACCACCTCCTACCCATTAATTGCGTAAAATGTAGATAAAATATATGGCCATGCATGAAAAAAGAACTATTTTAGTAGTTTATCGAATAAAAAAAACCTAAAAATGGACTGTTTGATTTACAAGATATGCCTTTCTATGCATGTATATGTTTATGCACTACAATTTTTTATTTATAGCCTCACTGTTACAATGAACTATCTTTTCATTGACTTTACCCAAAAGTAAAAGGCAGATGGCGATTTGTCAACTTAAATGAAGGTTTATTAATCCTTAAGTTCCTATTTGCATTTATATATGCAAAGTGATTGATGTTACTCGTGGTGGATCTTTGTTTCCTAATGGGTAAACTTGTTTATATACTTAGTTTATTGTAATTGGTAAAAATTAAGACCAATACACGGACGAAAAAGAACATGTTATTTATGACTAAGCACTTTTTATTTTAACTATCTATCCATAGTCACTAATTAAAATTCGCGGTGTTGGCACTAACAACTAATTAACAATGCTCTAATTACTTCAATTATCATTGTGACTCACCCACTGCGGATGATACGGATGGTCAGAAGGTTCTAATATGGCTCCCATGATCTTAAGTTCAATTTTAGATTGGGTTATCAAAAAGTCCAGACTGGATTATTAAAATAAAGAAAAGGAGGGGGTATCATTGTGACTCCTAGTCCTACACGATAATCGTGCTATACGAAAACCCAACAACCCTAATTTGCAGTTTGTGGTGCAAATTCTAAACCATTACAAAACTAATGACAAGATAAAGATGCACAAAAAGAAAAAAGGGAAATAGGGGGGGGGAAGAATACCAAACAATGACAAAAATGCCCTTACCAGCCACTCCCTGTGCCCCTGCGCTCCGTCCAAATCCAAGAGCTTCACCGCAACGGGACGGGCCTCAAGCCCAACTCTCACCTTATCATCCACAAACCCTTTATACACGGGTCCAAACCCGCCCTCGCCCAAAAAGTTCGCATCCGAGAACCCGTTAGTGGCCAACTCAAGCTCACTCAACGTGAACGCACACAAATCACATCCCATCAAAGACAGTGACAAATCCTCCGGCGAGCTGACGTCAGAAAATGACAGCCTCCTTAGAGTTGATTTAGCGGGCCGGGCCTGGCGGCGGGTTGAGGCCCGACCGCAGATGGGTAGGAGGAGGGATTGCCACCTTGTGAGCTTCGACGACATAATATCAAAAAAACTCTGTAGTTAAGCGTGTTTGGACGAGAGCAGTACCGAAAGTCCTCCCGTTATGCGCCTTCTTTTCGTTTACTAAAAAAATGCTTGTTATGAGCTTTATGAGATAGTGCGGAGGTTTTACGAGAAGGGGGCGAATTTTTTAGAGAGAGAAAGAGAGAGAGGGAGAGTTTTTTTTAGAGAGAGTCATTTGTTCACGAGGGCATCAACTACTCCTACCGAATTTATATACAAAAGGGTTAGTTTTGGAGGGGAGGGAATGGTCGCTGTTGACCATTGACTTCGGTTGGGGGATGAGGAGGGGGTATTGGATTTTAATTTGGATTTTGTTAGGTTTTTTTTTTGGGTCCTACCAAAAAGTTGGATATTAGGTGTTTTGGTTAATTAATGGGTAGTGTACTAGTGTGTACATAGAATTGGTTTGCAAAATGGTTAAAAAAAAAGAGATAATGGGGTCTTCAACAACTTAACTGTTTAAGCCTTCAAACCCAAAAAATTAGATACATCAATTGTTTCTAGCTTAATCATATTTACTTAGACATGATTTACATAAATTTAAGTGTTCATATTTAAACATATTAAATCTTACTGAAATAGGAAAATTTATCAAGAAAACTTATAATATTTATCTGATCATATGCATATTTGGGGGGGGGGGGGGGGGGGGGGATTAGTGGGCTTGATGCTCAAGATTTTATGATTTCTTAGTGGGTTGGAACTCTCAAGTAGATCTTTTCAATTGTATAAAAGATGACTTTTATGTATGTAGAATCAAAAGTTAAATCCAATATATGCTGCCACGTAGAGAAGAGGCCTATTTTATGTTTTGAAATTTCATGTTTAATTAAGAAAGAATATGAAATTATTTTGATTAGAAACAAAAAAAAAACTTATTTCATAAAGCTCAAACTAAACTTTCATGCCAGACTCAATGAAACTAAACATCAACCAACACTTGCTGTGAAAGATAAAAGTTTGTAGTTCTTTTCATGAAATCAACGTAATGAAACTCTCATGCTCATTATATAATTAAGTAACTTATTAGTATATACACAAAATGTGATGAATTTGCTCTATGATAGGCATTCTATCTCTTTTATTGCAATTAATTTGTTAAATTCCTTTTAATAAAAATTGGGTCAATTACCTAACCTACGTCCTTAAACTCAGTCAAAACTGTTTACGACCACAAAACAATGAAAACCAAATTAAATACCTCAACCTTTGCTTCCAAATCTCAAAACCGTTTCCGACCACAAAATAATCAAAACCAAACACCTCAACCTTTGCTTCCGAATCTTGAACTCTGCATGTTTTATTCTAAACTAGTTAATTAGTACATGTATTCAAGCAAAATATGCATATTGAAAGGGGATTTGGATCCTCTCCACTACAAAAAAGTAGTGGAGAGACCACTACTTTTAATCTCAAGCGTTGATTATTTAGTAGGCGGTTATGATACAATCTAAATCTAACACTTACCATACCCCCGTGTATTGCACTCATTCCTAATTTACACTATAAAAGAAAAAATCATAACCATCAACTAGATAATCAATGGATGTGATTATGTAGTGGTCCCTCCACTATTTTTTTTTTAGTGGAGAGGATCCGAATCCATTGAAAGGAGGAAAAAAAAAACACATTTCATGTCACAGAAATGGACATGCTACCTCAAATAGAACCTTCCGTATATATATATATTTTTTTTTGGTCAATTACAATGTTAGTGTGTGTACGTAAGTAAAGGGATTAGGTGCACTAAATTAAGAAAGGAACCCAAATCGACGTCGTGGCCCAATGAGGTTCTGTGGCTCCAAATTCATGGTGCACCTTTTCATATAATTTTTGTTTTTATATATTAAAAAAATAAACATAAAAAACACATTGGATAGAATAAAGAAACTGACTTCTAGAGCTTATCAATTATTCATGATTTTGGTTTTGGGGCCACAATGATTATATCTTCGTGTAACTCCAAGTTGCTCTACCAAACAAGGGGCAAAAGAATGCTACTATAGCATGTCTGTAGCATGAAAATTTTAAGTTTACTCCCGGTTTGAAACTTAATTTACAAATAAACCCGTTATTTGAAATAGCTTGTCATTGGATCCTTGGTGCTTTAAAATTTTTCTTCCCATCCCCTTGCTTGCTTACATACAGAAACATAATTGTTAAGAGTACAGATTTATAGCCATCACCATAGCTTCAAAGTTTTGGTGCAGTTACAAAAACCTTTGACACGGTGCTTCTAAATTCGAATCTTATTAGCCACCAATTTCTAAATCAGATTTAAAAACAAAACGTTTCGCTATTCTAGGTTTCAGCTCATTAAAGGCTCTCAACCTATAGGCGCGTGTTAGAGTACATAATTATAATGATCAATCCTCATTACAGTTTCGGAGTTCTAATGCAGCGGCAGTGACCTTTGACAAATGTAAAAAGTTATCATTTTAATTCAGGAGTTGAGAAATAATGCCTAGTAATTAATTTTATATGCACAGATCAAGTAAGTGGCTGTAAGCTAGATAACATTTTGTAAAATTTGGCAGGCTGGGATGAACATTTTCAATCAAGGGGCTCAATGAAAAATTAAGAAGAAAAGTCCTAAAGCCTGTGTACATTCTCTCACCTCCTCTTTCTTGTGAGAAGATGAATTGCAAGGGTAACCACCACCTCCAAGTCTATAGGTCTTTTCCTATTTTGAGGGCTACATCTCTGATTAGCCTCTCCATTTCCATCCATATTTTTTGCTTTATTTTGAGAGAAGTCAAGGCATTATTCTGTCTTCTTGCAAGGAGCTGAGGAATAATATATTCTGACATATCCCATCTCTTTAATTTATATTCTTATGCATGATTTGCTTTAATTGTTGAAAGTTCATACGCTATATATTTCCCTTGTTAGTGGGTGGCTGGACTAGTGGATAAGGCCAAGGGCGGAGCTGAATGGGTGCCCCTGGGTTCCCAGGACATCAGTAAAAACTGAATATCTACCAAAGAGCACATATAAAAATAATAAAAGTATAGATGGTTTAGCAGAAAAAGGTCTCAAGGAACCCAGCATGCGCGAGGGTTCGAATCTCGCAAGGACCATAAGATTAAAATCCTGGCTCCGCCACTAGATAAGGCCACGATCTCTTTTAATTTTGGGGGGCACTAGAGGCACACCTCCAACCATAATCTCAACCACACCCCCTCTCTCATTCGCTACAGTGCACCGGGTCCTACTTGGGATTTTAAAAATTTAAAATCCCAAGTGGGACCCGGTGCACTGTACCGAATGAGAGATGGGGTGTGGTTGAGGTTGTGGTTGGGGGTGTGCCCCTATCATTTTCCTTTAATTTTACGAGCATGAATAAGGTTTAATTTTTGTTTTCTTGTTAAAATGTTACTAAAGTTTGGGTTACTCAATATCTTGGACTTAGTGGAGGTCAAAATAATGTATTGTACCGTTACGGTTGGTTTTGCTTCATGTAAGTTAAAACATAGTATAGTGATTTCCCTAACAATCATGTCTCGAAAATGATACACACAAATAAATTAACCGAGTTTACAGGAATTTGACTTCCATCCAAAAACTCTCATGCTTAGTTGAACGGTTCACTTCCAACACTACAATTTCAGGCACCTAACTATACCTGACTCATCCGTAGGTTAGTTTAATTTAGGTTCATACAGTTGGATTAACTTAATCAAGTAGTCTAGAAGATTGAACACATTAATTAGTCACTAATGGATAATATTATTATCATAAAGTAAGGGGAAAAAAATAAGACATTTCATATATACACGTGAGTAAACAAGGATGGGTATCTTGTTACGGTAACTTGGCCATTCAAAGGTAAAGAATATATAATATGATACATATTATGTGCGTGCACACATAAAAATGAAAAAGGAGATGATAGCTTATTTTGATGGCAACTTATCTTGCAAAATGAGCTGGCGGCTTATACATACATCAAATATTCTCATTAATGTATATGACACTTCATGTTAACTAAGTTTAATTTATTTAGAGTTCAGTAACTAAAGCTTTATGATGTAATGCTCACTCCTTATGCAAATTAGTAGGTTAAGCATTAGTCAAGGTAGAGGTTAATTAAAGTAGGGTTAGTAGGGAAGTTAACATCGAACTTCAAAGGCTGTAGTTGGCCTGCCGTTTAATTCTTCATTACCAATTATTTAGAAACATAGTAAATGTCACCCTAAGTATATATAATATTTTTCTATAGATTGATCTTAGTAAATATCAAAGTGAGTAGGTAAAACCTTGGAAAATAATCATTACGTACACTTGACTCATTGACCATTCTCACCATCAACTCATTCTCATAAATACATATTTGGTTGAACAATTGCTCGAGATAAATCAAAGGGCAGTTTGAAAGAGAGGGACATTTTGACATAGTTGCTTGTTAATGACGAAATCAACACACTATATTCTTCTTTTATATTTATTTTTTAAATGCGTAAAATCAAAACAGCTTTGCTTTGCTTTCTCTTTTAATTTACCGCGGGTAATTAGATCGATAACTATGCAGGACTTGTTTAAATTATATGAACGAGTCACCTAAAATTCCCCCCGCATAAAGAAAAGTCAACAATTAATTGTTCACTAGAAAAGTTATAGAAGAAACATTTTCCCCCGCACGACATCATGAAAGTTACCTCGCTTTAAGAATTTGTCTCCTTCATTCGGATTTCCTTAAGGAAAAGAAATTCCTCCAACATCATATATGTTATTTTCCTTCACAACTTTTTGATTTCAAGGTTCATTTTGCTCCAAGTTTCATGAAGAGTACTATCAACATCGGAGGTAGTAGGTAAGGGGTTTATTGGCAAATGGCAATGTTTCTACACGTAAACTTGAACGCCGTCAAAATCAAGCTCAACCGGAGTCCTTACGCCGTTCATCGCTAGTAAATCGAAACTTTTCCAATTTTTCATAACCAGCAAATTTTGTCAATAGATAGAATCGTGGTGATGTGGGACGTATGGGTGGATGGATTCATGAAACAGTTGAATCAGAAGCTAGACGGAACTTGATGAGCAATTGACTTGAATGCAAAGAAATGATAATGGACAAATTTTTAAAACCACCCCTTTTTTTTATTTTATTAAGCAAAATCGACCCCTAAGAAAAATAATGAGCAAAACCGATCCTTTTCAGAAGAAAAGGGTCGGTTTTGCTTCCAAAAATTTTTAGTGAATTGCACGGGACTAGTAGTCCCGTGCAGTTCATTTTAATTCTCGTGTCGATCCCCCAACTGGCTCCAGTTCAACCCCTCTCTCATTCTCTCTCCTCCCTTCTCCGAAGAAAACCAGCCCACCTCCTCCTTCTCCTCCCCACGTCCGGCCTCTCCGAGCTCAGCCCCCTCGAGTTCGAGCTCAGTAGCTCCCTCCGCTGACGCTCTCCGATCAGCCCCTCAACCGCCATCACCATCAGCTCCCCGTCACCTCGAGCTCGAGTTCAGCCAGCGCCCCGAGCTCCTCCAGATCCGCCTTGCTGACCCGCTAGCACTGCGGGCTTGGGGAGTTCGACGGCGGGCAATCGATGGTTGTGATCGTCGAGGGAAGATCGGCGGTAAGGAGGGGAGAGTTAGGCGCGGAGGGTGAGCGGAGAGGAGCGGCGTCGGGCTTGGGTATGGAGTTGGCGTCCACGCGGAGAGGGAAGCTGGACATGGGGAGGAGAAGGAGGAGGTGGGCTGGTTTTCTTCGGAGAAGGGAGGAGAGAGAACGAGAGAGGGGTTGAACTGGAGCCAGTTGGGGGATCGTTACGAGAATTAAAATGAACTGCACGGGACTACTAGTCCCGTGCAATTCGCTAAAAATTTTTGGAAGCAAAACCGACCCTTTTCTTCTGAAAAGGGTCGGTTTTGCTCATTATTTTTCTTGGGGGTCGATTTTGCTTAATAAAATAAAAAAAGGGGTGGTTTTAAAAATTTGTCCAATGATAATACCTTCCAATGTATAATATATGAAGATATGTCTAGCCTCTATTCCATATCCTCAGTATGCACAGTGACGTGGCCGGGATTATTTTTTACTCTGGGCAAAAAATAAAAGTAGTCTACGAGTATGTCGTGAGGGAAAGGAGGCAGGCGCGGGAGAGGGAGGAGGGATGGGGATTGTTGAGATGGAGGGGCTGGAAGAGGAGGGAGAGAAGGTTGGATCTGCGGGAGAGGGAGGTGAAGCGGTAGGAGGGGAGGGGAAGCGAGGGGAGGAGGGAGAGGTCGTGGGAGAGGCGGAGTTTCTTGCCCTGGGCAGCAAGCTCTGGCTACGCCCTTGAGTACGCATATATGTGAGTCAATAGATTATGAATTATTGACTTTTTTTTAATCTTATTCGTTGTTCATCCAACTACAACCGTAGTTGAAAATTTTGGAACATGCATGATTATAGGCCTAAACTGTGTCAATAGAGTCCATGTCTCACCCAATAGTAACCGTTTGAGATTATGTAGAATCCACTAGTGGAAATGAACGGAAGCATGAGATCCATGTATTCAACCATAAAACTTAGGAATAAAAACTTTTTTTGTTGTTTCTTTTGTCATTCAAGTTTGGAACATTCAAATCTATTATGGAAAAATTCGGATTCAAAATAGATGTAAGAAGAAAGTACATCAAACATCAAGATAGATCTTGTTAAAATATTAAAATATAACCCTCAATCTGCATCACAACTTTAAAGTTTTGATGTAATGATTAAAGAGCTTTAACACGGTATCAGAGCAATCCATATTCAAATCCCACTAGCCACAAATTTAAAGCAGATTTTTTAAAAATGTACACTACTTCGTGAGTATAGATTTCAACTATAACTTAAAGAGTTCTGGTGTAATAGTTAGGGACTTTAAGAAACCCAAGTCTGAATCTTATTGATCATGAATTTCTAACTAAGTTTTAAGAAAATTGATACCGCTTAGTAAGTCTAGGTTTCTGTTAAAAACATTGATATTGTTCCATAAGTTTATGTTTCTGCTCATAAAAAAGCCTTCAACCTAAGATGACACCTAGAATATAAAATAATATTCCCTCAACACTCAAAAAAAAAAAAATCTTCGGAATTTTCATGTAATATTTGAAGACTTTGACAGGTTGTGAACCTCTTCCTCAAGAGTCTCTCTTCAAAAGCTATACAAACAACATCAACGCTACATGGAGAGATTTATTTACCAACCAAGAAAACCTGTGGCTCACAAACACGAGCACATCATTAATCAGAATAAAAATGGATGAGACGAGAAGGGAATTTAGAATTTAGAAACAGCATGTGGAAAAAAAAAGGTGAAAAGGCTATTTATGTCTGAATTCTAGGCATTTGGATTTTCAGACATCCATTTCTTTCAACAAAGGTTAGATGTGACTGTACAAGTCCCCGCATGGACTTCTTTATAATTTTGCCTATAACTTTGTTTACAAACTTTTCCATATAAAAATTCCTCATGATATGAAAATAGGAATCGAATGTGGAAGAATTCGTGCATCAGCATGGTGTAATATTCGCATCATTCATACAAATTGATGTGCTAAAACAAAATGAGTTAAAAACTTGCGATACAAATATTTTCAACCTTTTTTTTTGAAGTAAAAATAGGGCAAGATGCCCTATATAGATGATATACTATTTATAGAACTTAGTATGCACCATAACTCATTATGTCCTACGATTTTGAAGATGAACATAACTAAGCTAGTGGAGAGCTAGCGGTGCATTGAGCATACTAATAAGGAAAATGATAGAGGCACACCTCCTAACCACACCTTCAACCACATTCCTCTCTCGCTACAGTGCATTAGGCCCACATGAAAATTTTAAAAAAATTCTCATGTGGGCCCCAGTGCACTGTAGCGAGAGAGGAGTGTGGTTGGGGGTGTGACTGTAGCGCCTCCCTACTAATAAATAAATGTGTACGCTAGCTTAATTTACATAATTATTTTGCCAGCTCAGGCAATGCAAAGTTTATAGAATACACCACGAGTTGCCTCTTTAACTGATAGACAAAGGCCCTAAAACTCAATAGGAAGTTATACTCTCCGATTTGGGGAAAATTTTGAAGAAGATTGCTTAAAACTGAGTTGAATGGTGAATTGTAAAAAAGTTTCAGAAAACACCAAGCGTTGCTAATTGCTGAGCGGACTCTTGCCTGCTTGTTTGCACGGAAGTAGCTATAAAATAACCGAAGTAAATGAAATAGGGGCTATTTGTGCTATTTCTGAGAAGAAAATCATGTTTGTTTCTCTAAAAAAAACTAATTTCGTCACTTCCTTTAAAGCTGACATAGCACCTACGTGTCATCTGCACTTCTTGAATCTTTTTCCTCCTCTTATGGCTCAGAGGTATCTCGGAAGTAGCTAAAATAAAGTCAATTTAGGCATAAAATCATTGTTTTTATTGAATGGATATCCTCTATTTCTAAATAGAATCCTAAAAGATTCTTTTTCTCTCTTCCTAATAATATTTATAAGGGCTAGCAAACAAAATTTTGAACGGAAGAAACCTAATTCCTACACTCCCAAAATTTTATGAAACGAATAAAAAGAGTAGTATTTCCGCTACTTCCTGCTTAATAATTTCAGAAGTAATAGATTTAATTTACTTATGTTACTTTCTATCAACCAAACAGGACACGCATGGGATTTCATTTTTGGTTAACCAGCTTATTCGGTTTGAGCTGGCTTGGATTAAACCCATTGACCGGTAGAGGCAAAATCTTTTTCTAAGGCTCTGTTTGACAAAACTAGCTGAAAGCTGCGAGATTATAGCTGAAAGCTGTCAAGTTAGCTGAAAGCTGTGAAATTGTAGCTGATAGCTGATAGCTGTGTAGCTAGCTGATTGACTAGAGCTGTTTGGCAAAAGAAGCTGTACAACTAGCTTAAATTTGTTAAATAACTAAAAAGGTCATGCAATATTATTGATATAAAATTAGAATTATTAGGGGCAAAAACAGAAGAAAAAAATTAACAGCTCCTTCCCAAAGACAAACGTTACTTGAGATAGCTTTCCAAAAGCTACTTGCAAAAGACACAATCTTTAAAATAATCTCCTCCTATTTTTGGTTACCAAACAGCTCTACTAGCTTATTGACCAAGTCAATAAGACACAAGCTCTTAGATAAGACACTTTTTTTTGTTGCCAAACAGTATCTAAAACTCAGTACTGGTGTTTGGACTTTAAAGTTAGTTTATATTCAATATTGCGCAGCTCCGGGCCGGGGGCTCTCAGATTTAGCGATGGGTTTTGGACTTTAAAGGCCCACAACCCTTGGGCTATGGACTTATTAATCCAAAAGCTAACTTGCATTAAATGTCGTGCAGCGCTGGGTGGGCGCCGCCGTGATGAAGTTTAAACGTTACATTTTAGACCAAATGACACATTGAGAAGACTCTTTGTCCAAAAATAAATCAAGCGATTGCATTCTAAAAATATCAAGAAATCTAATAAACCATGCGCTCCCAATAAAAAGCGAAATAACACTCTAGTAAATTATAGGAAATCATGCGATGTGAAATTATCTATTCTATAATTCAAGCATCTCCAAATAATCAGCTTGTAAGACCATTAAAGACCGCTCATTTCTAGGTTATTAGATATATGAACTAATCAACATGTCATCAAATAATAATTTTAGAGACTATTCATTTCTAGGTTATTAGATGTACGTACTAAAAATATTGAATCTATGTGAATTTTTGATCTACATGAGCATAGATCGCCCAATGAATATTTTGACTCGTTAACAATGATGGGCAAAATATGTTACATATAGCTAAATTTATTACTCCTAGTGTATGCCGTAACCGTAATCCTTGATAAATAAGATGCGTATAAATGTTACTTCTCTTTGTTTGAAACACTAACTAGTGCCTAATACCACTAGGCACAAAGCTTCTATTGACTATCAACAATGGTTTTGTTTTTCAACACCCTACTTTTTACTTTTTAACACTCCACATCATCTTCTCTCTCTTCCACCTAATAATTCAACACCCACTCAACTTTTACACTCTACAATGGTTTTTGTTTAATAAAATTCAACACCCTACCCCACCACGTTTAATAAAATTAGAGGGAAAAAATACGTTTTTTTTTCTGTGTCCAAATGAAATGAAACAAGGCTCTATTTATAGAGTATAAAAAATGATGAATTTTGGTGAAAAAAAAATTAAAAAAAAATATTTACTATGAAATAATTGATCCCAAATAATTAGAGGGAAATAATTGACCGCCACGTGTCCAGCGCGGGCTCCACTCCCTCCTCTTTCAACATGTTGAATTCTTCCAACTCTATTTAATCCACCTCATTTTCAACACCCCATTCAACACCCCCATTACACCCATTCAACTATTTAATTCATCATTCAACTACCCCATTGTAACTAGCCTTAGGTTGAAAGCCTTAATCCAATAATTAAAATATTAAGAATTACACCGACAACAAATCAAGTGGATTAACACCTGGTTCCAATTATATCGGGTTACCTAAAACAAATGGTTTCTACATAAAACCACTTAAACTTTTGTTCAAATTAATACTTATCATATTTAATTTTTATTTTTGATCAAAACAACCTACATTTGCTTACATGTTTGCATTGTCACACTTTTAATATCTTCTATTAAAAAAGAAAACTGAGATTTCTATTATACCCTCCAATCTAATTTTAGAGAAGGGAAAAGAGGAGAGGAAGAAGAGAGGGGAAAAGAGGTTAAGGTGTAGAAAGAAGGGGGAGTGTAGAGGAAGAAAAACAGGGAAGAGAGGGTCATCAATGGAAGGAGAGGACAGGAGGGAAGTGGTTAAGGTGTAGAAAAACCCAAGAAGTCAATAAGAAGGTGGGAGTATTGGGAGGAGAGGAGAGAGTAGGAGGTGGTGAACGAGGCACTCAATGTAGGAGGAGATGGTGGAGAAGATAATGAAGCATTACACATTGATATAATGATATTGTTTTCAACCCATAATGATTTAGAAAATGAGTTTAGGGTTTAAGTCTTTGACTCTTTGGGGACGGATCGGGTAGGTTTGAGATCAAAATGGGTAGTATTGCACTATATTCGGTCGGTTCAGGTCCGTTCGGGTTGAAAAATTTTCAAACTGACCCGAACCACCCTACTCATAAAACCGATTTTTCCGGATCGGTTCAGGTCGGTTTTTTCGGTTTGGACCGAACCATGCTCAGCCCTAATTGTGTGTGTGTGTGTGTTTCCTTTTTTTTTTTTTTGTTTGGGGTGGGGGGGATGGGGAGAGGAAAGGGAAGGGGGTGTAGAGATCAAAGATAAAATGAGTAGTTTTTTTTTTGAACTAAATAGTGTTTAAGGTATGACATTACAAGCATGTATGCAAATATAAGTAGCTTTGATCAAAAATAAAAAAATAAAGATGGTAAGTATCAATTTGAACAAAAAATGAAGTAGTTTTCATATACGAGCCCTAAAATAAATGCCGAACATAGAACACCTACTAGAGGTCGCATCTCAAAAGAACATTATTGATATATTATGGGGAGAGCAGCAGAACTTGCTCTTGCAGTTCGGCAAACCAAATTCATAAGATGAGGAGTAACAATGAGAGAAAAGTAAAATTCAACCGACGCCCCTGATATCCATCGTGACGTCTCAATAGTCAATAGTAATGCAGATTATACACACACTTCAAATGTACCACAATCGACACCAATCAACACAGACAACACATAGATACTCTGGGGGAAAAAATATCGTATACAAAAAAAATAATGACATTAAAGAAAATTAACGCCACGACATATCATGCAGATAAGCTAATGAATGGTTGGCCATTGATGATAAACACAAATTCAAGCAAAAAAAGGGAGAAGATTTTATACGCAGACAACCACACACAAAAAAAAAAAATTTAAGTCAATATCAAAGGAAATAAAGAAATTGAACTACACATGAACTTTTGAAGGCAACCAAACATGGAGAAAGCAAGAAAATTTTAAAATGATAAATACTATACATTGGACATATAATAAGTAAAGACTTCAAATCTTTTCCCCAATATACAAACATGTATAAGTACGAGCTTGATTTGTATGGCTTGACCCAGAGGTCACCCGACCCATTTATAAGAATTTTCATTGACCAATGGAAAACAAGGATAAACCAAAAGAAATAACCTACCAAGACATTGATAAAATTGCTAAGTTAGGGATTATCTCCTGAGAGAAGTCCTTAGCAAACAATTATTCCTAAGATCAACAAATCTATGAAATAAATCAATATTTGTCCAAAAAAACTAACTGTTGTGAATAATAGTAATAACAACAACAACAATAATAACCTATTATAATAATAATATTTCTTTTTCCCTTTAAGAAACTCATATTGACGCTGGCAAGTTGCAGGCTCTTACAGCCTCATCAATCCGTCACAAGAAGAAGATGGTCCTAAGAAAAACAAAGAATAACCGCAAACAATAAGATCAATACTCAGGTATTAGGTGTTCACCCACCCACCCACGCACGCGCGCACACACATCATATGGTAACAATTTGATTCTGATAGTTATGGTTCAAAATTAAAATGTTTATTTGTGTTCACATCCCGAAACAAAAATTAGAACTTGCTGCTGCTCATGGTTTCTACTGCTACCACATCACATTGTGGCCAACATACTTTCACGACTACCTTCACAGTCTATTGCAAAATTCCACTGTCTGCAACAACAGCCTTCTTTAAGTTATGATCCCCATTTCTCAAAATCACAGCATGAGAGATCTTCGAGCTACATGATTGTTGGTAAACCTATTCATTATGAAGAAATCAAGTTGTATGATGGAAACCTATCTATAGACACTTCCTACCTATGTTACCCGGGTACTTCTATAATGAAGCCGTACCCATACCGGACACGTACCCGACACTTTCCCGTACCCAAACTTCATGGACACTTCTTGAATATATGCATGCATTTATTACAATATGTACTTAATTATATGATATATGTGTTAATTTAAAACACTTGTCAAAGACTTCCTGGACGTAGAGCTTACACTTCACATCCGTCATTTGAAACTAATGAGATACGGGTCGGATTCGTTTCAGTCTATACCCAAGTTTAAAACTATATAGTTAATGAGTCGTTTAGATGTCTAGTAAAAAAAATGAGTAGTTTACAATTCACGATAATCAATATGATAAAAGAAACTCAAAAATGTGATCGGAATTTTAATTCTAATGACACATGAAGGGGAAATTTTTTATCTTATGTACCGTATTAATTTAATATATATATGTAGTCGTGTCCCCGTACCCTACATTTTATAGTTTTGCCGTGTCCCGTACCAGCACCCGCACCCGTACCAGTACCCGTACCCGTTTCCATGCAACTTAGCTTCCTACAAACTTAATCTCGGGAGAGCGTATAACAAGTTATCTAATTTTGTAGACAGTTTGACTTGTGCTTATGTCAGAAGTCTTAAATTAGATATTTACTTATTAAATCCTATGACTTGGGAAATTCAGGAAATTCCATAAAAGAATAGTCGTCACAAACACTCAATAGATCAAATTGTGTCTTTAGTTTATGTTTTGACATGACTATGGGGCAATACAAGATAGTTAGGTTCATTTATTTTTTGAAAAGAGTTTGTGTTAACTGTGAGATCTACAATTTGGGTGCTACCCAACGGAGGTGAATTTTCTTTTGGAATTTGTGATATCCTTTCTTATCCCATATTCGTTCATGAAGCCCTCCACTGGCTTTGAAGATATAAGAGCTAAATATCAAGGGGGTAAATCCAAAAGGAATCTTCAGATTCATTATCAAAGATGAGAAGTTTGAATCAGTTATACCACTCCCCTATACATCATCCTCCCATATGTCTTTCCCTTGTTTAATGAAGTCTGTAGGGAACCTTTGGGTTGCATTCCATAATAGAATAGATGAAAACTGAGATATGGACTACAAAAGATTATTTGAATAATACATGGGTCAAGGAGTATAAATTCAACATCAATTGTCCGTCGAGCTTACAAAAGCATTATCATTTCGAAGGAATCGTAAATGGTGAGGTTCTCTTAAAAAGTTCTATAACTCGGAATTGGGAAAATGGCTTGTTATTTGTTATCCTCATAATGAAGTCCTCCTTGGAAGAACAGGACAAGTCTTTTGCTACTTAGAGGGAAAGCCTTATTTCTCCAAAAAAATTGCCGAAGGCACCTCAAAGATGTCAAAGAAGGGTGGGGGTGAGTAATGCATGATCTAATTAATGTATTGGACGAACTTTTGGCGCAATGCAGGCCGTAATGCATCAGAGGAGTTGAACAATGTTTAAATCATTTCTAGTTTCTGCTTAGTCTATCACCACTATTTACTCAGAGCTGTCTGTGCAAAACAGCCTATCAAGAAAACGATGCGATTGCCGAGCTAAAGAATCTTTAAGCACATGAACTCAGCAAAGCTATATAAACAAGCGGTTGATGATTTATTAGAAACAAAAACAACATAATCAAATACCCACTCTAGCGAAGGGATTGCTAAAAAAACACGTGCTCATCTTCAAAACCGAATAGGATCGAATAAAGGTCAAATATATATTCGGGTACGCGTCCGTTGCCACACAACGAAGCCCGAGCGGGCGAAACATCTCAAAGTCTCACGATTAATAAAAGAAAGAAAGAAGGAAGTACCCCCCATTCACGCGGTGAGCACCACGGCGCCGCCAGACTCCTTGATCTTCTTCTCGGCCGTCTTCGAGATGAGCTTCGCCTTCACGACCACCGGCAATGCCCCTTTCCCCAAAGCCTTCTTTTTCCTCCTCTTCTCCTAACACCAATCAACAGAGTAAACTTTCTTTTTCCTCCTTCTCGGCCACCTTCACCTCCTCTTCCTTCACCTCCACCTCCCTCTCCGCCGCCGCCGCCGCCCCCGCCCCGTCGGGAGGGCTAGGGTTAGGGTTTTGGGAGGGGCGGAATCAGGATGAGATCGGGGGAAGAAGGAGGGGTTTTATACCGGAGGGGATTTATTCGTGGCCGTTGGATCATCGATAGTTGGTGTTTTCTTGATGACGGGCTTTTTGGGTTGGGTTGGGTTTGTTGTTAGGTTTTTTATGAGGCCTCTTATATTTGGTTGCTCATGGAGTTTTTGGGTGTTCTCTCTATCTATTATCCGCGAGAATTCCAAAAATCCCTATAAAATGGGTTTGTATTAGGCGTGCAAGAAAGTATCTATATATCTGAGAAAATATCCGTATCCGTTAGATGGACGAGACTATTAAAATCTGTAATCCATAAAATATGGTTATTGATACAGATATGTAGTGAAATATTCAGGTCCATAGTTAAAATATCACAGCATATATTGGTCGTATAGTCGCAACAGCTTTAATCCTTAGATTAAGAGATTTGAGGTTAATTTTGATGACCATTAGATCTGGTGTTAGCTTTTAAAAACTTATTAATGAACTCTCTTGTTCACATGATGAACTATATTTATTCCAATATTATTTGTTTTTGCGTCTGCATGTATATTTGTTTATATGTCCGCATGCATGGAAACTGAAGGAATAAAAATGTCATAAATCCATCATAGGACATTAGCATGGAAACCTTTAGCAAAATATTCTAATAGTTGCATGACATAGGATTCCAACATTGCATTAAAAAAATAATAAATAAATAACTCCCATAAGAGTTCAGATAGTTTCAGCCGTAAATAGAATTAGTTAAAATTTCAAACAAACCCTCTGTCCTCCGATAAATGACGTAGGTCACTCTATTTTATGCAGGTTCCTAGATAAAACTTGTGCTAAAAATTACAGGACTCCTAATAAGGAGAGGCAAACAAATGCATAAGAATACAAAATAAAATTAATACACCATAAGTATACTCTCTCCGTCTCTCATCTTGGCCTCTTTGCTCCTGCAGAAAGGGGAAAAGAGACCCTTTGTTGGCCTAGCTGCTGCTGCTGCTGTTGTTGCTCATTACTCGTCCTTTGCTCTTGGGATGATGAAGGAGCAGAGTCAGGGTTAGGGTTAGGGTTTGGGTTTGGATTGGATGTGTCTTCTTCCTCGGTTTCCTCGACTTGTAAAGGTTGCTTCCTTGGTATTAAGAGCTGGTAATTGGGATTTATAAGGGTATCTTGTTCGGGTGGCAGTGGAATTGATCCAGGAGGTGCTATCCTCTTGGGCAGCGGAATCTTGTTTCGGCTTCTGGCAAGCTCAAGCAATACCTGGAACAAAGACGAAAAGGATATAACTCGCAGAAAGCTGTAGATGAACTCGAGCAGGAGGAGTAATCGAAATAATAGCGTCTACATTTATGCAAATGCCATTCGCACTGGAAGTAGTGGTGGTTGGAAGAGCAAAAGCTGGAATGCACTTAAGGGGACTGAGGGCTTTGTCCACCAACTTTTTAATCTATTGAATTTGCTTTGAGATTTGTATTGTGCGCGTCATACGCATCAAGGTTATCTTTGAGATATGTGCCTTTATGTGAATCACACAACATGACAAATCTAAAAGCATAGGCAAGAGGTACTGGTGGATAGAAAATCCAATCCACTTCAGTTTATTCTAGCTCTCCATGGTTGGAAAGGGAGAAGCCGTGGTGATTACAAATACAACTGAAATGGCATTGGCGGTTTGGTATTGATAAGGACATCGATGGCTCATAGTCAGTGGTAGTAACCGGTCTCTCCAAGTTGATACCCAGTTGTAAGATCGTAACACCTTTGAGGTGTTTCTTAGTCATAATTGGAACTTTTGAACATTTAGTATCGCATGGTCATACAATTCATTAAGTTGCAACAGTTTTGTCACAGTGGTTTCATTTCGGCTTGCTGGCCGCTGCAAAATGTCGTTCATTCCTTTTGATAGCATTTCTATTGGCAGAATGGCAGATAGAAAACTGCGAGTCAGTTTATAAAAGCATACACAAGATAAGAAAGGAGATGGCTCTCGATGACAATGTGAGGCTGGCTGCTGCAGCATCAGTTCAACTAGTATGCATGATGACCGTCACTGAGGAGCCACTAACAGCAATTTCACGTTATTGATGAGGACGTTGTGGTGTTATAGCAAGGTGATAGTGGTTAAGGATAGGCTGATGAATAAGGTGGTGATTGAAGGGAGTTTGTTACAGACACAAGGTTATCTAGTTTGAACTCCATGCTGGAAAGAACTTTTACTTTCTGGTTTTATTTTCCCTCAAGACCTGACTATTTCAGTTCTTTGTTAACTCTCCTCCAAACATGAGGATTGCTAGGTTGATGTGGGTCTCCTATTCCCAAATTCTCTCAACAAAGTAGCGAAAGATTATTTCCTGGTAGAAAAAAATATCTAACAAGGTTCCTGGTTTATCTTTAAAGCTAGCAGAAGAACATACAAAATATGTGTTTGTAGTAGGTGTTAAGTTACAAGGCATAGCATGAAAACCTATACTAGTGAACAATTAACCAAAAAGGGTCGTCGCACTGATCAACATAATTGACAGATAGCACATAGAATGATACTAGAAAGCACAAGGAAAGAGTTATCATGCATCCAGAAGAATGCAGCTATCAGTTAACTATATCTATGAAAAGAGGCAATGACAAGGCATACGTACGAAAAGTTCAAAACTAATGCATGCAACTGTCCACTTGGATAATTTTTATCCTCTAGTAGGAGAATAGTCTAGCCCGTTAACCATAATATTGGTTTGAAAAATCACATAAACCTAAGAGTCAAACCAGCCCATGACAATACCTATTTCATTGATTAAAGAACCTAAGCTTGCATTGAAGAGAAAACTTGTAATCGATCCATACTTGGACGGTTGGTAAAAAATGCTACATTATACAACTGATGTGACCTAATGAACAACCTCCAGTTTAACATATTTGGAACATCAGCCAAAGATAAAGATACCCATATTTCACAATCAAGTCAACAATGCTACATTATATCTTAGACACTGAGTAATTGGAAAAAATACTCAAATCATAGCAAGAATATCCTGAATTAAGTGGTTGCCAGAACATTTGCAATGATTAATTTTTCATAAGCTACTCAGAAACAAAAATAGATAAGGAGCCATTCATGTAATTTCCCGATTTCAAGGCCTCTCCCAAACCAATTATACTCTATGGTTCGATAATTAGATTGATCGATTTGTATATATTGTAAACATTTACCGTTGTCGTCCTTTTCAGAGCTTTTTATATGCTCTAGCACTAAATGTAGCATTCGTGCATATTTTTATTTTCTACAAATATATATTAATTTCAAGTTCTCAGTAATATGGATTTTAGCAAAATTATAAGGACCCATATGAACCCCAATATACTGTAAAGAAGCCAGAAACCACTACCATTGATCAAAGACTTCTATACCGCACATATTTCCCCCAAATTCATTTTTAAAAGATATCGGCAAACATATGGCATCAAAAGTTATGGTCAAGCGCTTGCGGTGTTGAACATGGACATGCCAAATTAACGGCTCCTGTAATTTTTCCCTCCCTTTTTGAGAACAAATGGCACCCATAATAATGTAACCACCAAGTAGTAATTATTCTCACCCTTTCCGTCCTACGTCCGAAAATTCCCAACCAAGCAACTTTCTCCCTAAATTTATTTATCGACAAGCTAGGTCGGCATTTGAGTACCAAAGCTGACGCCTTTACCATCAAACTCCAATCTTCTCCATCAAGTTACTTACGGAGCTAAAAATTCTACTTTTCTCAAAAAAAAAAATTACGAAGAAAGCTCACACCTTTACCATCGAGCTACTATCAGCAATACCCACAAACAAACACATCGTGATTTGATTCCAGAATCCACGCACTGCAACTAAAAAAAGCACAAAATTTAGGGTTAGGGTTAGGGTTTGGTACCTCTCGAGGCGGCGGCTGAGAGAAGGAGAAATTGACCTTGGACTGGATCGCGAGCCTGACGTCATCGGGATCGATGGCGGGTTTCCCCGCGTGGTCGGAGTAGACTTGGGCGTCGGTGAGGACGTCGACGACGTAGCGGTAGCAGAGGTCGAGGAACTGGTGGACGACACGTGGCTCGTACTCGCCTTCTCCTACGCCCATCGACCGGAGGAGACTACTATCAGATAGATGGTAGCATGAAATTTTCCAGTAGTAATATGATCACTTGATATTCCTCATCAAAGAAATTATAATGACAACCCAACAAAGCCCATATCTCAATATTTATCAAAACACAACACATACTGGATCTAACAATTGCTGGCAATGTTTAGCATTTATCAATCAATTTCAAACAAACACATTGTGACTTGATTCCAGAATCCACGCTCTGCAACTTAAAAAAACCCAAATTTTAGGGTTAGGGTTAGGATTTGGTACCTCTCGAGGCGGCGGCTGAGAGAATGAGAAATTGACTTGGACTGGATCGCGAGCTTGACGTCATCGGGATCCATGACGGGTTTTCCCGCGTGATCGGAGTAGACTTGGGCGTCGGTGAGGACGTCGACGACGTAGCGGTAGCAGAGCTCGAGGAACTGGTGGACGACATGTGGCTCGTACTCGACACGTGGCTTGTCGGAGGAGCTCTCTGAACACACGCGCGTCACGTGGCTCGTCGGAGTCCGAGGTGGTGGTCCCGGCGACCCCGCCGTCGCTGCTGGGTTCTGGTTCCATCGCCTTTGCTCCCTCTTTGGCTTTTGGTGCGGTTATAAGGAGAGGTCTTTACTTGATGAACATAGTTCAGGTGTTCCGATCTCGAGACAAACGTCGCTTTGGCCGAGTGGTTAAGGCGTGTGCCTGCTAAGTACATGGGGTTTCCCCGCGAGAGTTCGAATCTCTCAGGCGACGTAAAATGTTTTTTATTCCCTCTCTTTTTCGCGGTTAACAGAAAATACTGCTATGAGCAAAATTATTTGATTTTTTTCCCCTCCCTTGTCTAAGATTAATTTTACTTTGCCTCAAGAATATTAATTAAACAAGTCTATATACACTAAAGGTCATTGATACATTAAATATGCAAAGCGCCGTGAACGGCAGAATGAGTCTACTGCTTTCTGGAACAATAACCTGTCATCTAGAAATCCCCCGCTTGAAATCATACATAAAGAACCAGTTTACATTAAGTGAAATATCACAAGAGCCTTCTGTACCGTTCACAATGTTTGGTCATAAGATTCACTGTTTATGAGAGTTAAAAATACAAAGAACAAACTTTTGTTCCGCATGAAAAAGGCCAACATTTTCCTTCAAGCATAAGCCTCAAAACTATGCCTTCTTTATAAGTAACAAACAAGCCGATGTAACTTGTGCATTCGACTTGAGCTGCTACCATAAATGTCTGTCTCAACTGGCTCCGAGGAACTGTGCAATTTAATATGCTCTGATGTTGCCTCTCCCGGTTTACATGCTTCTTCGTCGCGTGCTGGGGGAGATCAGTATCTCTTAACCAACGCATGTGACTGTAGCTCTGGAACATGATGGAGAGAACAGGTTTGAAAATTAATATAAACAGAATGTAGCTTTGGAGAAGATGAGCTAATAAATGTAGATGCAATCATTTAACGAGCTTAAAACTTCGATTTATCGATTATCTAGTATTATCAAACTAGCTCAAGCCCTTCTAGAGCCTATTCATAACATCTTTTTAGAGCACTGAACATTTGGCCTGAATCTGGGAGGGAAATTCTACTGTAAGTGTACGAAGATGTGAACTTTTAACATAATGGAAAAATAACGGGAAAAGAAAATTCAACTGCAAGACTATACTTACGATGTTACTGCAAGGAGGACGCAATCATGTCAGAACAACTAGAGTGGCGTCACATTTGTTAGCTCGTCGAGAAAAAGGCACCCGAAAACAAAATTAAAGAAGTCTTTGCCCTTGATGACATTTCGGCTTCCGACAACTGCTTCAGTGTCATATTTGCATGCTCTAGTGCAGTCTGGACAGTAGGTCACCTGCATAAAGAAGAGAATTAGTCTGCACCACATGCGCTTGTATTTCAAATTCTACAGTCTAATTATATCTTTTTAAAGGTAAATGTAGGAAGGAAATATACTGTTAATAAGGAGTAAAAAAGAATACACTAAAGCTACCAGAAATATTAGACTCTGGTCAAATAAGTAAATAAAAAAAATGAGAACTTAAAAAATAAAGCAAAACCACGTGACACTAAGTTATTTTGTCTAAGATGTGATTTTTCCCCCATCTCAAAAACAGTACAGACAAAAGAAGAAGCCAAATAGGATCAGAAAAAGTTCTTTACTATCTAGGTTGTTTTGTGGCTAACACACTTTAGGAACCATGATAAATATTTTATAAAGCGAAAAGTCCCTGATAGTCATTTGCCATCAATATTGAACCAGGAAAAAAAAAGTGTAACACACAAAATTTTATGATAATGACAAGGGCATACCTCCAGAAGCTTTGGCATGAATGAATGATCAAGCATGACATCTACACCATACATGGACCTAGAGTTTGGGCAGTGCATCTCAGGATGCACGGTTGCAGCTGAATCAAACACTGAACGAATCATGTTTCGGATTCTTTCCTGGATATTATGCCATTTCACTATAGAGAAATGCCACATTATCGTATTAGCATTTAAAATTATTTGCCTTGTTGGGTAACCATTCAAAGAAGATGTGGACAGATACCTTGATGTTCCTCTTCGAACTCTTTCACAAAATCCGATACATTCATGTGATTTATACGTCCAATGTAGTTCTGAAAAGAAACTACAGTATTAGTATATGAGGCTGTTATTGGATGTTCTAAGTTGCAGGCAAACCAACAGTCTAAGCAGTCAACAAAAATGAAGAATCCAGTTGACTTAACGGATATAATGAGAACTTCTGAAACTCTAAACTCTAGGTGACAAATTGAAGATGAAAACTTTGTATAGAACAATAAAGCAAACAGCAAATAAAAGGGAACTTTTATTGTCTAAATAAAAAACAAAAGGTTTAAACAGTTAACTTCCCAGCTCCGTCATCAAATTAGCATGGCTCTACTCAATTTCCAGGATTTTGACAGTGAAAAAAAAAAAGCAGACTTACCATCACAGTGAAATGAGTTTCATACTCAAAAAGACTGCTCTTCTCCAAAGTGTACGGGTTGTTTGCTAACCTAACCTACAACAGAAGAATGTGCATTATGGTCATCAAATCATAAAATTCTTTTAAACTGAAACATCTCAACAGCAGCAACAGATGTGATCATGAGGGTTGATAAAAGTCAGGAGTGATAAAGAGAGAAAGGATACCCAAAATATATCCGCAAGGAAAATTTCAACAGGTCTCATGCTGCGAACCAAGACAATATATCGAAGGTCAAATTTCCTCCCTTTGAATAATGCAGGACGCTCGATATACTTCTGGCATATCTTGGGACCAGTCTCCATAAGTCGTATAATAGCAGACAAATCTCCAGTAACAGTTGTATCAATTGTCCTTGCCATATTCCATGGTTTTAAGATCCATAAATTATTGTTGCCATCTCTTTTCCTCAAGCAATAATCTCCTATCAGCTGAGATAGTTGTGTCTCTAGGTTGTAAGTAGGCTGAAGCCAATCAGGAGAACCTTGTGCCTATCATAGATGAATAGTGATTAATACAGTAACAGACCCTGTAGTAGAAAAGGATATATTCTAAAATCTTCTAAAGTTCATGTCGATCGTAAGTTCTAAATAGTATACACAATTGTAGAATATGCATAGTTTCCTTCTTCATCAGATTCTACTTGTTTTTTAAGTAAGTGTGCCACTTACCATAATATGAGAACCTTATATTCACAAATGAGGAGGCTAAACCATAAACGTGGAGAGAGCATAATCATAAAAGAACATTTGGTTAATTTTTCATTCTCCCTGTTGTACTTCTTGGGTCAAGATCAGTTCCAAGCTCTCTACTTGAACAATAAACCAATGCTTACAGTAGAATTCTTTATCTATAAGAGTTAATTGTAACTCTCAAATATAAATATACATGAGCATGAAATATTAGAAGAACATGCTAACCTTATGGATAGTCTCTGCCAAATGATGTTTCATTACAAGGCAAGCTTCAAAGGGAAATTGGTTTGTATATTGACTGTCTGTTATTCCAACAGCTTTTTTCACTTCCGTGTCGACTTGCACGCTGGTCCAAATAATATCAGCATTCTTTGGTTCAGTTGCTGCCATAAGAGTAAAAAAAATCAACCTCTCAATCACATAAATAAATAATTACATCATTAAATGAAGGAATGCACAAAGCAGAAAGCACTTACTGAGAACAAATTCAGGTCGTGATAAGTTCTCTTCTACTTGTGGTATATCTGTATAAACTTGAAGTACACGCCCATCGCCTGGGAGTATGCTTCTAGTTGTAGGGGCTTGTGACGAAGATGGATGAGCACCTACTGACACAAGTTGTCGGGAATAATTTTTGAACTCCTAAAAAGAGAGTTCGTCATAAGTATAATGAAATTGGGATCTTCTGTATTGAAGCAGGTAATAAATCACCTCAATGAAGTAACTTTCTGGTGTATGGAACCAAGCTGTAAGTCTAGCAGACCGTTGTTTGTCCTCTCCAATGCCGAAAAGGTAATCACGTGTGCATTCTTCACCACAACTAACATTCTGAGTCGGCCATAACACTGAAAAGCTGAAATTAACATTTCCAATTTTCAATTTTTTGAATTATGATAAAAGGAGTCAACTAGTAAATCAAATAATATTACAAAAGTCTTTTGGTGCCACTGAGGCAAAGAAATCCAGAGCCCAAGAACTACTACATTTTGTCGCTATGTTAGTTCAGAAATGAACAGAAAAGAGCACAATGTTTTTATACCAATGTACTCTCAGATTGGTATTGCTACCAGTCTCGCTCAATATTTCCCTAAAATGAGCGCAAGGTTAGTAATCAGAGCTGGTTGCTACATATATGACTTGGATTGCAAGCTAGACCCCCATTAAGGAAACACAATTCAGAACTGAGTACTACTCTTTTGGGTCTAGATCGCTGCGGGAGTAAATGTGCGTAAGACTATAAGAGGTTAAAAGGTTCAGCAAGCCTTTTAATACTGCCATCATGATCTAGCAGCAGAGAAGATTTAAAAATAACATGAAAAGGATAACTCAAATTTTCCTCAATTCAATGGGCATGAGTACAAAAATTTATAGACAATTCATGAAATTCTTAACACCATTTGCACTAAGTACATTAAGATAAATTATCTATGATGATGTACTTTCATTGTATGACCCCTCATTTAATACTTCAATCTATCTAGGCTCAGTACCTGTTAGTCTGTTACTGAGCAGCAAGCATATAGAAGTTGCCTTTTGTGGTTATTGGATAAATTTCTACTATTTTGTACATGAATTAGTAACATTAATCTAAATTTCTGAGTTTCTAAATTCTAAAAAGATTAGATAAGATCAATATCCAAGGGGCTAGATCACATTCTACATTTCTGCCATCTTATCACGATTTATGACAGGGAATTGGAATGGTACACGCTGACATTTCAATCACATGTTGAATAGTGAAGAAACTGAATAAACATCTCAAAACACAAAGATGACGTTGACAGGAAAAGAACAATAAGGAAAACCTAATTGAAATGTTGAAGCCACAGTAAAACACAAATTAATGGTGAAAAAGGAAACAAGGACACCTTATTGCTGATGCCAGTTTCCCCTCTGGCATGAAGAGAAAAGGAGCTATCCTGAAATTCGCCTCATCACTATGCCGCAAAGCTGAACCCAGTTCATCCATTACATACCTATATTAACAGTTCAAAAGTCACAAAAACTAGCACAGATCGAGAAACAAATCTGCATTTGTATGTTCCACATTGATAACATGATTCCTCAAAGTTCTTTTGTGCCAGAAAGTAGTCAGGAGCGCAGACAGAATTTGTTTCCATAAAAAAAAGTTATTTCATGCGCTGGGTATCAAAACGTTGGGTCAACAGCTTGTAGTTCCAAGTGGAACCAACTAGACTGAGGTGCTATATTTTCTTCTTTTTCTTTCTATTTCCTTTTTTTTTTTGGTGTGTGTGTGTGTGGTGGTGGTGGTGGTGTTTATTGCGAAGAAGATCTCTTAAAAAACAATGAAACCAAAGTAATGATGTTGTGTTCCTACCACACAGATGTCTCGTCGATCTTTTCCTCATCAGCAAGCCGATATGTCATCAAATACAGCCACATTGCACCAATAACCCTATCTTCAATAGGTTCATCAGATGTCCATTCCGGAAGGCGTGGCCGAAGAGCTGAATCAATGACATGTTTACCATGTTCTATAATGTTTAATCTATTGACACCATTGATTATAGATACACTAGGAAGTGATTCAAGAATTTTTATTGCACTTGTTCCAAGGGGACCAGGAACATCGACCTGCAATGCAAATGTTTTACCGGAATGCAGTGTTGCCTTTTAGATTGCTAAAAAGAAACTAGGAAGCTTAGTAAAGATACCTCCAACATATTCAGAGAAGCAAATCCACTTAAAATTTCCAACAGATCGCCAACAGAAGTTTCATCCAGTTCATTCCCTCGGAGGTTCAAATGTGCAAGGGATGGCATTGCGGCAGGTGAAAATGCCTGGCAGAGGTTAGAGAGAAGTCATTATAGAAAAATTCTAACTACCACGATTAAAATAGAAATATGAAAACAGATAATCGCGAATAAGAGATAGGATGACAAGCATGAGTGCATTAAAAAAGATAAAATCATTATGCAACTTTAGAACATGCCATCTTCTCGATAGTCACTCAGGTCAAAGAAAGAAACTCCTTAAGAAACTCACAATGTATAAATCAGGAACCATATATCATACCTTAGGTAGCCTGTGGATACCTCTATTTGACAGATCAAGCATGGTTATCTCCTTCAGTGAACTGACACTAAAATCAGGATTTTCTGACCCAACAACCCCTCCACGAAAACCCAATGCCCACTCTGAGAAATTGCTAGTAAAATGTGAATTATAAATCTCCAGGCCAGGGATACAATTGAGAATTGCATCCTCAAGATCATTGCCACTGGAATAAATTTAAAAATGTTAGTTTGTTTGAAAGAGGTGCTGAATTCGAAAGCAACAATGATAGAAAACAAGAATTCAGAATGTAATCAGAAATTATAGGGTAAATAGTACAAGTATATCCATGTTCCTCCTTGCAGGTAGACCTTTCTAGGTTACAACCATGGAGTATTCTATCTTCTAGAGATGTCTTATCTACACTTCATGGTGGGTTTGTTTTTTTATATATATATTACAATCAAATGCATCAATGTGCAAAGAAACAGCCATGCATAGAATATTATGTTTCTGCATTAAATAACTAACTGTAGAAATAGACAAGCAAAATTACAGAAGGAAAGTATACAAGAAGAGAGAAGGAAATTTTTTTTTGAAACAAGATAACCACAAAATGTTGATGAGTATCTCCATAATGAGGAAAATGAAAAGGTTAACAACTGAGAAGCAAACTGCAAGAATACTCACTATTTTGACAGAACAGGGTTCTCGTTCAACCAAACTGCTTTCAACCGCTTGCATTTCGTAATTTCCTGCAGTACAGTCTCTATGTTCTGAAGCTTGTTTCCCCAAAGATTGAGTGCAGCAAGACTCTGATGCAGCAACATATACATAAGTAGGACCAAAATAATTATTTTAATGCAATATGGAAATGGATGGAGCAATAGAGCGTTTAAATTTCCCTTTATAGGCATTTTAAATGTCATAGATGAGCAATAACAGAGAATATTTTTGGTTTTAGGGGCATCTGGCAGTGTGCACTATTGGAATTAGATTGAAACTGAAAGCTACAAAAACACCTACTTATAGCAGTTTCTTTAAGAAAATGATAAAAACTACACCAATGAATTTTATCATACCGGAAATTTACTAGACAAATCAACAGACTGTAGCATTTCATCGTCTATGCCAACTTCCTCGAGCTCCAACCACGCTGCAGCATTACTTCCTCTCTCCTTTAATCTATTCATCTCTTGCTGCAATATTTCTGAAACTTTTCCTTCAATTCCATTTTCATCTCTTCCTATAGATTGTGATTCTAAGTCAAGATCAACACACATCAATGCTGCCATTCTCTCTGCTAATCCTGGGACTTCCTTCAGCTGAATAGCCAAACAATGGGGAGTATGTTAAAATAATCAAATAAGAGTTGAGTCAGGCTCCTGTCAATAGTACACGATATGTGGATACTTAAATCCTAATCTAATATTTGGATTTCAAAATTGATAATCCCTACCGTGAGATATGATCTTCTGCACATCAACTATCTAGAAATAAACTTTTGAAGTTATTTCATTACATTTTGCCCATGAATCATGTGTCCCTAAAAATAAGCATTTCTGAATTTTCTTAAAGTTCTCAACTTTTTTGCCTCTTGATACATGATTTACAGCACACTGAAATTGTCGGAGATTTTGCTTCTGTATAGTTCATGTTCATCGCATCACATCCAACTGTACGGATTATCAACTTGAAAATCAAAATATTAATTTCCCATCGGCATTATCCACATATTATTGAATACCAATAACAGCAGCCTAAATCGACTCAAACTAAGAAAATATTAAAATATGCCACACATTAAATCCTTCAGTCGTCGGATTCTATCAAAAGTCGTAAATTCCTCCTAAGCAAACCATAGTCTATAATTTCAAGTCCCCGAACGTTAAACGAGGCTCGGATCATCATCAAAACCCTAACCTGGTTGAGAGCATCCTGCAACCGAAAAGTCCAAGCGTGATCAACAAGAAACACATCAGACTCCTTCTCCAGATTCTCCGCCAACAAAACCAGCCT
>NC_033800.1:145335882-145353415 GCF_001876935.1 Asparagus officinalis | reverse complement strand
GAAGTAGCCGCCGTCGAAGATCTCCGACGAGAGCTTTCGAAAGAGGGTTTTGTAGAGCGATGGGGGGATTCCCGAAGCAGCGAGAAGAATCGAGTGGACTTTGACGAAATCATCGAGAGTTTGGATCTTGGAAGAAGCGGCGGCAGCGGCCATGGAGGTGTTGGAGTTTTGGAGCGGGGTTTAATCCTTTTTGAGGGGGCGAGTGAGGGTTTTAGGCATGGATGGGGTTCGCAAAAAAATTTCGGGACGAAAGTGGGTTTCACCAGAATATTATTGGAATATCCCTTTATGGACAAATTTTCAATTTCGACCTATTTACAAAGAACAATTTTTCAAAACAGACCCCTTTAGAGTTTTATTTTTTAAAATCGACCGGTTTTTTTTATTTATCAAAACCGACCCGATTTTGTGATTAGCAGCCTAATCACCATCCTAAATAGTCGGGGTTGCCAACCCCGACTATTTAGGAGGGTATTAAACCCTAATTAGAGGCCTTAAACACTAAAAATTAAGGTCCTAAATAGTCGGGGTTGTCAACCCCGACTATTTAGGAAGGTGATTAGCCGGTTAATCACAAAATCGGGTCGGTTTTGATAAATAAATAAAAAACCGGTCGATTTTGAAAAAAAAACTCTAAATGGGGCTGTTTTGAAAAATTGTTCATTTACAAACTTAATTGTAAAAATCAACCTATTTTATATTATTTTTCAAATACGACCTAGTTTCAGCCAGGTGGCTAAAACTATGTCGAATTTGAAAAAAAAACTTACAAACTTTATAGAACTTAAAGTTTTATTATGTAATAAAACTTTACGAGATTCGAAATCATGTGAAGTTTGTAAGTTTTTTTTTTAATTCGACACGATTCCAGCCAGATGGCTGACACTGAGTCGAATTTGAAAAAAAAAGTACAAAATAAGTCGAAATTGAAAATTTGTCACATCCTTTATTGATACTGGGCCGATAACTATGGGCTTGGTTTTCGAAATAGTCTTTTCTACTCCATTTTAATTAGGGTAAATTTTGTCAAACCCCCTGTACACTGGAGTGATTTGCTCCACACCCGTTCGATATGATAAAAATTCTGCCTCTCTCTCTCTCTCTCTCTCACATCCCAAATCGTGATCAAGCGTCTCCGCTCCAAACCCTAGAAATCGTCGCCTTCTTTGATTCGCCGAGAACCCTCGTCCCTATTTGGATCAACCACTAAAAGGTAAACGATTTCGAACCCAATCTAGGGTTTTAGTGTTTTGTATGCTATTTTTGTAATTTTTATTGTTTTCAGTGGATTAACTTTCATTTTCTGTAGTTATTCATTTTGAAGTTCAGAGAAAGATTATTATTTTGTCTATTAATCTCAATTGTGGATTGTTATAACTAAACTCTGTACTTATTACACTAACCAATGATGGGAAGCGTGCTTATCATGCTCCAATATTTAACCAGAATATATTAGGGCTTAATCATTTTCTAACGTAATACATTATTCATACTTCATTTTGTGCATTATACTTAGCTCTGCATACCAAAGAATGGAGTCATCTCTGAAATCTAACAGAAATCGATTATAAACTGAAATAATCAAGATAAAGCAATGAAATCTCTCTAGATTATTGTCGTTCAAGTCATTGATTGAACTTTTTATAAATTTATGACTTTTAACAGTTATATCGAGACGAGTTCTTAAATTTTGAAGGTCATCGAACAAGATCCCTAGCGTTAGTTCCGCTATTAATGAAGTTCTTTTTTAAATTTGATGAGGCAAGATTGGTCATTTTCTTTTTTGTGTCGAATCATGCGAATTTTCTGGGTTATCTGTGCACGTGACACAGACCCCTTGCTTTCTTCTTCTTCAGAACTCAACAACAAATCAAAACAGAAAAGACAAAAAGAAACCCTAGAAAGAAAACAAAATGTTCTTTCACATTCAATTAGAGCGCAACATGCAACTCCACCCCCGCCATTTTGGGCCCCACCTCCGCGACAAGCTCGTCGCCAAGCTCATGAAGGACGTCGAAGGCACCTGCAGGTCTCTCTCTCCCCCTTTTCAAAACCCTAACCCTAACCCTAACCCTAATTTTGGTATAAAACTTAGGTGTTATCCCATTTTCAAAACCCTAAGCCTAATTTTCTTAATAAACAGTGGACGACATGGGTTCGTCGTGGCTATCACCGGCGTCGATGACATTGGAAAGGGCCTCATCAGGGAGGGTACTGGATTTGTTACTTTCCCTGTCAAGTATCAATGCGTTGTTTTCAGACCTTTTAAAGGGGAGATTCTTGAAGCTGTAGTTACTATGGTCAATAAGGTCGGATTTTGATTGTAAAGTTTGGGTCTTTTGCTTGATTTAGTTGGAATGTTATGAAGTTGTTTTGTTTGGTTTGTGACTGGTTTGCAGATGGGTTTCTTTGCGGAAGCGGGACCGGTTCAGATCTTTGTGTCTAATCATGTGAGTTTTGGGGTTCTGACTTGCCTAAAGTTTGATCTTTTTAGTTTGTGTTCATGTAAAGTTTGGGATTTTTCGCATGTATGGGTGTTGTGCATTGAAATTAACATCTAATGTCACTAATTTGCTGTAATATTAGTCAATACGTGTTGTAATATTAAATAATAACGTATTGTTTGTTTCTCAACTAAGTTTAGACAACCCATGCTACAGATATTATCAGGATTAGCACACTATCTGAGAGCTTTTGTTCTCTCTGCTGGCTTTTGGATGAAAATATAAGAAAACGTTACAAGATTTTTGTTTTGCCTATATTTCATCTTTTAAGCTCTTATTCATGTAAAGTTTGGGTTTTCCCCAAAATGTGAATAGGTTTTTTTAATTAATCTATAACCAAAGCAGAAATCCACCTGCAATGCCCGCTAGTTTAGCTGACATATCAATGCTAACATTAATATGAAGAGTGATATCTGTACTTAATTGAGGAGTTAAATGGCCAACATTGGCCATCTTTACCGAAATTAACACCAATACCTAAGTAAGAAGTGATCTCACATTGTGGATGAAAAATTCAACCATAACCTTGAAGGAAATTTGGGATTTATATGGCCTTTATTCTCTCTAATCCCTAGCCCTTCTTGCATTTTCCGTGATACTATATCCTTATGCGTGATACTATATTCTTATGGCATATGTGATGAAATCAAAATTTTGAAAATCACATGAATGGAAACATTGTAATTACCCTCAAATTTTCTCCTCTAAACTGATTATGGACCAAGACTTTAAGCTGGCACTTCATGGATTAGTTGATCTAGTTTTAGTGGCTGATTGGCAACCTATCTACAAGATTTAGGCCTCTACGAAAAGGTTAACAAACAGAGCATTGTCACATAATTGACTATACATTGTAAGTATTACTGTCTGTATAACGATTGGTTTTCTTTTTTTACAGTTGATCCCTGATGATATGGAGTTCCAGTCAGGAGATGTTCCAAACTACACTACATCAGATGGATCGGTAAGCCTCCTCCTTTCATCAATTTGCTCAAATTGATTTCATATTTGCAATTGAAAATGACTTCCTTCTTCAGTTGTATATTTGGGTTTTGTTGTATTATACAATTGCTTGTTCTTTGTGTTTGTAACTAGAAATTTTGGAGTTACCTATTGCCTTCAAATAGTATGTACAAATTTTTTTCCATCCATTTCACACGCTATTTAGAGATCAGTGTATGATCGGGGGGCAAGAAGGGCAAGAAGAATTAACGTTGCTTATGGAAACTTGACCTCATAGGAGAACAGAATATATATGATCTAATACTCTGAGCTGACTTGTGTTTGGCATTATCCTAATATTCAGTTTACATCCACAATTTCTCCTCAAATAAGATTTGACACGATAATACAGATTTTACAAAGCAGCTTATAGCTAGAAAGTGCCATACTTATGTTACTCAAATCATTCCTAACATGCATGTGCACAAACACAAATTTCCGACTTACACACTTATTATCCTGCAAGAGGATGTTTTTCCCTTTCTTTTTTCTAAATATAGTTGCATCTACTTTGGACATGCATGTCGCGAGCTATAATCATTTTCTTCATGCTACACACCTATATGACGGATAACTTTGGGTTTTATCTTGAACCTTGTACTTTTTTCTTTTTTGGAATGCAAATAAATTGGACCTATGAAATTAATAGAAAACGTAATTAGTCAAAGCTCTAATATCATGATAACCAGATTCTTGGCTTGCAAGATTTCTAAGATAAGGACCTATCGAGGAATTTGGATTTGATAGTTCAATTCTTTCCGGATGTGAACAGAAAAAGAATGTGGAACGTCAATAAGAATATAAGAATTGAAAATAGGATTATAGAAGGAAATTAGTGAATTACAATCATAGTTTGCTTAAGTTTTCAGTTAGATTCAACTATTGCAAATGTTATTGTAGGGCATATTTCAAAAGCACGGTTTGAAAAGTCAAGAGAAAAGACAAAGATAAAGAAGTAACAAGACCTTAATCTTTCCCAGCCATGAACTGAATCCATTGCACTTCTTGAGATGAACTACAACTCTCCCCGCAGATAGAATAAGTGGTCCAACACAAGTCCTCACCACTGTTGTAAATGTATCCCGTATGTTCTTGAGATTTCAATGTCATAGCATACTTCATTTTTCATTAAGTATCCCCAACATTTTGGCTTCATTTGACGTCTCTTGATATTCTGCCTGATTGTCTTTGACACAGTGTTTTTGCATAGGAATTATCGGCTTCTGCTTGTTCATTTATTTACTTATTCTTTATGTTTATTGATTATAAGTTAAAATGTACTATATATGGATCTTTTTGTATAATTTTTTATTATAGTTGTATAAATAGGTTTTCTTTCAACATACTTAATGAAAATCAGAGTACTCTGAACGCTCTTCCTATTATTAGTCTAACATAATGTGATGCTTTTACAGCGTGAAAATTTTTGTATAATTTATTATTATATTGTATAAATAGTTTTCTGTTCAACATACTAATGAAAATCAGAGACTCTGAAACGCCTCTTCCTATTTATTTAGTCTAACATAATGTGATGCTTTACAGGTGAAAATTCAAAAGGAGTGTGAAGTACGATTGAAGATAATTGGAACCCGTGTTGATGCCACCGAAATCGTATGTGTTTCAGATTTTACAATTCCATAGTTTTTAATACCCTCATTCTTTCTTACCTGCTAATTGATATTCCATGTAAATAATTTGCTTATGAGCTATATCATCAGTAATCAACCCTCTATTATATTTACTGTTGACTTTATGTTTATTTGAGTTTGCTGATACAGCATACTTGAGCAATCTTACTCTATTTGAAAATTATGTCTTATGTGGCGGCATCACCAGCATGCTTGCCACTCTTTGGTTGATGAATACAAACTCACCGCTATTGATTCCTCCCACGCTGCCTAGAAGACATTGGAGCAACATTTTCAGCAAAACCAAGCGCGAGTGATTCAACTCCACGATGAGTTCTCCCAAATCCAGATGGGTTCCTCCTCCATGATTGAGTACCTCAATCGCACCAAGATGATTGTGAACAGCCTAAGCCACCATTGGGCATCCACTATCCAATGATGAGATTGTCTCTCGTCTCATCTTCAGGCTCGGTCCTGACTATATGAAGTTTGCAAGGCTCTTAATGCCGCCGGCCACAAATTTTCTTAAATTTCCTCTAACCATTACACCAAAACTTTAAAGTTATGGTGAGGGTTGAGGATTATATTTTTATATTCCAACATGCCCATGTAGGTAGAGCGCTCTTCCAATGGGCTGAAACCTAGACTCACTCGACAATATCAATTTTTAGACAATCCGATTTATATTTATGGCCAGTGGGATTTGAGCTTGGGTTGCTCTGATACCATCCTAAATTCCCTCTGACAATTACACCAAAACTGCAAAGTTATAGTGAGGGTTGAGGATTATATTTTTATACTCTAACAACAAGTACATATATGTCAATTAAGAATTGTTCGCCAAGGCCTCACTTTTAGACAAAATATAGCCAAAAAGTAAAACAAATTTTCTATGGTCTATCAGACATCAAGAACCTCGAGTCTCAGCCTAGCGAACCCGTTGCTAGTGAACTTCTCCAGGAGAGCTGAACCTGACCTGAGTTGACTTGCTAATTCCTCACTTTTTCAATGGCATTTACTTTTTGCATATTCTTGCAGTGTCCAAGAAATATCCAGTGCTTGACACACAAGTACCCGGTCATATAAATCCAGCTAGGTAGGGATGTAAATGGGCAGAACTCGAGCAGCCCAATCCTATTCAAGTTAGGTCATTTGTAGCTTCAAGCAGCTTCAAGCTAACTAAAATTAGCTAATTAAATATCAAGGTTTCTAATTGACGCAGTGGATAAGAAGAAATGCTTAGAAGTGTTCAAAACTTATGTTTGCATACTTTTCTTTGACATCATTGCATAACTCTTATAATTGTTGGTCGCCATGGATTAATTGAAACTTGGTGTCAAAAATATTTGTTAGTTCATAAGTTCATGTCACTTACCCATTCTAATCTATCAAATTTTCCATTCCAAAAAAATATACATGTGGATATATTTTCAAGAATAGCCATTTGTATTTCTTAGAAAATATCCTCTATCGAGCTTATTCAAGTCGAACATTGGCAAGCGCACATAGCTCAAGTTCTACTAGTTTGATAATCGAATCTGTCAAATTCAAGCTACACACTCAAAACACCGACTATTATGAAGGTGGCTGCTTACTGATGCTATACACTTGATCAGATACTCCTGAGTTACCTATTATTCACCTTATTTCATGCTTCATCAACTGTGTCAAAATGGCTTTAAATTGAGTCTCACTCAATTTATTGAGTCTCACTCAATTGTAAGACCGAAGGAACCATTTTTCTAATCCTTTGCTTTTCTTTCTTACTGCAGTTCTGCATCGGCACAATAAAAGATGATTTCTTGGGCGTGACTAGTGATCCAGGGGCAGCGGCATGAGGAGCCATCTTTTCGAAGAAGAAACATTTCTTTAAAAAAGAAATTGCTTGTGTGTCAAGTACCCAAAGTGATTGGATATTATCAACGTAATTTTATAACTATCTTATATAACACCATTCTTGTATTATATGAAGATTGGGTATGTGTGATTGATACATTTCTTAAGAGAGGTGATCTTCGGATGGTCATTGTTGTTTATAAGACGCAAACGTTTTTGTATCCTGAACTATGAATTTTGTATCAGTCTTTTCTGATGGTTCTCAAGTAAACAGGCAAACAATAGAAGATTTCAGCGGAAGTTTTTCCTTTTCCATTTTAATTTGCAAGTATTTGATGGAAACATCATTTCGTTTTGTCATATATGCTACTGGTGTAGATGTTGGTGGAGTGCAGATTGTCAATTTGGTGCTTATGGATTGTATTGTGTTTGGAAGATAATTCTGAATGAGTTTGAGACAAGGGAGCAAATTTCTATTGAGATTATATCAAATCATACTTACTCCCTTTAAAAAGTACGAGTTCGGGAAAAAAAATTCATAGTCAATATCACCTTTAGCTTTTTTTTAAATATTACATTGTTATCCTAATCTATTCTAATTATTCTATCTTTTTTGAATGTGTAATTAAATGATTTATCTTATTCATAATGAGACTTAATATATTATTGGATAAAGGAGATATGCTTAATATAATTTAAATCCTTTACTTATTGTAGTTCGCAGATAAATCTAAAAAATATATACTAGTCAGCACCTAAATTTTTTAAACTTTGTAAAAAATATCCTCCAAGTTTTTTAAATTGCAAAAACACCCATACAAATTTAAAATTTTATTAAAACATCTTAAAATTATAAATTTTACTTATTTTAATTTAGTGATAAATCTGAAAAATATATGCTAGCTAGAAACTGAAAGTTTTTTGACTGTGGATAAAATATCTTATAACTTTTAAAAATTATAAAAACACCCCTTAAAATTCAAAATTAGTAAAAAGACACCTTGAAAATTTCAAACTTATAAACACACTAAAAATCTACAAACAACACAAACAACCTCTAAAAATTTATAAAATTTACAATAAACTCTGAAGTTTTTATAAATTACAAAATAAAACCTTCAAAATTGTAAAATTTATAAAAATCCTGATAATTTCCAAACTAGTACATTGAAAATATAGGAATTGAAAATATCCCTTACATAATTTATAATTTGTAAAAAACACCCTTAAAGTCTCAAAAATTACAAACAAAAACTCAAAGTTCAAAATTTACAAAAAAACACCCTGAGAATTTCAAACTCATTAGTAAATTAAAAACATAGGAATTATAAACAGTCTATAAACAATTTACAATCTGTAGAAAAGACCTATAATTTTAAAAAATTACAAAAATCACCTAAAATTAATAATTTTTTAAAAAAATGTCATGAGAATTTCTAACCTATAAATACTAAAATGAATATACAAAATTACTAATAACTCCTAGAAAATTAAAAATTTGTAAAAAATATCATACTCTATTAAAAGTATAGGTTTAGGAAAAACTTTTCATGGTCAATATTACTCATAACTCGTTTGAAAAGAGCATAACTAATTTAAAATATATTAAATTTAAAATTTAAAAAAACACCATTAAAGTTTAGTATATTACAAATTACCCCTTCAAAGTTTGAAAATTTTTAATGATTTTATAATTCCTTAATTTCAATTCCTACTTTTTGTTTGAGATTTATTCCATAGTTACACGTATCAAATTAGTAACTAAAATAATAATTATTTATGCTTAAATTAGGATGATTGTAATGTGTCACTCACTATAGAATTTTCATGAAGATATGTACCTTACTTTCTATAGCTATCTGCACTACTCATGTACATATTTTATAGATTAGTTATTAATTTGACATATTAAATTTTTTTTCTTTGTAGAAATTTTTTCTTTGACTTTTGGATTGTATAATCACTATATCACCATTCTAGCGTAGAAATGATCTCACTCTAAATGACCTCAAGCCAGTGTTTGAGTTAAACTGAAGTATATACTATCGTTACTATGTGTATACAATTTTTAAGAAAATTACGTCAACAGTTTTTAAACAGAAGAGAAATTTCTAACTTTTGATATTATAAAAACTAAATATAGCCAATTGAATGATTAGCAAAAGAGAACTTACATCAGAAAAGTATGAATAATAAGATAAAGAGAAAATATAATTGCATTGCTAATAGTGCTACCAATAGCAAACTACAATGTAAAGTTAATTTATCTTGTGGAGCCCAACTACTAGCTATAAGCATCGAGGTTTCCATATATATACTTTATAATTTATTAAAAAGGGTCATATAATCTTGTATAATAAAATTGATTTAATACCGAATAGTAGTATCATTGTAATAATATCGTTATTAGGGAAGATCCTTCATGAACCAGTATGTTCTTTACGATATATAAGCTATGCACTCTAAATTCCTATGTCTTTCATAAAGCCAAAAGGTTTGAATACGAGCCTCTAACATTTTACTCTTACAACATCAAAATCCACTTACCAGATGTGGATATTTCAGATGAGTTGTATGTCCCATATATAATACAATTGCCCTAGGCAAGTGAATTATAATATCATTTTATAATATTATTTATTTAAAAGATAAAAAACTATTTAATATATTATAATTATTTAAATAAATTATGAATAAATTATAATAGTTATCCAAACCATAACTGATCATACAGTTATTTATATACAGTTTTACAATTTATTTATTAAAATAAAATTGTAATTGTTTAGAATTTATATTTATTTTTTGTAGCTAATAAAAAAATTAAAAAGCATAAAATAAAGCAGGGATGCTCTCGTGCAAAGCAAGTGCACTATACTAATAAATGTAAATATGAATATGACACGAAAAAAGATATGACATGGAAATAATTCTAACATTTTATTTTTATACTATTCTCTTGGGGCAAGCTTTGATAGGGACCTTGCATCAAAGAAAAAAATTCACAAAATAATTCATCATACTTTTAGTTTTAAAAATTCACAAAATAATTCATCATACTTTTAGTTTTACTTCTATGACACGGAGAATGAGCTATAAAAATTGAATGAGAATATAAAAATTGAATGAGAATATTAGATAATATAAATATGAGTGAAATTACGGCTAAAAGGTAATGTTAATATGAGTCAAACCATAACTAAAAGTTTAATGGATATATTGCAAATAAATTCATATGCAAAATTTCTTTGCAAATTGAATGATCACCCATCTTTTGAAGACTTCAAGATACTAATAAACAGAGATGTTGTACTTGATCAATATGTTTATAACTCACAAATAGATCACGCGGCCACAGTCTGAGTTGAAAAAAATAATGATAAATTTTTATTTGGGAGAGATTGTTAAGTTGATGATCAATTCTACAAAAAACTTTGTATTCTTTTTTATTTTTACTTTATTTTTATCAATTTAAATAATCATGATATTCAAAGACGTGCACTGCACATGCATCTCAACTAGTAGAATTACAAAGAAAATTTTGGAAGTATAAATTTAATGCTTAATAATACTTAATCATGTTGAACCTACCCGAAGTTAATCCAGCGATTTTTCTTGTGAGTGCCCATGGGCGCTCGTTAGGACTTGAGAAAGATAGGAAGAAATGAATAGCTAGTGGGCACATCTTAATTTGCACTAGTTTCCTTCTAACCTCTCATCTCTTAATTGAAGAAATTATAGAAACTCAGAAGAATCAGTCAAACCAGGCGGCGGTCGACCGGTCTGGTCGACCGCATTCGTGCAAATCGCGGTCGACCGGGCCGGTCGAGGACGAAGCGGATATCAGTTTTTCCAGGTTTTCGACCCGGTTCGTTTTGTAAGTTCTATATATACCTAAACCTGTTTGTTTAGGGATAGTGTGGGACGAATTTGAGCAGCCAAAGAGAGAGAATCATTGCATCCAATTGTGAGAGAGCTTTGAGAGATCTAGAGCTTTGTTTTAGGGTTTGGTCTGAGAGATTTGTAACCCTATTTGTATTCTCTTGATTTCTAGTAGAAAAAACTTCCCCCCTCCTTGCCCCGTGGACGTAGGCAACTTGCCGAACCACGTAAATTGTGTGTTCTTGCTGTGATTGTGGTTTGCATATTGTTTGTGGTTCAGTTCGAGTTATTGTTCGTGTTGCCCTAGAAAGCTTCCGCCGCGCACAACAATTGGTATCAGAGCTAAATCGACAACATGGGAGATGCAAGCACGTCAGGTTCGTCTCTAACAAAGGCGATACAGAGTCTGAGCATCAATAACACGAAGATTGATGTTCCGAAGTTCGATGGCAAGATCAATTTTGGATTGTGGAGGTGTCAGGTGATGGATGCTTTGGATGCACAGAATTTGGAGGAGACTCTTGAGTTAAAAGAGAAACCCGCTGAGTTGGAGGATAAGGTTTGGAGAAAGATGAACAGTAGAGCTTGTGGTGTTATTAGGTCATGCTTGACGCCGGATCTTATTTATGATGTTATGAACGAGACGTCGGCGAAGAAGATGTGGGAAACACTCAATGAGAAATATCTTACGAAGAGCATTGAGAATCGGCTTCACTTGAAGAAGAGATTTTACCAGTTCAAGATGAAGAGAGGGGTTTCCATCAGGGAGCATGTCAACAATTTCACTAAGCTACTTTCAGATATGGCCAATGTTGATATTATAGTTGAGGATGAAGACAAGGCGATGCTACTTCTGTGTTCGTTGCCCGAAGATGATTATGGTACGTTCGTTCTCACTATGATCAATGGAAGAACTACAGTTAGCTACAAGGAGGTGACCTCAGCTTTGGTGAACTATGAGTTGAGGAAGAGTGATGGTGAACCCTCCGAGAAGGCATCGGGAGATGCGTTAGCAGTTCGAGGCCGAGATCCAAACCGTCGTCAGTTCAACCGCTCAAAGTCAAAGAATAGGAGTGCCTATAAGAGTGTTGGTAGAAATCAATGTCGGTATTGTAAAGAAGAAGGACATTGGAAGATTGACTGCCCAAAGTGGAAAGAAAAAGCCGGAAAGAATAAGGGGAAAGCTGCACAAGCTTCAGAAGTGAATGTTGCAAAAGCTATTGGTGAGCATTCAGATTCAGATTCTTCAGGCTATTCATGCCCTGCTTTACCGTCGGTTTGCTATGCGGATTCCACGGAGTGGATGATGGATTCGGGAGCTACATATCACATCTGCCCTAAGAGGGAGTGGTTTTCTAGCTTTGAGGAGCTGGAAAGAGGGGATGTCGTGCTTATGGGTAATGATCACGTATGCCCTATTGGTGGTATTGGTTCAGTCCGGATCAGGATGCATGATGGTGTAGTGAGGGAATTGAAGGAAGTGAGGTTCGTGCCGCAGTTGACGAAGAACATCATTTCTCTTGGGACTTTGGAGGCAGCAGGATATCGAGTGATCTTAGAGGATGCTACAGTGAAGGTCACGAAGGGTTCTATGGTGGTGATGCGAGGTGTCAGGGAAAACTACCTATACTACTTGAAGGGCAAGACAGTTACAGGGGGTCTGGCAGCTTCTATCACTACAGAGGAGGACACTACCACCTTATGGCACATGAGACTTGGACACACAGGAGATAAGTCCCTACAGTCATTGGCTAAACAGGGGCTATTGAAAGGTGCTAAGACCTGCAAGATGGAATTGTGTGAGCATTGTGTACTTGGGAAGAAGACTAGAGTGAAGTTCGGCACCGCTGTTCATAACACCCAAGGTACATTGGATTATATTCACACGGACGTTTGGGGTCCTTCCAAGAACACATCTCTTGGTGGGGCCAACTATTTTGTCACTTTCATTGATGATTATTCCAGGAGGAATTGGGTATACCCGATGAAGCATAAACATCAGGTCCTGGATATTTTTGTGGAGTGGAAAAAGAAAGTGGAGCTGCAGACAGGTAGAAAGGTGAAGACTCTACGTTCAGATAACGGTGGAGAGTACAAGAGTGATCCGTTTCTGCAGTTTTGCCGGGATCACGGCATTAGAAGACACTTCACAGTTCGAGAGACACCGCAACAGAACGGGGTGGCTGAGAGATTGAACCGTACCTTGCTGGAGAAGGTGCGGTGTATGATGACGCAGAGTGGATTGCCTAGATCTTTTTGGGCCGAGGCGTTGGTTTATGCGAGCCATCTTGTGAACAGGTTGCCGTGCACTGCGATAGACGGGAAGACTCCTTTGGAGCGTTGGTTTGGTTCGGAGGCTAGTGACTATGAGTCGCTTCGGATATTCGGGTGTCCAGCTTATTATCATGTCAGTGATGGTAAATTAAATCCGAGAGCGAGGAAAGCAGTCTTTGTGGGATTTAGAGATGGAGTCAAAGGCTTCAAGTTATGGGATCCACAGGACAAGAAGATAGTTATTAGCAGAGATGTCACATTTGACGAGGCGTACATGATGAGGCCTCGAACCCCTCAGCAGGTGGAGGGAGACCAGACAGGAGAGATATCGCAGCAGGTGGAGGATGATGTGACTCCACCCACTCCAGAGAACACTGTATCCATTGAGGCTCCTACAGAGGTGACACTGGGAGGAGATGAGATGACAGATGGGCAGATACAGGATACAGTAGATCATGGGACTCAGGAACAGGGTCATGTTCAGAGGACCATTGCAGCAGATAGACCGAGGAGAGAGATTCGTCGGCCAGCTAGGTATAATGATGTCATGGTCGCATATGCATTATCAGTGGAGGTCGTTGATGATATGGTTCCAGCCACATTCAGGGAGGCAGAGTCTAGCCCCGATTCGATCAGGTGGAGGGAAGCTATGGAGGAGGAGATGCGGTCTCTTCAGAAGAACGACACTTGGACACTTGCACATCTACCTAAGGGTAAGAAAGCTATTGGTTGCAAGTGGGTATATGCGAAGAAGGAGGGATCTTCTATTGGGGACATTCGGTTCAAAGCCAGATTAGTTGCCAAGGGATATGCACAGCTTGAGGGCATTGATTACAACGAGGTATTTTCACCCGTTGTGAAGCATTCGTCGATTCGGATTTTATTGGCGTTGGTGGCACAGTTGGATTTGGATTTGGTCCAGATGGATGTGAAGACAGCCTTTCTACACGGTGATTTAGATGAGGAGATCTACATGACACAACCACAGGGTTTCAAAGCTGCAGGAAAGGAAAATTTGGTTTGTAAGCTGAAGAAGTCTCTTTATGGTTTGAAGCAGTCACCAAGACAGTGGTATAAGAGATTCGACGGCTTTATGATTGGCCGAGGGTACACAAGGAGCCCATATGACCCATGTGTTTATATGCACAAGCTACAGGATGGTGAGCTCATATATTTGCTTTTATATGTTGATGATATGCTTATTGCTTCCAGGAATTCTTCGGCTATTCGAAAGCTGAAAGAGGAGTTATCATCCGAGTTTGAGATGAAGGATCTTGGAGAGGCAAAGAAGATATTGGGTATGGAGATCGAGCGAGACAGGGTGAAGGGGAAATTGAAGCTTACACAGAAGAGCTACTTGCAGAAGATGTTGAAGAAATTCAGCTTTGATGGCAATGCAAAAGCAGTTAGCACACCATTGGCTCCCCACTTCAAGCTTTCAGCGTTGATGTCACCTGTTTCAGTTGAGGACAGAGATTATATGTCGAAGGTCCCATATGCTAGTGCAGTAGGTAGCTTGATGTATGCGATGGTGTGTACGAGGCCAGATTTGTCACAGGCCGTGAGCATGGTATCGAGATACATGCATGACCCCGGGAAGGGTCACTGGGAGGCCGTGAAGTGGATTCTACGGTATGTTCGAGGCACCGTGGATGTTGGTTTAGTGTTTCAGAAGGATGAGAAGGACGGGCAGGCTTGTATTGGTTATGTGGATTCAGATTATGCTGGAGATCTTGACAAACGCCGGTCTACGTCAGGTTATGCTTTTACATTGGCAGGTGCACCTGTATGTTGGCGTTGCACGCTTCAGTCCACAGTGGCTCTCTCTACTACAGAGGCAGAGTATATGGCAGTTACTGAAGCTATTAAGGAGGCTTTATGGTTGCGTGGATTATTGGAGGACTTGGGGATTGCACAGGAGACTATTCGGATATATTGTGATAGTATGTCGGCTATCTATTTGGCGAAGAACCAGGTTTATCATGCGCGCACGAAGCACATCGACGTCAGATTCCACTTTGTACGGGACGTCGGTCGACCGGAATTGATCGCGGTCGACCGGGCCGGTCGACCGACGAAGCGGATATCAGTTTTTCCAGGTTTTCGACCCGGTTCGTTTTGTAAGTTCTATATATACCTAAACCTGTTTGTTTAGGGATAGTGTGGGACGAATTTGAGCAGCCAAAGAGAGAGAATCATTGCATCCAATTGTGAGAGAGCTTTGAGAGATCTAGAGCTTTGTTTTAGGGTTTGGTCTGAGAGATTTGTAACCCTATTTGTATTCTCTTGATTTCTAGTAGAAAGAACTCCCCTCCCCCCCTCATTGCCCCGTGGACGTAGGCAACTTGCCAAACCACGTAAATTGTGTGTTCTTGCTGTGATTGTGGTTTGCATATTGTTTGTGGTTTAGTTCGAGTTATTGTTCGTGTTGCCCTAGAAAGCTTCCGCCGCGCACAACATTAATAAGTGCCTATGTAGTCAGAAGACACCTTTAATCCAATAATCCGGTTGAGATCTGAGCCCATGTAACATGTGAAACATATTTGGATCACAAATCCACAATATAACCCTAAAACTATTCAAAACAAAATCAAATTAATCTTGGTGATCTCATGTGCCTCCACCGCTTTTAATTTTTGTATTTTTCCTTGTGTTCTTGTACATGGCTTCAGCATGGTGCACGATGATGGTAGGTGATGCAGAGTTCATTGCAGCGTAATTATTCAAATGGGGATTAGATACGACATATATTATATTCATATCTGTTTTATTATTAATTACGAATGTGAAGACCGTGCAATAAACAGAAAGAAATACATTTGTAAAATATACACGAGGAAAACAGATAAAATTGAAAAGTACAAAGAATTATTCTTTGTACAAAGAAAACAAAATGAATTATTCTTTGTACAAAGAAAACAAAATCTTGTAGTTTATAAATCACACGACATAAGAGAACACTGTTGTTTTTTTCCGGTGACAATGACTGATAATAGGAAAAAAAAAGAATTATTTAGTTGTTATGTCATCAATTAAACTTAAGTGTTAATCCTCCTCTTGGTGTAGACACGTGTCCTAGGTCAATACTAATTAATCAGACCAGCCAAGATGACTCAGGTAATACGAGCACTTGCCCCTTTCCAAAAAGGGACGAGTTATAACTAAATTCTCACTCAACCTCATTATTTGAGTCAACCCCACTCATTCACTCAGAACCATGTCGACAACTTGCAAGGCCGACAAAAAAACGGTACTTGTCTTCTCGCTCGCAGAGTCGGATCTAGATGCGATTTGTCCTCGCCAACAGTCTGCCAGCTATTTGCCAATTCAGCTGTCTGCCTAGACTTGGCCAGAGTTACGCGTCTACCACTCTCAACAGAGTATATATATAGGCTCATCACTAACTGGTAAGGGGATCCCTTTTCGGATGGCCTTCAAGTCCCTTTTCGGATGACCTTCAGGTCGTCCTTGGGGCCACAGATATGTCATTTCTGGGAAACTAATTTTATCATTTGCATATTCAGAACTTATTCAGTTCATTGTTTCTTAATCAAGCTCTATACTAACTTGACCGTCAGAGGAATCACCAGAGATTTCAACTCTGGTTCTCTAACGTGTCTATTTAATTTGTAGCTCTCTTGTCTTAAATAGGGGATCGGTCGCATGAGGGGATGAAGGGACCCACATCGTTCGTTTCGACCCTAAGCCCCGTTGCTAACTCGGGATTATCTACTAATCTCGCTGCTGAGTCTCAGAACATCACCACTAGTGCATTTATGTATTAAAAAATAGCCATCAATGTTGAAAGTTACATAATTAAATATCCTAAATTGGTTGTTTTTTTTTTTTTTGGTGGAGGGGGGTTTGGGGTTAATAAATGAAGATGAAAAATGATTGTAGTACGATTTCGTCGGAGACTATTCTTCTCCTCTATGTTTCACCTAATCAAATAATGAAAAGTCTCGCTCCAAAATTCTCTCAATAAGTAGACTATTCTAATATTTATTACATACTTTTAACCATAATTACTCTATTATGTTCAGAAAAGTCTAGTTCAAACTCGGTAGGTGTTGCGTCCTGCATTCTAGTCACGTCACCAGTGTGATATCTTCTAGTAATTGTTCATTGCTTGATTTCTCAGTCAATAACACCACAGCTAATCTGTCCTTTTCCATCTCTAATTACAATACAAACGCAATAAAAATAATTAGAAAATGAAGGAACTAAATCCTAAAATTAGTTTAGCAATTATCATTAACAATGCATGAATATAAGTACTCAAGGATATGCCCCTCACCAGATAGGATACATATATCTATACCCGGTAAAATATGAATAAATACATACATATAAATATATATATATATATATATATATATATATATATATATACAAGAGAAATAT
>NC_033800.1:145335105-145335872 GCF_001876935.1 Asparagus officinalis | reverse complement strand
ACATATCAGAATCTGCGCCTGAATATGCAGATACAAAATCTGCACCAAAATTTGAGGTCAAACCTGATGATCCGCAGATCTAATTTTTACCATTTTCGGAGCCGCCGAACATATTAATTGACTTTTTTTTATCAGATAACTTATGAAATATGTCTTATATCACACCAACGTGCATGTTTCGAACACCGACTACATAGTCTACATGTGTATATATTTTCTCGTATCCACTGGTGTAGTAAGTATTTGTACCACCGCAGTCGACACAAGTAACGGTCGTTTTGGTCTATGAATATTTACCAACTCCACGCCAGCAGAAGCTTCGTGAGGACGGCGGCTTTCTCAAAAATCTATATAACATCACGATGCGTGTAACCAAAAACCCAATCAAATTATTAAGGAACCTCAACGAAGCTGAAGGGGCTGGAATATTTTTTGTTTTTTTCTCACAAAACCCCCTCTACATTTACCAGTTCACAATGATGAGCTTCAGCATCATCTATATAACATCACGATGCGTGTAACCAAAAACCCAATCAAATTATTAAGGAACCTCAACGAAGCTGAAGGGGCTGGAATATTTTTTGTTTTTTTCTCACAAAACCCCCTCTACATTTACCAGTTCACAATGATGAGCTTCAGCATCCCTCAGCCAGCAAACCCTCGCCGTTGACTCCGAGACCACCATGGGCTACTGGGCCTCCGAATCCCTTGGAGGCCCAAACCCACCCCTTGTGCTCATCCACGGCTTCGGGCCCAACTCCACGTGG
>NC_033800.1:145295631-145332159 GCF_001876935.1 Asparagus officinalis | reverse complement strand
CTTTTTTGACTTTAAAAGCTTGCGGTGAAATTTAACTTTGCGTGAACCTCCCTCAACCTATAAGCCCTGCGAACTTTATTTAACACAGTTAACACCCCCGAAGTTTGGGGGTGTCTTGCTTAATCCCTCCGAACTATGTGAACTTATATATATATATATATGTCTTTTTTGACTTTAAAAGCTTGCGGTGAAATTTAACTTTGCGTGAACCTCCCTCAACCTATAAGCCCTGCGAACTTTATTTAACACAGTTAACACCCCCGAAGTTTGGGGGTGTCTTGCTTAATCCCTCCGAACTATGTGAACTTTTACAACGTAACACCTGATGGAGTTGCCCATTGATGATGAGACCAGAATATCCTTTTTTTTTTATGTAACTTTCAGTTTTTTTTTTCTGGGAAAGGACAAAGGGACAATTTAATGAACTTAGATGTAATTTCATCTTCTGCTGTCACAGGCTCGACACAATGGCACGTAAATCATCATACTTGGTGTTACTTTGGGGGTGAAATGAAACAAGTTTATGGGGGTTAAAGTATTAAACAAAGTTCTAGGGGGTTTATCTACAAAACGCAGGGCATTATGTGAAATGTACTCTTCGCCATTATTTATAAAAGAAAAAAAAGGACCAGATAAAAGCCGGATGTAGTCTTTCCCTTTTCTATGCTTGGCAAATTGGTAGTTATATATTTTCACTATTTTTTGGCAACACCTGTAATTTTTAGAACTTACATTCAAATATACTAAAATTTTTAAAACTTGCACTTAAATACTCTTATTTATGCAAAATTGAGAATATTTAAGTGCTACAAACTTTAGGATGTCTGAGTGGCAGTTTTTAAAAACTTAGGATATTTAAATAAACGTTTTAAAAAAAATTGGAATATACTAGTGTCGCCAAAAAAGATGAGAGTATATAAGCGTAAATTTTAAAAACTTTAAGATATATAGGAGCTACCAAATACAAATGAGGGTTTATAAATGCAAAATTCAGGAAACTAAAATATTCTGATGTGACTTGTGTTTGAACTAGGTGGGCCCACTCTCGCGCCACTTCCCTCTGGTGGTCCCGGACCTCCTGTTCTTCGGCGGGTCCACCACGAGATCAGACCGCCGGTCCGAGAAATTCCAGGCGGAGTCCATCGTCCGGTTGGTGGACCAGCTCGGAATCAAAAAGTTTAACGTGGTGGGGACCAGTTACGGGGGGTTCGTGGCCTACCACGTGGCGAGGGCGTGCGGGGGTCGGGTGCTCCGCGCGGTGATCGCGAGCTCCGACGTTTTGAAAGGAGAGGAAGACGATAGGATGCTGATGGAGAGAGCGGGAGCGGAGGACGTTGTGGATTTGATGGTACCGGGGAGCACTGGAACCCTGAGGAAGCTTATTGGGTTAACGGTTTACAAATCGCCGAGGTTTGTGCCCGAGTTCGTTTTAAGGGATTTTGTACAGGTAATTAATTAAGTTGGCTTTTTATTTTGTAGTTTGGCATATGTAACTCTCAAAGGTGATAAATATACTAGTAAAATGTACTTAATTTGCTAGTGTTATCATACGTGTGACTCGACTAAAGTTGACACAAACGTGTCAACTTTGAGAAATTATGCAAAATAGAAATTTAATATGTCGTAGTCAATGTGTAATTTTCCATATTTATCTTTTTTTTTTCTAGGTTGCCCTGTTCTGGGAAATTTCAAAATCGCCTACAAAAAATATTAGCTAGTAATAAGAGAGCAAGTTTGACATTTATCTTTTTTTTCCCCTAAGTCAAATGTAAGCTTAATAACAAAAGATAGCATCTCATCAGCTTTCCCAAATGAAATGAATTTTTTAATATAAATAAAACATAAATCATGGTCATTATACTTTCTTTTAGTAGAACAATATACTCTTCTGTAAGCTCTCCGGATACATAAATTAGTCTCTTAAGATACAAATCCAGTTTCATTGAATTGTTAGTAATGGTGAATAATTTTACATTTGTTACAGAATATATACAAGACAAACTTGAAGGAGAAGGTGGAGCTCATAAAGGCAATTTCTCTTGGCAACAAGAATGAGTTTCAACTTACTCCCCTCTCTCAGGTAATTCTTATCATTTGTTAACTCGTTAGAGATACACATTATTTACATATGATAACAGGTTAATTGCGCATAGATCCCCTGTAGTATATCATGTTATGCCAATTATGACAAATAGACCCTTCTCGGGATAAAAGAGTCAATAAAGTTCACTGGCAATTCGTGTATCTGCCTATTTCAAATTAAAAGCTAATAAGTAAAATTGTGCACGTAATTAGCTCATAATTGGATTTTATTTATTAATATTTTGAAAAGACTAAGTTTCTTTGTTGATCGTCTTTTTTTAGGATGTTTTGGTCATATGGGGAGATCATGATCGTATTTTCCCACTCGATAAGGCGATTAAAATCAAGGAGTAAGTTTTTGCCTATATCTTTGTAACACTAGTCTTACATTCATAATAATATATACAAATATTTAAAAAAGGAAGAAGGAGAAAAATAATATTGTACATAATACTTAAAACATGCACGAAGAAAGACGATTATAAGTTTAACCTCATATATATATTAGTGTATCTCTTATTGTTTTTATGATCACAGGAAACTCGGAGAGGGAGCTAGACTAGAGATTGTGAAGAACACGGGTCATATGCCAAACACCGAGGATCCGACCCGATTCAACGAGCTCCTCTTGGACTTCTTGATGAATGACCCCAAACCTTCAATATTGTAAAACTTTGCAAACATTTTTCTATGTATTGAGCAGACTTTTATCTAGAAGCTGAATAGAGAATAAGAATTTTAGTTGAGTAGGATGTCATACTCTTTGAAATTCTCCCGTCTCTTTATTGACTCATCAAATGCCATGATGGTTCGTTATTAGAATTTTACTTTGCTAAACTATAGACTTTCAGAATTTGTATTAATCTCCTTAACTGACTTAGGAAAAGAATAAATACAATCTCTCACTATAACATCTCTATAACTGACTTAGAAAAAAAATTACAATTCTTCGTTATCGATTTTCCGATTTACAAAAGAAGGAAGAAATCGACGGAGATCCTTCCCTTTGTTTAAAACTAGGTTCTTCTTGGTATCGATAAGAGTTTAAATATTGTATCCCGTTGACGACCCGAACGCTTCGCCTCATAAAACTTGGTTGATTATTTCTCTTTATGTGAAGAACTTGCAATGCAAGTTTAAAACTCTCACGAGTTTAGGAACTCTGAACGAGTTTGAGAACTCGGTGAAGAGTTAATTTGAGAAAGGAAATTAATCCTTTATGGTTTAACCGAAACTCGGTTCACAAGCCAAGGAAAAGCTCCAAGAACGGCTCTTGATGATGCTCCCAACTCTCCAAGCTCTGATGTCGATCCTCTCAAGATGATCTGCTAATAAGATCTCGCTGAAGATCCGCCAAAGGATCTCACCTCCTCCAAAGATCCAAAAACTCCAGCCCCAGAAAGATCTAGCTGAAGATCTGCCCAAAAAGATCTAAGATAATTTTCGATCTCCAGATGATCCAAAGATCTAGCCGAAGATCCTTTTTAAGCTGATTTTCAACTATTTATAGGGGTTTTAGAGGTGTAACTAACCCCTAAAATCGCTCATTAGTGGGGTTTTGATCCCCTCAAATCGTGAAAAATGGTTTTAGAACCGTTTAGCTCGTGTTTGAACGAGTCAAACGCGAAATTCGCGTTCTGAGCATGAACTCTGCGTCTTGAACTTGAGATGCGGAGTTGAGTTCTACGTTTGGGGTCTGAAAATGCAGTGGTGAACCCTGTTTGCGTCGAAAATTAATGTATTCATTGCGGTATTCATTACAACTTCGGTCGTTACAATGAAAACAAAAAGATAATCTTTTTATAAGATCTTTACACAATGAAAACAAAAGTTACAACTCTCGTCAAAACAAACGCAGAGATCGTTTATCGGTCTTCTGCTTGCGTGGGATCTTTGCCTGTGCCGGGGTTTATCCGTGGACCGCCTTTGATCTGGATCCGGTTGATGAAAAATTTAGCAGAGCTTCGTCTTCACCGAGAAAGTATTTGATTTGAAGCGCTGAGATCGACCAAGCGAAATCAGGGCTCTTCTCGAGATTAAGACCAAGCCTAATCTCAAGGGACAGACGGGAACGGGCGTCAGATTTCTCGAACTCTCCTTTTTTATGCCGAAGAACTCGCCAAGATCTGTCAACCCTCGCTGAAATTCGTGCTCCTTTGACTCCACAATCCGGCAGCACCTCCTCGTCTTGATAATCAATCGCCCCAGAAAATGGAGGCTTTATAGGGCTTCGGAAGCGGTTATTTGGATGAGAACAAGTGATTTGACTCTATCTTCAGTTAACAACAGCCTAACCACGTTTGGGGGATGATATCAGGTCAGTTAAGAACCCTTGGAACAGATGAATCCTGCAAAAAACCACTTTAAAACCGTCAAAACGCATTTCGGGTACCAAACTACGCGGCAGATTGATCTGACCTGCGCTTGCGCGGGTCGGACCAATCCGACCCGCGCTTGCGCGGGTCGGACTGATCCGTCCCGCGCTTGCGCGGATCGGAATCATCTGACCCGCGCTTGCGCGGGTCGGATTGATCCGTCCCGCGCTTGCGCGGGTCGGATCATCCCGTCCTGCGCTAGCGCGGGTTCGCCGACTTTTTCCCTTTTCTGTTTTCCTTCTTCGGGGATTTATTTTTGTCGCGTATTCGGTCGTCTTGTTGACTTGTACGCTTCGTTGTGGAATTGACCGTCGAACGCGTGTTGATTGACACATACGTGTTGATTGACGCACGCATGTTGATTGACGCGTGCAAGCTGATTAACGTGCGCGTGTTGATCGACATGCACGAATTGATTGTCACGCGCGTGTTGATCGACGCGCATGAACTGATTGACGCGCGCGTGTTGATTGACGCGTGCGAGCTGATTAGCGCGCACGAGCTGACTGTCGAGCGTGTAGGTTACTTGATTCGCCATTTTGCTTCAGGCGCTTGTCGGCGTCAGATAATCCTCTTAGACTCGGATAACGATGTTCGTCGTCTTCTCTCTGTCTCAAGCTGTGTACGGATACCTATATGTATTTTTAGACGCCTACAGATACCCCCTCCAAAGTATTCCAGACTCATTCTTTTATTAAGGAGTCTGGAATGCTTTGGATAAGATAGGCCATCTCCTCAATTTCGTAGAGTGGCCTTGAACTATCTCAATTCTTAACTTCTTCAGTCTTCAATCTATTCATTATTTCGTCGAATAGGTGAAGTTCTTCCGGCGCTGCGTTTATCGTCTGACCGCTGTCGAAATCTTGAACTGAGATTGGTGTATAACTTTCTGAACTTAGCTCGTACCATTGAGTTGACTTTGAACTGATCCTCTCCGTCGGGAATTCATATCTGATTGTAACTGAAATCCTTGGAGTCATCTTTTGCCTTATTTTGGCGAAATTGCTGATGCGTTGACCGGCATCGATCTTTACTGTAACGCGTTGACCGGCGTTAACACAGTTTATACTCGTACGTTTGCTGGAGTCTACACAGTTTAAGCTCTTAAGGCATTGGAGCGTGACGGTCCCGAATGTTGGGCTGCAGGACCAACTATTAAAGCTGATTCATCTGCACGTGTGGATCTTATCCTGAAGTTTGTTGGATGTTCAAGTCATGAGACCAACTAATGAAGCTAATACGTCAATGACTCGCATTTATAGAATTTTTGGCAAATTCTCAGCCATCAACGGGTTTGATAAGCCTTTACCGACTACCGTTTGAGTCGGGCTAGCATGCGGATTGTTTAAGTCCGTTCCGCATGTAACGTTATGCTAAAAGAGTTAACTCTTTTAGTGCTACGATATTGAATACGTAGACTTCGTCTTTCTCCTGTGAAAAGACTAAACAGCGACGTGTATCAGACGTAGACTTTAAGGTTTTTGGCAAACCCTCAGCCTTCAACGGATTTGGCGTGCCTTTACCGATTACCGTTTGAATCGGGCTTGCATGCGGATTGTTTAAGTCCGTTCCGCACGTGACGTTGTGCTAAAGGAATGAACTCCCTTAGACTTGATGCTACGATATTGAATACGTAGACTTCGCCATTGTTACGGGAATAGGCTACCCGGCAACGTGTGTTAGACGCTGACCTATCCCTACTTAGGCTTCGGGATAAAAGTCCCCAGATTGGAATTCTGGTGTCTTCTTCAATCGGTGAAAGACTAAACCGGCAACGCGAGTACTGGATTCTGGTGTCTTTTTCAATCGGTGAAAGAGTAAACCGACAACGCGTGTTAGGTGTTGACTTATCCCTACTCAGGATTCGGGATAAAATTCCCCGTGCCTGTGAGGCACGGATTTTAGGAGTTTAAAAAATTAGTGTCTTCTCCTGGGGCAAAGACGAAACCGATGCGGAAGAGGAAGAATTTTATATCCTATCTCCCAAAGCTGAAGAGGAAAAATTTTATATTCTATCTCCAGTTGGAAATGAAACTCGAGGTGGGATCTTCACCCCCAGAATCCGGAAAGATGAAACTAGGAGTGGGATCTCCACTCCGAGAATCAAAAAGATTAGGATAACCCTAACTGTCGGAAGGTTTGATTATCGAACTAAAGGTGAGTTTCTCGTTTATCGAGAGTGAATTGTGGTTTTGGTCCTTACTGTAGGAAGGTTTGACAAAGGGGGAGTTTGAGGTGATCCTAACTGTAAGAATGTTTGATCACTCGATTTGAAAGTGGACCTCTCGTTCATGGAAGGAATCGAGAGGAGATTATGGTTGTGGTCCTAACTGTAGGAAGGTTTGACCAGGTGGGAGGTTTGAGGCGACCCTAACTGTAGGAAGGTTTGACCAGGTGGGAGGTTTGAGGCGACCCTAACTGTAGGAAGGTTTGATCACTCGATTTGTGGACCTCTCGTTCATTGAAGGAATCGAGAGGTTTGACCAAGTAAAAAAAATAGGAGTGGGAGTGCAAATCACAGTGGGAGTGTTGACTTGTACCGATTACTCAATGGGGATTCTTGGTGTTGAGTGACAAATACTTAACACAAGGAGGTTTGACATTCGTCAATGTTAAGTGCACAGACGCATCAAAAGTTTGAGTGGGTTCAAACGAAAGGAGTTTTGGTGGTCCCACCGTCAATTAGTCTGATCGGTGGGGGATTTTATGGTGGGAGACTGTGAGTCATCAAACACCAATGAGAGTTTTGTGAGAGAAAATTGATCCCACGAAATGATCGAATCTTGTCTCAGCAAAAGAGTGTTCGGAAATCACGGTGGGTTTAGTGTTTATCACTTTATTTGTAATGATCGGGTTATCCCTAAGAAAATTACATGTAGCATTCTTCCGGGAACTTCCCGTTACATGCCACCCCCAGCTTCCTTTACGAAACCGGGTCTAAAATTGTAGTGAGTTACATGACCAGGTTATCCTTAAGAATATTACATGTAAAAATTCTCCAGGAACTTCCCGTTACATGAATCATCCACTCCCAGCTTCCTTCGCAAAACTGGGTCTAACATCATAGTGAGTTACATGACCAGGTTATCCTTAAGAATATTACATGTAAAAATTCTCCAGGAACTTCCCGTCAAGTGTGGGAAACAGTTTAGACTTATATACCTGTTGGAGTATCAGGGAGCAGTTTAGCCTCATATACCAGTTGGAGGATGGAGAAGCAGTTTATACTCGTATACTCTTCGGAGTGTTCATTCGGTTTAATTGAGCGATATAACGCCGGCTTCAACCAAGGTTTAGATGCTATTCTTAAGAGCGAAACAAGCCTTGGTAGGATGAAGGATCCTCCTGTGGTACGCACAGTACTTCGGATCCGCAGTATATCAGCTTCCTCCTGATCTGGGATAGGTGGTAGCTTAATCTTGTTAGGGGCTGTTTGGTTGGTTTCCTAAAAACCAAGAATAGGAAATGGGAGCATGGAAATCTCTCATTTCCTATTTTCAACCATTTCCATCCCTAAAACTTACCCCAACATTCAATAAAATATTATTTTATCATCCAACCCATCTAATAAAATATTATTTTATCATCCAACTCATCCAATAAAATATTACTTTTATCATCCAACATCTAATAAATTATTATTTTTATCATCACATCATCCAACTCATCCCATCTCATCCCATCTCATATTTAAAAATCAATCACATCATCCAATAATATGGTGACAACTCATCTCATCTCCTTTAACTTTCATCTCCACCCATTTCCTCCAAAAAAATAAGGAAATTGATTTTCTTAAGTGTGGGTCACATCATCCAATAATATAATGACAACTCATCTCATCTCATCTCATCTCCTATTTTTAAGAATGAACCAAACACAAGAGAAAAACCTATTATAAGAAATAGGTTTCCTATTCTTTGATTTCCTTCTTTTTTAACCAATCAAACAACCTCAAAACAACTTTTTTTTAAAAATCACTCACATTATCCAATAATATTGTGACAACTCATCTCATCTCATCTCCTATTATTTAATTTCCTTCTTTTTTTAACCAACCAAACAACTATAAAACATTTTTTTAAGGAAATAGGTTTCTTATTCCTTGATTTCCTTCTTTTTTTTGGCAAGCAAACAGCCCCTTATTTTCAAGGAGAGACTCGAAAATAGCCGGAACATCTTCGTCCTTGAAAGAGTACTCTTTTTGGAGTCTCGGATCCGAAGTCTTTTGCTGCCTTCGGGGTTGTTGTTACGATGTCTGATTAACGTTTACAATCGTTGCATGTGCCTTTCCTTTACCACGGGAGGCGAAGTTTAAGTTCAGAAGATTCGCCGTTGGTTGGCTCCTCTCGGCTTTCTTCATTCGGAGGAAGCGTTCGGCCCGCTCTCCGCGCATCTTTAACTCTTTCCAAGTGTTGGACTGTGTGACTCCCATAACTTCTAATATCTCAATAGATAGGTTGTTATGACATGTCTGGAGGATAAAGTCCTCCGTGATCGGATCTCGGCAGTTCATTGCTTTATTCCGAAAGCGCTTGACGAAGTCGTCGACTGTCTCATCATCTTCTTGTTTCTCATCGAAAAGTGTTCTGATGGATACCTCGTCGTCGTCATCAAAGAAGTTACCAAGGAATGAGTTCTCTATATCGTCCCAGTTGTTAATACTTCCGGGCTTGAGACGGCGGTACCAATCGAAGGTCGGCCCGCGAAGAGTACCAACGAATGACCGAACCATCAAGGCTTCATTGCCGGAGATCATACCCAAGTGGGACTTGAAGCAGATCAGATGTTGAGTGGGTGAACCATTCCCGTCAAACGGCGTGAAGTTAATCAAGTTGAACTTCGCCGGGTATGCTATTGTGTCCCACTCTCTTGGGTATGGACATGGAATGCCAGTCCTCTTTACCTCTCGATCAGACATTAGAGCGTTGATTTTACTCTCGAGATCTTTCATTTTCTCATCCTCGCTCGTATCGGGCTTTGGACGATTCTTAAGAGGAATAACGGGGCCACCCCCAGCGTTGTCGTCTTTAGTGAGGCTACCCCCAGCGTTTTGATCAACGGGAGGGTCATCAGCATTGAGATGTTGGTCATCAGCATTGAGACGTTCATCCACATCTGAATCGCTGCCTGCTTGATCAGTACGGTTGCGATGGCTAGATTCACCGAATTGATTGGATAGAGCCCGAATTTGTTGGTCATGCTCCTCCCTTATCCGTAGCATAGTCATTTCCATTTCAATCTTGAATGCCTCTTTCTGTTTGGTTAGAGCATCCTCAAGAATTTTGGCGATTTGCTCGGTATTGATCATGAACACTTCACGGGATTGTCCCGGACTGGATACTGTATTATCAGAAGCGATTACCGAGTTAGCATCTGATGCTTCATCATCCGATGATAAACCTCTCTGCATTCTCTGGTAGTCCCTACGTCTAGTGGTCCCTGATCGCAACCGGGTTAGACGACGAGATATAAGCGGGTCAGAGCTAGAAGGTCGAATCGACTTTCCCTTATCAGCCATGTTAATTGTGACTTTTGGAAGTTCGTTATCATGAACAGTCGATCGCTTCTTACGGAGACGCTTTGGTTTGGACTTAGCTATTCCGTTGGAGATCCTCTCAAATACCGAGACCCTCTGCGGAGCGGTCTTGGGGCAACTACATGCTGATAATACTGTCCTGGTTATCTTAGCATACGGGCAGCGAGACTCCAATTCCCGGGTACTTCTCTTCCGAGACTTGTTCATACCCCCAGCCCGATAGTACAACTCATCGACATTGCCGTCGGAGTAACCTATCGACTGTTTACATGAATCCTCAGGTATAATGCGCTCGTTTATCTTACGCGTTTTCTTCTGAGTATGCAACTCCTTGTTGGCGTTCTCAAGAGTCACGCGTTTAGAGTCACGCATTTGTAAGCGTGAACTTTTGACGGGCTCTTGGACTTTAATACACACCCCCAGGCGGGTAAAAACGGGAGTTTTTCCTTTATATGAAGGCTTGAAATTGTTGTTGTTTTCGCGAAAAAGTTGCTTCTATTGATTTCCATTAACTTTCAATCCTTACAACATTGAATTCAAATAACAAAGAATAAAAATTACAACTTTTCGAAAAAAACACACAAGATCTTGTTTTGCGGTCTCTTGCTTGCGCTCGGGTCTTTGGCCTGCTGACGGGGACGTTGATATCCGTGGACTACCTGACAATCAGATCTGGTCCGCGATCAATCGCGACAGAGCTTCGTCAATCCGCGAGGGGATCTAGGAAATTCTGATCCAGAAAATCGGACAGAGCTTCGTCGATCCGCGAGAGATCTAGAAGCTTTTTGAAGCGTCTATCTCGGCTAAAGCGAGATATTTAGCTCTTCTTAGTATTAACGCCAAGGGCTAATACTAAGGAACGGACACACGGGTGATGAAGATCTGATGAAGAATTCCCTGAAGTGCTCGATCACTCTTCCACTGCAGCAGGGCTTCGCCTCTTTCTCTCCAAAATTCTAGATCTGGCAAAAGTCGAGGCCAATTGGTCACTATTTATAGGCAAGAGGGGTGTAGGGTGTCTAGAGAAAAGCCTAGACACCCCTAGGGTGTCTCCACAATTCGAGACACCTCTGGGGTGTCTCCGCAATTTTGGAGACACCTTTGGGGTGCTCCGAATTCTGGAGACACATCTGGGGTGTCTCCGAATTCTGGAGACACTCTGGGTGTCTCCACATTTTGGAGACACCTCTGGGGTGTCTCCGAATTTTTGGAGACACCTTTGGGGTGTCTCCACATTCTGGAGACACCTCTGGGGTGTCTCCACATTCTGGAGACACCTCTGGGTTCTCGAATTCTGGAGACCCCTGGGTGTCTTCACATTCTGGAGACACCTCTGGGTGTCTCCGAATTCTGGAGACACCTCTGGGGTGTCTCGAATTCTGGAGACACCTCTGGCGTGTCTCCACATTCTGGAGACACCTCTGGGGTGTCTCCGAATTCTGGAGACACCTCTGGGGTGTCTCCGAATTCTGGAGACACCTTTGGCGTGTCTCGGAATTTTGGAGACACCTCTGGGGTGTCTCTGAAATCCTGAGACGCTCAGTTGAGGTGCATTTGTCTGCTTCCGCCGTAAATTCTTCGTCTGAACTCGGATTTGAGTGATTCCAAGTGCGTTGGATGCTTGACGAAGAGTTCGATCCGCTCTGGTGGTTGGATTATCTGTAGAGTGATCATGGCATGAGGGGCATTGTCCTTTTTGTGAACATCACCGGATTCCTGATTGGCCCGGGTCTTCGTTGTTCCGAAATCCTATCAGCTCACGTAGCTCGTCGATTCACTTTAATCGTTCGTCGACGTCAATTGGACTCCTGTGGATCGGATAGTGACATTCATCGTCGCTCTTTAACACTGAGCCGTTCGTGGAGACCTATAGGAAATTTTTGATGCCTACAGTTGTGAGGGCATGTGCGACCCCCAGCTCGACGAGTCGTTCGGGGTTTAATCATCGGACCCAAGTGTCCTTTGATCAAAACTTTGCCTCGATCCTCGTGTAAAGGACCCAGGCGATCAACTATCCTCACCTTGAATCGGGACAAATCCATGTTGTCGTGGGGCTCCACCAGAGGTGTGGAACTCGAAGGGATCGACGTAACCGGTGCAGAACGTCTTCTGTCTCGACCCTGGCGCGGGTCAGATTTAAGTGACCGACGGGTTTGAGGGTCGGATTCAAGTGACCCGTGATTTGGAAGGTCGGATCCAAGTGACTCGCGAAGTGGAGGGTCGGATCCAAGTGACCCGCAAAGTGGAGGGTCGGATCCAAGTGACCTGCGATTTGAAAGGTCGGATCCAAGTGACCTGCAAAGTGCAAGCTCCGGATCCCAAGTTGACCTGCAAATTGGCCGAAGGTCGGCATTGGAGTGACCCGCGTTTTGGCGGGTCGGATTGGAGTGACCTGCAAATTAGCGGGTCGGATTGGAGTGACCTGCAAATTGGCGGGTCGGATTGAAGTGACCTGCGCGCCGGCGGGTCGGATTCAAGTGACCCGCGATTCTCGATCTTTTCGGCTGCCGTTTTGGATTTTGGCCTCCAAGTTTGATGCAGTCTTGGTTGTTTCTTAGCTATGTCCTTCTTCTGCATCTTTTGTGCTTTTTGCACAAGAATTCGCGTGCGCGCAAGCGCGCAGCGCTTTTGAATTCGCTCCTCCAGAGTTGAACGGATTCTTTTGATTTGGATCCATTCATTTGCTATTGGTTTGGAGGGGAGGACATCTGTCCGCTGTTGGGGTGCTTGGCGTTGCCTAATTTTCAGATCCGCCTCGTAACGGATCCCGTCAATTGACTCCAAGGCTCTAGCGAGTTGGCGCGCACAGCGTTGGCGCTGCCTTTGACGAGTTCTCTTCGATAAAATAGGTGCGCCTTCTGTACTCAACTCCTTGATTGAGGAGGGGTGGCGATCTGCAGATTCGGACTCATTGGAGGCAGGAAGGGCGTTACAAGGTTCAGCTACCGTAACAACGGGGGCGTTGATCTTCCTTCGCTTACGAGAGGCGGAGGATCTGGAGGAGGAGGACGACAGATATTCCTCGAACTTCAGTTGGTCGAACTCGTATTCGACCACTTCTTCAACCGGGATGCAGATCCGAGGTTGCAACACGACAGCTCCGGAAGCGAAGCTGTTGCCTCCCACTGTGGTCGCCAGTTTGTTTGCGTCGAAAATTATTGTATTCATTGCGGTATTCATTACAACTTTAATCGTTACAATGAAAACAAAAAAGATTGTCTTTTTATAAGACTTTTACACAATGAAAACAAAAGTTTACAACTCTCGTCAAAACAAACGCAGAGGACGTTTATCACCCGCTGCTTTGCGTGGGATCTTTGCCTGTGCCGGGGTTTATCCGTGGACCGCCTTAGATCTGGATCCGATTGATGAAAAATTCGGCAGAGCTTCGTCTTCACCGAGGAAGTATTTGATTTGAAGGAACGGGCGTCAGATCTCTCGAACTCTCCTTTTTTATGCCGAAGAACTCGCCAAGATCTGTCAACCCTCGCTGAAATTCGTGCTCCTTTGACTCCACAATCCGGCAGCACCTCCTCGTCTTGATAATCAATCGTCCCCGCTGAAAGGAGACCCTAGGTTTGTATTTATAGGGCTTCGGAAGCGGTTATTTAGATGAGAACAAGTGATGTGACTCTATCTTCAGTTAACAACAGCCTAACCATGTTTGGGGATGATATCAGGTCAGTTAAGAACCCCTGGAACAGATGAATCCTGCAAAAAACCACTTTAAAACCGTTAAAACGCATTTCGGGTATCAAACTGCGCGGCAGACTGATCTGACCTGCGCTTGCGCGGGTCGGACCGATCCGACCCGCGCTTGCGCGAAACTGCGCGGCAGACTGATCTGACCTGCGCTTGCGCGGGTCGGACCGATCCGACCCGCGCTTGCGCGGGTCGGACCGATCCGTCCCGCGCTTGCGCGGGTCGGATCATCCCGTCCTGCGCTAGCGCGGGTTCGCCGACTTTTTCCCTTTTCTGTTTTCTTTCTTCGGGGATTTATTTTTGTCGCGTATTCGGTCGTCTTGTTGACTTGTACGCTTCATTGCGGAATTGACCGTCGAACGCGTGTTGATTGACACACACGTGTTGATTGACGCACGCATGTTGATTGACGCGTGCAAGCTGATTAACGTGTGCGTGTTGATCGACATGCACGAATTGATTGTCACGCGTGTGTTGATCGACGCGCATGAACTGATTGACGCGCACGTGTTGATTGACGCATGCGAGCTGATTGGCATGCACGAGCTGACTGTCGAGCGTGTAGGTTACTTGATTCGCCATTTTGCTTCAGGCGCTTGTCGGCGTCAGATAATCCTCTTAGACTCGGATAACGATGTTCGTCGTCTTCTCTCTGTCTCAAGCTGTGTACGGACACCTATATGTATTTTTAGACGCCTACAAACCCTGCCTTCTGTTCTTAGAACGAAGATGTGAACTCTGTGTCTCGAATCTGGATCGCAGCAATGAGCTCTGCATTTTGAATCTGAAACACAGCGATGAGCTCCCCGTTTTGTTGTTGAAACGCGAGAATGACCTCCGCGTTTGGGCTTGAAGAGATTGTTAATTGTAATCTCTTTTCTCAAGTTCTGCAAGGATCGTCAGTTTGTAATTCTTATGAAGATTCTGGAGCTCACCATCTTTCTTCTCTATCTTCACACCGATGAGGATCAGCTATCTGCATTAATTTTTAGACAGCCTACAGTCATGAAGAGACAGCCTACAGTCATGAAGAGACAAATTCTTATGAAGATTAGGCTAGAATTTGATCTCACAAATGATATAGGAATCTGTGGTTAAATGGGTTTGTTATGTAAAAATATTTGTCATATGAAGAAAATAGAGAAAATCAAGTTCTCCTCCAAATTCCGCTGAGCCCCTTCTCCTACCTCTCTGCAAACCATTAAAATCTCCATTATTATTGGCCAAATCAAGGCTAACATAATTACTCTATCCCTCATAGTTTTAAAAAAAGAAAAAAAAAAAAGAGAAACACATTACTTTAGTCAAAAAATGCAAGAGTCTTAAACTCAATCAAATCCAAACATAAGAAGAGGTTGATCAACACCATTTTTTTATTTTTGGGAGGGGAAAACTTGAAAGGGATAAACAATGTCAAAGTTACAAGTACACAGCAATCAAGTTTTATTATAGTATAGATGTCGAACCTATGAGGAATGTGTGTGTTTGAAAAATCTAAATTTAGTCCTAGAAAAATATGGACAAAAAGAAGTAAGATCGAGTGAAAGAGTGGAGATGTAGAGAGAGATTTGTCATAAAAATAAAAATCTAAAACAAGAGGGGAGAAAGAGAGGAGGAAACAAATAAAAGAAAAACAAAGAGGAAACTAATAAGAAGTAAAAAAAAGAAATAGAAATAAGAAAAAAGAAGGGACTAGGAAGAAGAGAAATATCAAGAAAACAAAATCAAGAAGGGGAAAATTAGGAGAAGAAGAGAAAAATCAAATTAAGAAATAATGAGGGGAAATAAGTAGAGAAGTTAAGAATCTTGTATTGAATCCACTAGTTAATTCAATTATGATTTATAAACTACTCTATTTTTATGATATTTTTACTTTAGATTTACTAAATATATATTATCAAACCACTTAAAGAAAGTATAATCTGTCAAATTATCACCCAAACAAAATTCTCATTCATAAAAATAACAAGCAACTAGATAATAATCCTAGAGATGAATAAACATAACCTATCAAACTACTCAAGATAAGTATAAATTATCAAACTCTTGTTCTACCAATTAGTTCTCTAGTTGATTATACTAAACATAATCATTTTAAGTATAAAGATAGCAATCCATAAACTATAAAAGAAATTAAACTAGTTTTATACAATCTTAGAGTTCCTACAAGAATTCATTACTCATTTTTGCAAAATAAAAATAAGGAAATAAATCTATACTAGTAAGCATAAAAGAACAAGAAATAAACCTAAAATAGAAGAAATAAAAGAAATAAATAGAAAATTAAAGCATAAAAGAGCAACAAAATAAATCTACTCTATAAAGCATAAAGAAAAATTACACTACAAGCTTAATAAACCTAATATACAAAACATGAAATAAAAATAAGAAAATAAAATCCTAAAATATATAATTCTAAAATAAGAACATAAAAGGAGAAAATAAATATTTATATTTCAAGGATTGGCCTCTTGAAGGTAAATATTTATCTTTATCATCAAAAAAGAAGAAAATTAAATTAAAAAGGAGGGGAATTTTTTTATTTATTGCAAACAAAAAGTTTACAATTTTGAAATGTTTCTCAATTAAGAGTAATCCTCCTCTCTAAAATGGAGTTTTAAAATTTTTCTCACACCCAAAACCCCTCACTCTCTACCCTCAACAAGAGCCATTAGATTTATCTTGAGCTCTGAGAAATAAATCTCAATCATTAACTGATTCCGCTAGGATCTAATCGATTGACCAATCTATTAGCTAATTGATTAGCCAATTGATTGGTTTCTAATAGAATTTAATTTATTTGTTGACTTGTTGACCCAATTTTTTTCTTAATACTTTGGGTTTTGTGGACCTCCTCTTGGCTTTGATATTGGGCGTCAATAAACATTTTAAAAAAATAAGAAATATTACTTCTTTTGTGCTCTTATTCATTAATCCTTCATTACCTGCAAATTAAGATAAAAACACTTTATTAGTAGATACTTTATTCAAAATGAAATAGATAACGTAGATATAAAAGTATAATTATGACTAGGGGCATTGCGGGTATTTCGCTGCAGCCACATATCATACTCTCTTTAAAAGCACGAGTTTGGAAAAATCTTTTTATGGTCAGTATTACCCTTAGCTTTTTTGAATATTATATTGTTATCCTAATCTATTCTAATTTTAATCATATCTTATCTAATTCCACGTGAACTATCTATAGGTCAACAATTTAAAAAAAGTTATTTTGAATATTTCACTTAAATCTTAATCTATCCAAATACTAATTATATCCTATATTAACTCCATATGAACTACCTATAACTCAAAAATATAGAAAAAATAAGATTAAGAAACTATACGTAGATAACATATTATAATACATGAAGTATTATAAAAAAAACCCAAAAGTTTCAAAATTTACATATAATAGCCTTAAAAGTTTAAAATTACACAAAACACCTTAACTTTTTAAAACTTAAAAACAAACATGATATCTAAAAATTTAAGACTTGTAATTAACATCCTCAATATTTTAAAAATTGTAGAAAAAACCTCAAAAGTTTAAAGACTAAATTAAATTTATATACCCTATGTGTTTCGCTCTTGAACCAGTTATATACCCTAAGTTACAAAATATAGCAAAAAAAATATCCTGAGTTGGCAAAAATTTACAAGTTGGTACCTTCTGCTAACCACCTGTGAGAATATTCTCTAGAATATTCTCACGTGTTGGACCTATGACCAACTTGAATATTTCTTATCCTCATTTATTATATTATTTACTGTATTACCTACCCCCCACCCCCCACCCCCCTGCGCAAATTAGATTATTTTCATCATCATCTTCTTTTCTTTTCGTGACCTCTAACTTCTTCTTCCTCTTTAATATGGGGTAACAGTAGAAAATAAGAGATTTCACTATGTTGGGGGTTAATTCTTAAGGAGGGGCATTATTATCCTTTCATGTATTTTTTTAACACTGTTAGCTAAATTTAAACAGTTACCAACTCAGGGTATTTTTTTGTTATATTTTGGAACTTATGGTATATAACTACTAGAAGAGCAAAACAATAGGGTATATAAGTGCCATTTAGCTATGTTTAAATTACAAAAAAAAACATTCTAAAATTTAGAGATTTCAAAACTTAGAAACAATATAGATGGATTTTAGGGATTACCATTGGGCATATAGTAATTTAAAATTAGTAAAAAAAACCTCAAAGGTACAAAAATTATAAAAACTCTCTCAAAAGCAAAAAATTTATTAAAAATTTCTAAAATTTTAAAACTTATAACTGGTACATATAAAATTTAGAAATTATCAGCAGATTACTACAAATATAAAATTTTTAAAAAACAACTTGTAGGCTGTCAAAAAATCACAATAGATAGCTGATCCCCATCAAAACACCAATGATGGAAGTTACACTCTGACGACTTCCAGAAGGTTACAATTTAAAAACTTTCACGTAGACTGATGAAGGTTACAATCTGACGACATTCGCAACAACTGATGAAAGCTCTAATCAACAGCCTTCACAATCAACATCGAGAGTTACAATCTGACGACTCTCACATATCAAAGAACTAAAGCAAAGATTACAAAATGACGATCTTTGCAACGCTCTGACAGAAAGAGACTACAAATTGATGGTCTCTCCAAACCAAGACGTGGGAGTCCTCCCCGCGTACCAGCATCAAGATGCACCATGTTCATAGCCACGAACGCAGCTCAAGCGCAGCCTCCAAAGCTGCCAGCGCAGCTTCTATCCGCTGCCAAACGCAGCTCTTAAATCCTGCCAACGTAGCTTCTAACATGCTGCCAACGCACGTAACTTTATACCCCTACCAAACGCAGCTTCACTCGCTACCAACTGCAGCTTTCAAGCCGCCAAACGCAGCTTCCATCCGCTGCCAAACGCAGCTTCCAAGCCGCCAAACGCAGCTTCCAATAAGATGCCAACGCAGCTTCCAGACACTGCGTTTGAACGCAGATTTCACTCCAGAATGCAGGATTTGCGTTTGACTCGTTCAAACACAAGCTGAACGGTCCCAAAACCGTTTCCCATGATCTGAGGGGATCACAACTCCACTCAGGAGTGATTTAAGGGGCGGTTACATCCCATTAGCCCCACTTAGGAGCGAATTAAGGAGGTGGTTACACCTCTTAATCCCTTATAAATAACTAAAAATCAATTCAGTTCAAGGGTTCGGTCTGTTGGAACTTCTTGGCAGCAACAGAAGAGATCCTTGGGCAGGCTTTTGAGGAGATTGACGTCATCCCTCAGCAATATTCGGCAACAGGAGCTTTCTTCATCCTTGGCTTATAGACCGATTTCGGTTAAATCAACTCTTTCATAGAGTTTCAAACTCGTTCAGAGTTCTCCACAACGTCAAATCGTGAGTAGAATATCATGTTCCAGTGAAACAAGACGTCGGATCGTCAACGAGAAGCAAACTCGACGCGAGCATTCGAGGGAGGCATCTCATCGCTACCGTGAAGAACCCAGATTTAAATAAAGAGGAGGATTCAGATCAATCCTCTTCTCTTTTGTAATCAGGAATTCAAATTGTAATCGAGAGTTGAGAGAATTGTAATCATTCTTTTTTCTAAGCAGTTAGAGAGAATAAAATCAGATACAATTCTTTCATTTTTCTCTTATTACAAAATTTTTCCACAAACACAACCCAAAATTTTAGTAATTATAAAAATACCTTCAAATTTTTAGAGTTACGAGAAATATTCTAACATTTACTTATCACCAATACATGAAACATAAAAATTATAAGCGCCCAACTTAAAATTTAAAATTTTTATAAAATACTATCAAAGTTTAAAAATTATAAAATACACCCTCAAAAGTTTAAATCACAAAATGCTAAAATTTGGCAAAGAAAAGAGGAAATGTTTGATATTATTACATTAAGATATAATAGGTTAGCATTAATTGATTATAATGTATAAACATTTATCTCTAATGTTGATAATATTTATTTATAAAGTAAAAAAATACAATGAGTTATGTATGAGGAAACTATTAGAAAGTTCAGAGATATCCTTTAAAAGAACTAAGTTATTTTCATTTCAAATGGAGAAGCAAAGCAAATAAACTCAAAATTTAGAATAATTCATGAATCACCTGAATTAACATTGATAAAAAGCATATCGAGCAAAGAAGCACTAACCGAGTTCTTCTTGAAGAACATATTGAACAATTATGTCCTAATTAAAAAATATTCTTCATGAAAAGTACAAGAAAAATTAGTAAGTACTTATAAATTTTCATATTTTATTCTATAAATATTGAAGGAATCATAAACTTAATATAAAATTTTATATAAATAATCTTGCGATAGAAACTAAAATGAAGCCATTGATCAACTACATTGTGAGATATAATAAACTAGATAAGATGAGAAAATTCACTATAATAGACAAAAAATATGCACATGATACTAATTAGTTACCATAGTGTAAGTAAAAAAATTTAAAATTGATATTTTTCTTTTCTCTATATAGTGGCACGACTCTGCAAGTATCCTTATTTGGGGATATGACTACCAACGAACGATCAATTTTTAAGAACACGGACAAAGATAAGCATGTAATAGTACTGTCAGATTTCAAGATCTTTAAATATGAAGGTTACATATTTTACAACTAAAATTCTTATTAAAGACCACTAAATATAAAATTCATCTTATACTTGTCTCAAATTTGTATGAAAGATATGCATGTCATCGTAAATTTTGTTAATAATATATCAACTTATTAAAAAAATAAGAGATAGATAAGCAAACCAAACTGACATCCATATAACACAATAAAGAAAAAATATTACACTTTAAACCTAATATGCAGGGCTCATTCAGAACAAGCTGCTAAAACAAAAGCATCTCCATCAAGGCTCTTTATAAATACAACACAAATTTAAATTATTTAATATTTTTAAAAATAGCTTAATTTTTTTGAGTAAAATCAGATATCTTTAGAAGTGATTTTCATGAATTCTTTTAATTTTTTATATGGTTATGTGGATACTTTTATCATATAAAAGTGTAATAGAATTAGCATTAATCTTTATTTTATGATTTTTTTTCTAAAGTCTATCAAGGATTAGCAACAAAATTTATATTCTCCTTAGTTTCATTCTAGACCACTTTTAATTAATCATCTTGTCTTATTGGCTTTAATTATTCATCTTTCTTTTATAACATTATCTTTTTAAGTGTTTTTCACTTTTACAACATTATACCTTCTTAAGTCAAGCTTGGTTTCATGCTGATCTAAATAACGTGAAAGTTCAAATTAGCTTTAGATTATAGTTATTTATTGTCAATTTAATTATTACATGAAAATTTTAAATTTTGTGTAGCCCATTCAAACAAACATTAAAAAAACAATCACAATAGTAAAGTTTGAAAACATAAGTAAGAAAAACAATCAAAGTGAAACTGAGAAACAAATTTTAGTAAAGAAATAAGTCAAAAATACTTAATCATAATATTTAATCACGTGCATTGCACGTGCATAAATCCTAGTAAATATAAGTAGACAAGTGAAGGGTTTCTCACGTATAGACCCCATATACTAGCACTCTATGGAACTTAGTACTTCGATGGTTTCAGATAGCCCCATTAGTTTCTTTAGCAGTACTACATGTCAAACTTTACCCAAGATTTCTATTTTTTTTTTTAAATCAAATTGCCTGGATATATAATGAGTTCCGAAGCGGGTCTTTGTGCAATTAATTAACCCGTAAATAGATGACATCAGTGACGTCCATCCTCTATATATACTTCGTTTAATTTTATGATTTGTTGGTCGGCTCATGAAATAATCACGTCTCATGATGATGGTTATGTGAGGGGTATACAGCTAGCTGCAGAGTTCATTGGTCCTAACCACCGTAATTAAGAGATATTAAATTAAAAAAAATGAAAGGTACTGACGATGATATGATGTAATATTAAAGAGCACTGTTCTTTTATCGGTGAAAACGAAAGAGAGAATAATAAATCCAAGTCCAATGTAGGGGGTGTTTGGTTGTTGTTGGTAAAGTTGTGTATTTATGACACAACTTGGAAAGTTGTTGTCCACCTCATCAATTTTATTTTTATACTTTTCTTTGTTTGTTTTTGATTCCATTGGAATCATAAAACACTTGTTTGGTTTGCAAAATGAAACTTTAATTGTTTGTTTGGAAAGTATAAAAAGTGGTCCCTACTCAAATGATCATATTGGTTGAAATTATTTTTTATTATTTTTTCCTAACTTCAATGTTAGCTTTCTTCTAAAATCATGTCTTTTTTTCATGAAATCACTTTACAAGCCACATCAGCATATGAAATCACTTTACACTATTTTCACAACTACAAACAAACAATTGAAAGTGATGAAAGCTGACATTGGGACCCACTTTTTTACACTTTACATCCTTTTACATGGTAAAAACATACAACCAAACAGCCCCGTAGTGTCGCTGCATGAAGAAATATAGGTATCTGACGATGATGCTTTAGGTACTGTTTGGCAAAGGGTTAAGAGAGGGGTTAAGGAGACTTAACCCCTTCTTAACCTGCCAAACAGGCAAACACAACAAATCTATATAAGGGTTAAAGTAAGTTAACCCTCCATAATTTGTCAAACATAAAAAATATAGAAGGGTTAAGTTAACCTCTCTAGAGGGGTTAAAATGAGTTAACCCCTCAGAATGAGGGGTTTACTAATACTCCTATTTAGCTGGAATAAGAGTTAACCCTTCTAATTATAAAGAAAATAGTCAAAATCATTGTTATTCCCAAACACTAAAACTGATAATAAGGGCTAAAATAAAACTTATTTAACGGGTTAATAATTTAGTCCTTTTGATTATCAAATGGGCTAAGTACATTAATCCTTTTCTATAACCCCTCTTCATTAACCCTTTGCCAAACGGGGCCTTACGTAATAATAAAATAGTTATGGACTTTAATTTTCCATGTCTTGGAATAAAATAATGCAAATTTGGACGTATTCTGCCGTTTGTACATTTTTGTTGATTTTTTTTTTTGGGTAGTTTTGATATCCAAATTCGCAGGTATATTCTTGGAATTTTTTTTTGTATATATACCTCATAATCATGGGTAGTTGTGCAACTACCTATATATTAAAGTATTACACCCAAGTCTTGATATGCTAACTTGTAATTGCAATATAAAATTATCAACAAAATAACCCAAGTCTTGCTCATCATATCCAATAACACTCATGATTTGTTGATCTAGGGATACTTTTCCCCCTCAAGGTTGATAATTTTGGTAGTAGTTTGTTAAATACTGATATTTGGTATTTCTGTTGCAAACACCAATGATTATATATAAAAAACTATATATTTCTATGTAAATGTAGAATCTATAGGGGCATTGTGTATCCAAGTTTTTTTTTCTTTTTTTGGAATTATGGTTTATTTATGACAAATTTCCACACAGACCGTGTAGTAATAAGAATTAAGAAATTAAAGTACATACCATAGCCTAGCAAAATTTCATAAAAGTGTGTCCGACAATTCATTGAAAATGGGCCAAGTTTGGCTTTAGAATTGGTTCTGATTAAAACTAGATTGATTGTGAACCAACTCCTTCCAAATCCACAACTAAACTAGTTTTAACCCAAAATTGAGCTACAACAAACCGGGTCAATGTTAGCCCAGTTTTTTGCCATTCATAGAAATACTCTATAACTAGACCAGGTTTAAGCCTGACCCGGTTTTAAGAAGCTACCAAACTGGCTCTAATAGATTCAGCGTGTGTTTGGCAATTTTATAGTAATTATAGTAGTATCGAACCAAGGTGGAGGTGATCTAAAGATAACCTAAATCGTTTCTCTTTTTTGAACTAAAAAAACTAGCTAATTAATTTTATACAAGTTTTTGTCAAACACAATTTAAGCCCCTATCTAACTTAGTGCCTTCATTCAAATTAGTGGATGGGTTGCCAAACAGCTGTCAATCTTCATGCTAACATCCAAACATTATTAGTGGTTGAATTGACTAAAAAATATTAAGAAGAACATAAGATCAATGCTTAAATTATAACATCTAATGCGAGCTATTCAGTAAATGCTTAAATTTGACATCTGATTTGTCAGAAATATCCAAAAAATGTCTAAAATTTTACTGGTGATGTGTTTGAAACCTGAACTGATACACGCCAAGATGATAGCATATTCAAAAACATAGCAAAGAACATCCAAAATTTTAAAAATAAAAATAAAAAAAATCTGAAACGCTCCGTGAATAGACTAATTAGGTTTAAATATAAGAAGATCCTTTTTCTTTAATAAACTTAAAAAGTTTCTGAAGCGCGCATATGCTATGTAGAAAATGAATTTTAAATTATAAAACTAAAAGTTAACCTTTTTAATAATGTTCCCCCAAGAATCCCAGTTTGCTTAAAAATGTTTTCTCATAGTTATTAAATTTCCAGTACACGCATGAAAGCTGATCCATCCGTCTCCAACTCTAATTACTTTACCAAAAGCAAACACAAAAACTAGTAATTAGCAATTATTTTTTATTTGTATAATTACAACTACACTTGGACTCGGAGTCCTACCAAGTCCACGTCACCAAAACCTCGTAAAGATCGTGCCTCCTCAAAAATCTATATAGACATCTCTCAGAGGACCCAAAACCCGAATCAAAAGAATTTTTTTCTTCAAAAAAAACCCCCTCCAAATTACTCAAATCCCCAATGGTGACCTTCAGCATAATCCCCATCATCGACTCACTCCTTCGTCCGCCGCTACTTCACGGCCGCCGGCCTCCGCCAACAAACTCTGGCCGTCGACTCCGACACCACCATCCGTTATTGGGCCTCCGAATCCCTTCAAGGCCCAAACCCGCCAGTTCTCCTCATTCATGGCTTCGGGCCGCACGCCACGTGGCAGTGGCGACATCAAGTGAGCATAGATTTTACCGAAGCATCCGGCATGGGAATGAAATATGGGCCCGAAGAGGGCTGGGGAAAGCCTGTCAAAACTGGCAAAAACAGCTGATAAAAACTGTTAGTTTTGACAGACTTTCTGTCCATTACAACTCCTCTTTTCAGCAAGTAAACGGGCCCTATACATTTTGAATTCATAAGAAAATAAAAGATGCTTAGAAAATTTAAACCATTATATTTTGAAATTATTTTTTCAATAAACACATTCTAGATGTGATTGTAACCGTAGTATGACGGGAGGACGAATTTTTATTTGTACTAATCCAAGAGCTCTCCTCTCTGGTGCAATCGCGAGTTTGCACTGCTAAGATACCTCCGTTCTTATAAGATTTGTATTCATTCCAGGTGCGCCCGCTCTCCCGCCACTTCCCTCTGGTGGTCCCGGACCTCCTGTTCTTCGGTGGGTCCACCACAAAGTGGTCCGAGCTTTTCCAGGCCGAGACCCTGGTCCGGTTCATGGACCACCTCCGCATCAAGAACTTTTACGTGGTGGGGACAAGCTACGGAGGGTTCGTCGCCTACCACGTGGCGAGGATGTGCGGCGGTCGGGTGCCCGGCGCGGTGATCGCGAGCTCCGATGTCCTGAAAGGGGAGGAGGATGACATGATGCTGAGGGAGAGGACGGGCGTTGGGAGTGCGGTGGAGCTGATGTTACCGCGGAGCACGGGAACGCTGAGGAAGCTTATCGGGTTTGCTATGTACAAGCCGCCGAGGTTTTTGCCGGAGTTCGCTTTGAAGGATGCTATAGAGGTATGTTGACGTTTTTGCGCTTGGGTCCTTGGAATTTTCTTATTTGCATTACGGTTTACTTATTTGTTTGTTGGCATTTAAGAATCTTAGCAGTTAATGAAAAAACGTGGGGTTCACATGATAGATCCTTCTATTTGTAACCGAACTTTCGATTTTTTTCTTTTTGTGAAAAAAAAATTCTCTAATGTCCCAAAATATGGGACCAACAATGGAACATATGAAAAAATTCTCTAATGACCCAAAATATGGGACCAACAATGGGACATATGAGATGTCCCCCTCCTATTGCATAATGAGTTGTCCATCATTAATGATGACCATCTTATTATACAATAGGAGGGGGGCACCTCACATATCCCCCTGTTGGTCTCATATTTTAGGTCCATGTAACAAAGTTTTTTTGTGAAAAGATTTTGCGGAAAATGGATAAATTTGCCGTCACATTATACATCAGTAAATTTCCTCGACAAAATTATCCTCCCGTGAACATCATGGAGAGAGGGGAAATTGGTTCGCACTTCCAACTTTTTATCCAGCCGCTTCATTGTTTTAGGATTTTGGGAATACATGGATTTGTCATAATTTGAGGACCAAAATTTGAAGCCAAATAATATCTTGGTTATCTTCCGTAGACTTTTCTTTTTCTTTTTCGACTATGCAACCAACTTTGCCTAATTTTATAAAGCTCGATGACTTTTTTACCGGACCTATGGATTTCAATTTATTTATTTATTTATTTATTTATTTTTGAGGAATCCGGAACGATTCTGTTACAAGGATCAATGAGGAATTTCAATTTAGGATTTAATCTTACTCCATACGATTATCCTTTGTTTGAATAAAAGAAGAAGAGTTGGGTTTGTGAAAAAAACTTGATTTTAATTGGTAATAATACAACAGGACTTGTTTAGGTGAAATAAGCATGTGAACCTTTACCAATGTTTCAAGATTGAAATGTCTGATAAATTTAAATGCAAAACTTCATATGTTGAGGGGTGCACGTTTCAATGCCCCTGCAGCAGCAATAATAATCCAATTAAAGATTGTTTTCTAGTCGGTAGGTGGACTGGTGACCATCCAGAATTTGATTCATCGGTCGCATCTGCTGCTCTGCATCAACCTACTTACATAATGCGGGTCCCATTTCCTCAACAGAGGTGTCACCAACATAGTTTTTTAATCAACGCTGCTATTTGGCTCGCTCCCCTGCCAACTCGCGCCCAGCTCGCGCAGTGAGGAACAGGGGGTGGGGCCCGTGAGTTGGGCGCGAGTTGGCAGGGGAGCGAGCCAAATAGTATTTTTGATTTTTAATAGAGTTTTGCTACGGTAACAAAAAATATGGGATGAACTGAGAGGACATGTGAGATGTTTTCCTCCTATTGCATAATGAGCTGTTTATCATTAATGATGATCAGCTCATTATGTAATAGGAGGGGGGACACCTCACATGTCCCCCTGTTGGTCCTATATTTTGGATCTTTAAGGAATTTTTCTTTTTTAATAAAAACACAATGAGTATAACGATATCTGCAATCACTTTGGGTTGAAGGTTCTGCAAAATTAAAGATAGGAGTTAGAACAAAGGATTAGTAGGCTAGTCATGAGCATGACTCTTAAAAGGCTTGTTTAGTACCATGGGTAGAGGGAGGTTATGTTTATACTGTTAAATATTATTTTATTTTTACTCATGTTTGTTATCCTTCTAAAACTTTATTAAGGATAAAGTTTCTTGATAAAGCTATTAATCAAATTAGGAAGTAGGAAAAAAATAGGTGAAAACTTAAGGCTAAGCTCATTTAAGCATGTGGAATTATAAAACACCCCTAAAAAGTTCTAAAACTTACCACAAGCTTCATAAAGCCATTTGACAAGATCCATTATATAAAGTAAAAATTATAAACAACCACCCGAACAACTATAAAATTACAAAATATACCCTTAATAATCTAAACATAGTCAAAATCTCAAATAATTCTGAAAAAATCAAAACTTAAAAAAACACTAAAAATTTCAAAGCATACAAACAGCTCCAACCAAACTTAAAATTTACAAAAAAACTCTAAAAGTTAAAAAAATTGTGAAAAACACCCTAAAATTTTTGAAATAAAAAGCCTTGAATATTTCAAAACGTACAAATAATATACTGAAATTCTAGGAACTTCAATCAGCCTCATATTTTTTGAAAAACACCCTGAATTAATGTTTTACAGATTGCAAATAACACCCTCAAATTTCTAATTCTACAAAAACACCCCAAGAATTTCAATCCTACAAATAGTGCACTGAAAATATATAAACTACAAACAGACCCTTACATATTTTAGAATTTGTAGAAAACACCTTGGGAGTTTTGAAAATTATGAAAAACACCCTCATACTTTGAAAGTTACAAAAAATACATTTGAAAATTCAAAACTATAAATATTATACAGAAAATAGAGGATTACAAACAACCCCTAAAAATTTAGACTTTTATAGAAAATACCCTAGAAAGTTAAAAAAACTGCAACAAACGCCCTCAAAAATTAAAATATTTACAAAAACACACCGAAAATTTCAAAAGATACAAACAGTAAAATGAAAATTTTATAAAGTTAAAAATTTCAAAAAACATGCTAAAAGTTTACAAAATTATAAAAAACACCCTAAATTTTAGAAAAACAATGCAAAAACACTCTAAAAGTTTAGAAAACTAAAAAAACACCCTAAATGTTTAGAAAATTACAAAAAACACTCTAAAATAAAAATCTAAAAAATATATTTTGTTAGTTTTGATCTTTGTAGGTGTTTTCTGTAACTTTTGAATCTTTGAGTGTGTTTTATGTAATTTTAAAACTTCTATATAGGTTGTTTTTGACAAATTCTAAAACTTTCAAAGGGATGGTTGTAATCCTATATTCAATGTATTATTTCTATAGGCCTTTAGGATCTTTTTTGTCATTTTTGAATGTATTTTCTATAATTTTTTTTTTTTTGGGGTTTTTTTCTGTAATTTTTGAATTGTGCATGAGTATATTTATAGTTTTCAGATTTTTCAGGATGTTGTTTATCAGTTTAATATTTTTAGGGGACGTCATATATAATTTATGTATTTTGAATTGAGAGCGGTGAAAATCCTTTTGCGTTAAATTTTAACCTTAATGACATGTTATACCAAACACATGACTGTTTCCTCCACTAACTGTTCTATTGTAATAATTATCACATTAGAGTTTTAACCCCGATCGTTTTAACCTCGTACCAAACAAGCTCTTATATATTTCTCACAACAAACATTTTTACGTTCTATCGTGTTTAACGTTCCTATTTAAATAAAAATATATATCATGCTCAATATGCTTTTTTTAGTGATCCAATATTTTTCTATAAGGCACTTTTATGGATAGAAACCTGGACTCACACAGCGGTATTATTTTCTTTTTGGACTCTCTGATATTATGTCAAAGTCTCTAACTATTACACTAAAAATCTAAAGTTGTGGCGAGGAAAGAAAGATATAATTAATAATAAGTTTGCTAATGGTGGCGAAGGGAAATAAGGAAAGGAGAAGAAACAAGGCAAAGGAAATGAAAGGAAGAAGATAGGAAATATAATAACTATGTTTAATTGGGAGTTTTATAAAGGGAATACGGGGGGAGTCATCTCTTAGCCCTTGGATTTGAATCACGACGGTCTAAAATATTTTACTTCCTCTACATCCTAATTTCGGAGGGAACCAAATTAATTAAATAGAATGGAGGTCAATGAACGTAAACTTTGTTACTTCTATTTCCCTCTATTCTTCTAAAATATACTCCCAAATAAGGTTAATCAACCTACACAAACAAAGCATAACAGTTGTGTTGCAGAATCTATACAGCCAAAACTTGAAGGAGAAAGTGGAGCTTATAAAGGGAATCACTCTCGGCAACAAGAGCGAGTTTCAACTTACTCCTCTTTCCCAGGTATTATATTAAACATCAATTACAGTATCTGTTTCTTATTTGAGCTTTGCTACAGGGACCCAAAATATGGGACCAATAAAGGGGACAAGTGAAGTGTCCCCCTCCTATTGGATAATGAGTTGGCCATCATTGGATAATGAGTTGGCTATCATTAATAATGACCAACTCATTATCCAATAGGAGAGGGACACCTCACTTGTCATCCCTATTGGTCCCATATTTTGGGTCCTTAAAGAGTTTTTCTTCTTATTTTTATTGAGAATCAATTACTTAATTATTTTAATTAATCAGGTTGTTTTCACCAATCTCTTGATCAGTCTAAAACTTTCTTCTTCTTTTTTGAAACTTTTTAAGGATGTTTTGATCATATGGGGAGATCATGATCGCATTTTCCCATTGGATAAGGCGTATAAGCTTAAGGAGTAAGTTTTTTGCCCACTTATTTGATTATTTCACATTCATAAATAGGCCTTGACACATTTTTGAAAATTTCATGGCCGATCGTCGACATGTCACTTATACATCCGAATTAATTATAGGGGGTTTTTTTTTAATTTTTTTTGTATATATTAAAACATGAATAAAGAACTTTTATACGTCTTATTAATTTTGAATTAATGTTTTCTTTTTTTAATGATCACAGGAAGCTCGGGGAGAAAGCTAGACTAGAGATAGTGAAGAAAACGGGTCATATGCCAAACACTGAGAACCCGACCCGATTCAACGAGCTCCTCTTAAACTTCTTCCTGAATGACTCTAAATCTTCAATTTAACTTTTTTTTTCTCGGACTTTGTTGCAAAAGGAAGCAATTTTTTTTTCTTTTATTTATCTTTTTTTCTTCCTATTAAGCGTGACAAAGCTCATATATTATTATTATTGCACAAGAAACCTCAAGTTGATGCATTATTTTTATAAGCGCTCCATGTACTGAACAAGTTTTATCTAGAAGACGGGTGACAAAATTTTAAGTTGTTGAATTATGCCATGCTCTTTGAATTTTCTACCTCTCTCTCTTTTTGACATCTTATTGGTGATCAATAGTTAATGGCGGTGGCCGCTTGCTATTATTATTTTGCTATAATTAACATGCTATTCTCTCATAACTCTAATCCTAACGTCACACCTTCTCAATGATTACAATAATATAATACAGTTAAGCTCCGCCAATTTTGAAGATCTACGGCTGAGATTCACCGCAAAATGGGAACTTTGATCACCAATATAGATCTCACATATTACTTTCAAGAAACAGAAGCATCAAGTACGTCGTTCTTCTTGAATCCCTATCAAAATAGACAAGTCGTCGAGGATAAATGGGAATTAAACTAAAAAATAAAAAAATAAAGCAACATTATTTTAATCACAGCCTTCTATTGGTTTAAGGGGGTGTTTGTTTCAAAAAAAAATTTGGTATTTGGGTTGGATTTCAAATTCTAGGATCAAAAAGTGGGGTTTTTTTTGGGTTTTAGAATTCCATAAAACTTGTTTGTTTCAAAGCAAATTTTAGAATATCAAATCCCCAAATAATAAAAAAGTATTATATTTAAGGATTTGTGAAATCTTCTTTTTTGGGTGGGATGTTGGGTGGATTTCAAAAGTGTTAGACAAATTAAGAATTTCAAATTTCAAAAAGTTTGAAACAAACAAAAATATTATAAATTATAGTATTCCAAATCTCAAAATATTATTGAAACAAACAAAGTTTTAGGAATCCCAACGCATAACAAATTACATATGGATTTTAAATCTCATGGTAAAATCTATATCCTAAAATTATAGGATTTGAAACAAACACCCCCTAAGTCGATAGCTACAACTTATTTAGAGCGAATAGTAGAAATGACTGTGATATGCATAGTAGATTGTCAAGTGCTAGTTTTGAAGCGAATTGTCATCATACGCTAAATAGTAGACATTTGTAATTAAAACGAGTGATCTCCCATGCGAATCCTAATAAATAAGGGATAGTCACATATTAGTTCCTTATATTATATTATCCATAATTATAAATTAGTTCCTCAAATCTTTGTATTTGCTTATTGGTCCCTCGATCTATATGGCTCCTGTAATTTTGCCCCTCTAGTTTAGTAATGTAAGTTTTAACGAGAATATTTTGTCATCCTTAACGGAATACTAGGGTTTACCTTGATTTACCCGTTACGCCCTCATTTAAAATCCTTCAATACATTTCTTAATGGGTTTAAATTACAATATGCTTATCCTGAAACCTGAACCCAAAAGGTTCTCCCTTCCCAATGGTCAACTCCGGCTGAAACCCATTTCAGAGCTCTTTTCATTGTAATATTCCCTCTAAACACTATATAATTCTACTATTGGGTTACTTTGAGAGGAAAACATTTGCTGGATGAGATATTTAGGTAATTGCAGATGTTGGGTTAAATGTTAACCCAACCATGGCTAGAGAAAATACAAAAAAGCTACGAGAGGGACAAAGCTGCACATAAAGCTATAAATTTGAGGGACTAATGAGCAAATATTAAGATTTTATAGACTAATTTACAATTATGAACGAATCAAGGAACTAATATGGAATTAACCCAATAAATAAACCTACATATTGTCACAAGCCGAGCTCGCGATAGTAGCCCATCTCGGCCATTGGCCCTCCAAAGATATAATTATTAAAATGAATTAGACGAAATGATTCTCTCTCTTTAATATATTAGTGAGCTCTCAAATTGTTCTGTAAAGTATCCATGTCAACGGTGAATGACGGCAATGCCCTCTCTTCATCTTCATGGATGTTTGTAAGAAGAAGGTCCTACATCCCTAACAAGAGAAATTATTTTTTTCTATCTACTAATCTCTATGGATACAATTCGTATCTTGTTTTTTGTAAACATACTTTTGGTTTTAATGAACAGGGTTTAACCCTTGTTTTTTAGTCAAAAAAAAAAAAATTGTTCTGTAAAGTATCAATTTACGTACTAGTGAACTCTTAAGTTATGCTGCAAAGTATCAATTTAAATATTGGTGAACTCTCAAGTTCTATTGTAAAATATCAATTTAAATATATTACCCTTTAAACTATGTACATGGTTTCAATATAATCATTTTGTGAGCCTATAGTAAAAATTTTAACAGATTAATAATGTAGTAATATTTTTTATGCTTCTTTATGATTTTTTATCAGTTTATCTCCTTTTCCCCCAAATTAAAATACATTTTTAACCGCATTCTCGCAAAATCATTTGCCTTTTAACTGTATTCATAAATTAAAAAATTATTTTCAGATTGCAAAAAATACAAGAAATACAAAAAAAAAAGCACTATCATGTTATAATTAAATATTTGGCTGTAAGTTTGCAAAATAGTTATAAAATTAGTTTGTTAAATATACACGTAGTTTGAAAGGGAAATTAGGCAATTTGATACGGTTTCCTGAAAGGGAAATTAGGCAATTTGATACGGTTTCCTCTCCAAAATTCATGAAATGGATATCATTGAATACGGGTCACCAAACAACCCCTAAATTTAGTAAATTGTAGAAATCAACTCTCATTGGATGTGTGCGAGGTCTAAATAAAAAAGGAAAAATTTCTTCTAGCCCCAATTTCCTTACAAGTATCCCTCTCACTCCATGACTTTTTCAACGCTCCCAAAATCCCCAAAAGCAAAATTATAATTTCCTGAGCCCCCAAAACACAAAACTCAAGAGTTTAAAACATGTGAAGACCATAATATCATCTCTCTCTCTCTCTCTCTCTCTCTCTCTCTCGTCGGTCTCATCTTCTCTGCTCGTCTCTCTTCATGATGTTAATGTGATGAATTTGAAAAATGGTTGGGGGGGGGGGGGGGGGGGATTCCTAGTTTCTCTCTAAAAAAATTTCGCGAAAAGGCATCGGCATCGGCTGTGACTTTTTCTCGGCGTTCATTCATGAGGCGAAGAAAACTGCGATATTGAAGACAGTCGATGGCTAGTTGTGTCGCCAAACCCCTTAAGTTTACATATTGTTGTAAATTTTTTTGGAAATCGATGACTTGAGATTAAAGTAGAGTATGCAAATATATATTGTTGTTATTTCACTGTAATAAGTTTGTTGTTAAGATATTGAGTTGATGGTGAAGGAATGCTACGTGTTGGTTTTGAAGGTTACGAGTTGGTTGTGGAGTTTTACGAGTTGGTTGTGAAGGTTACGAGTTGGTTATGAATGTTAGGAGTTGGTTGTGAAGGTTACGAGTTGTTTGTGAATGTTGCGAGTTGGTTGTGAAGGTTACGCGTTGGCTGTCAAGGTTACGAGTTGGTTGTGAAGGTTATGAGTTGGTTGTAAAGGTTACACGTTGGTTGTGAAGGTTACAAGTTAGTTGTGAAGGTTACGCGTTGGTTGTGAATGTTACGAGCTTGTTGTGAAGGTTACGAGGTGGTTATTAAGGTTACACGTTGATTGTGAAGGTTATGAGTTTGTTGTGAAGGTTACGAGTTGGTTATGAACCTCGACAATGAGTTGATTGTGATTGCTGTTAACTAACCTTCACAACCAATTCGTAACCGTCACAACCAACTCGTAACCTTCATAACCAACTCGTAACCTTCACAACAAACTCATAACATTTACCACCAACGCGTATCCTTTATAACCACCTCGTAACCTTCACAACCGCCTCATAACCTTCACAACCAACTCGTAATCTTGACAACCAACTCGTAACCTTCACAGCCAACGCGTAACCTTCACAACTGTAGGCTGTCTAAAAATCACAATAGATAGCTTATTCAAACAAGCTCCGACAACGGAGGTCACAATCAGACGACTTCCCAATCACTGCATCCGCAACTCCACAATTGCCACAAACGCGACCTCACTTCTGAGATGATTGATCTTGGTGGCTGTGACAACAGCATGGCTAATATTGTAGCAACTATTAGAGATGCTGATGATCAGTGGGACGATTTCAGAAATAAAAAGTTGGACTCAGTTGGTGAGTTGCTTGATAGAGAGCTATGGGCGAATATTCATCTTTAAGACACTATGGATGTTGATTCCCGTCTAGCTCCTACAACGAAAGCTACAATCAAATAGTTATCGGGTCGGTGAACGAATGTTGCGAATGGAGGGCTTTTCACATAGATCGAGAAGAGTTACAATTCAACGACACTTCCGACGACGGATGAAAACTCTATTCAGCAGTCTTCACAATCTACAGTGAAAGTTACAATCTGACGACTTTCACACTCCACAACAGCTAAAAGCCAGGATTACTGAACAACGGTCCTTGCAACGCTCTACAGAAGAAGTTACAAGTCAAATGGCTCCTTCTGAAACGCGGATGTCATCCCCGCGTCACCAAGTTGGAAATGAAGGCGACCCTCGCGTCGTCAATGCACAAGCCAAACGCGAGCGACCCTCGCGTTCAATGGTGTTCAACCAACAGCGACCCTCGCGTTCAATGGTGTTCAACCAACAGCGACCCTCGCATTCAAAGGTGTTCAACCAACAGCGACCCTCGCGTCATCAAGGCACAAACCAAACGCGAGCGACCCTCGCGTTCAATGGTGTTCAACCAACAGCGACCCTCGCGTCGACAATGCACAAGCCAAACGCGAGCGACCCTCGCGTTCAATGGTGTTCAGCTAACACCCAACTTCGCGTCTCAATTCAAAGAACACGAAGTTGAGTTCTAAACGCCAGAATGGGCGTTTGACTTATTCAAACATAAGTCGAACGGTTCCAAAACCGTTTATCCCACGTTCTGAGGGATTTTCGCCCACGTAGGAGCGGATATAGGGGTCAGTTACAACCTCTTATCCCCCTATAAAAGCTCAACGAACCCAACAGAGCAACGGGATTGGATTTTTGGCATCTGAACCACACAGGTTGGATTCAAAAGATCTAAACCATACAGGTTGGAGATTTTCAGTTCTCAAACAAACTCGACAGAGTTAAAGGATCGGATTTTTGATAATCAGATCAAGGGTTGGATTCTTCATCATCAAAACCACTCAGGTTTGGAGATTCGGCAACAACAGCAACGAAATCCTTGGAGATAGGATTTTTGAACCAACCTCAGAAAATCAAATCTGAGAGAATCCTTCAACAACAGAAAAACAGCTTGATTATTAACCGAATTTTCGGTTCCAACAACTCTATTCACAGAGTTCAAACTCGTTCAGAGTTCTTAAACTCATTCAGAGTTATTCATAAAACTTTCCACGAAAGTTCATCGTTCCCACGAGATAAAGACGGTCGGATCGTCAACGGAGAGCAAGTTCGACGCAATCAATCGAAGGAAGCACTCCATCGCTGCCAAGAAGAACCCAGTTTTAAACAAAGGGGAAAATCAAATTCGTTTTCCTCTCTTTTGTAATCAAGTTGTAACCGAGATCAAAGGAATCAAAGTCACATTTTCTTTATTCTCTTCTTTACAATTTTCTCTACATACAAAAGATGGCGACTCCGCTGGGGACTAGCTTTTCCGACGATGAAGTGGTGGCTCAGTCCGACGTCCACCTCTTGGGAACGACTGTAGAAACTCTCGTCGTAGAGTTTGATCAGGCGAAATACGAGGAAGCCCTATCCTCTGGATCGCTTAGCCCCAAGGCTAAGCATGGTGTCCGCAAGATCTCCAAGGAGATCAATTCTGTTGTTGAAGAGCCGAAGAAAGCCCTCTCCTTCGGCCAGGAACTCAAACTGGCTCTGATGGCGGAAGATCCCACCTCCGTATTAGCAAGACGTGCTTCAGGCCACAAACGGCCTCTGGAGGAGACGAGTCCTGTAAACGTCAATGACGTTGCTGCAAAGGCTTTGAAACAAGCCAAAAAGAACGCCGCTCGCCGATGGAGAAGATCCATCCGACGAGCACACCTACGAGAAAGCCGATTGTTGGCCCAACGCGAAGATCGCGTTTCTAAAGATCCAACCGAACTTGGCGTCCCCAAAGAAGAACGCTCACTGCGTGGCAATGAGCCCAACTATCAGCCTAGGCTGATACAGCTCAAACGCGATTGTTGGCCCAACGCGAAGATCGCGTTTCTAAAGATCCAACCGAACCTGGCGTCCCCAAAGAAGAACGTTCACTGCGTGGCAATGAGCCCAACTATCAGCCTAGGCTGATACAGCTCAAACGCGACCTTGAGTGGCGCGTTGTTCATTCAAAACGCAGCCCTCAGAATGGAGCTGCCAAAACCAAACGCGACCCTCA
>NC_033800.1:145294329-145294631 GCF_001876935.1 Asparagus officinalis | reverse complement strand
GAAAAAGTTACATTTGATGCAATTATAATTTTTTATTTAATTTTAAAAAGTAAGTTTTTAAAAAAACGACTTGGAGTAAATTTAGTTGTGCATCGTTCTTGTAGAAAGTGTTGTGTTGTAGTTAACAAATGTAAATGTATAGTATAATAAAATGAATTTTCATTGTCATTACTATATTTTGAAATTATAACTATAGTTGAATTTTATGCATTCAAAGGGAGGCCAGCATTAACTTCAAATAAGAAAAAAATATAATAAAAAATAAGAGTGTACACCCACAATATAAAAAATTGCCATGAATT
>NC_033800.1:145143448-145293329 GCF_001876935.1 Asparagus officinalis | reverse complement strand
AAACCCATTTTAAATCATCACAGTAACATCATAAAAAAAAAGAGAAAATGTATTATATTTTTTACATATTTTTAACTCTTGGGTTTTGTATTTTGGGAGCTTAGAAAATTATAGCTTTGGTTTTGGGGGTCTGAGAACGTTGAAAAACTCTTGGGAGGAGGGCGGAAAAATTGTAAGGAAAGGGGGGGCTAGAAGCAATTTCACCTAAAAAAAATTTCGAGCTCGTGACGCTTTCCCCGGACCGTACTCTCATCATCACTCATCAGTGGTCTTCGGTCTCACTCTTTTCGTTTGACCGTCTCCTCCTCCGTCGTTGTCTTCCTCTCTCTCTCTCTCTCTCTCTCTCTCTCTCTTACTCATCCCCTTTTTCTCTCTCCACCCCCTCGCCACGACGCCATTGATTACCTCTCTCAGATCCGCCTCCTTCACTCGCCCCTCGTCATCACTCGAAACCCTAGCTACGATCGCCGCAGCCGACTCTCGCTCAGGTACCGCCTCCACCTCGATATCCCTAGATCTCGTCGACCTCGACCCGATCGATTCTTCGATTTTAGAAAAATGACCCGCATTAGTTTTTTTTTCCCTTGGCGATTACCGAGGGGGAATGCAACGAGCTGGGGATCTCGCTTTCTCGATCCTTTCCGTTATTTCCCCTTCAATTTCATCACACATACCCTGTTGTTTATGCTGTCAATTGCTTACTTGTTCAACTGAAATTCCACAGCCGATTTCACTGTTCACTCGATTGTTAAACAGTTACAATGCTGCAAAGCTACTGATACTTAATTTCATGGGAGTGTTACGCAATTGGAGAAGGCGAAAGTTGAAAACTTTTAGTCGCTGGGGGTGGTGATGTTGTAGTGTCAGCTTCAGTACAAACAGCTTAATCCTTTGTTAGATTAACTTGCTGTTTGTCGCGGTACTGATCCAGAAACTTTTGCTACCGGAGAAACTTGTTAAATTAGGCGTCGATTTCGTTCATTTGGTTGTTGAAATTAAGTATCAGTAGCTTTGCAGTCATTAGAATGTAGACAGCTCTCTTCATTTTTTTATTCCGAAAATAGTTCAATTCGGCAAACTGGAGAAAAGCACAGCTTCAAAGGTTAGGTTCTTGGGGTTTTGGGACATTGATGTGTGTAAAAGTCCCTAAGCATTACAAAGGTTGAGCATTGTTGTTTCATATTCTAACAATGTGGTAATGCAACACACGGGAGTAAAAAGATTTTGCATTCTAATCCTATCCTGTCCATTTATTAAAGAGAAAAAAAGAAAACCCCCTTCATGTGTTTCGCTCCCCACTATGGAGCATTGTGTGGCTTTCTTCCTTGTAAGTGGGAGTTTTGAGTGTTAATTTACTTTGTTAATCTAAAAGCTTAACCTTTTGGGCAAAGTGGTTTTAATATACTTATAGGTGGTTTGCGTCTAGGATCTTTTATTCATATTTTTATGACATATTTGTGAATGACTTTATTCAAAAGCTTAAGCAATTAGTTTGCGAGGCGAAAATGGTTATCAACACTCATGATTTAAATTTTAAAAAAAACCTATCTTTGAATTATCTTCTCCAATGCCTTGGATTGTTCAAACGAAAATAATGATGAATTTGATACCATCTCATAGAACATTTTTCATTAACCCTCAGTTTGAAATTGTTCTGTTCGTTTACACTGTAAAATTTTTGGCTGTAATAAATCTGACATATTTTAACTTCCAGATAGGTAATATCGAGTCGCTGGGTTCTTCTCATAGTGAAATTGTCCTTTATCAGAAGCTCCTTGCATCCAATCGATGAAACACAAATATTTATCTTTTCCATGCCTCCCACTATATTAGAAAGCATGGGTTTGCTGTGCAGCAGGCCAAAACCTTTAAACGAGGCTCATGTTGCAGAAAATGATCAGGTAAAAGTGTTTTTTTCTTTTTTCTTTTTCTTTTTGCTATGAGTGACATCAAGCATTAAAATTTTAGTTTTAGCATGCATGTTTGGCCTGCTTGTTATGCACTTGGTGAACATAAATATATCTCGAAATATGGTGCACAGGTAGATCTGAGGTATAACTTGTTTAAGCATTTTCAGGCTGCAGAAATAGAGAGACGGATTGCGCAAGAAACAAAGGCTGAGCAACACATCCATAAACTCTTACTGCTAGGTATTGCTCATCTAAAGTTTTTTCCCCTATTTTATTTGACATTTAACAATGTTTCAATAAAAAATATTTATGGTAAAACTAAAATGGAGGTAACTATTTCGATGCAATTTTTCCTTCGTCATGTGGTAAATCAAGCAGAAACAAATACTTTAGACATATATGACCTGTCATCTACCTCACCTCAGCAGCCGGCTTACAGACAGAAGCTATGATTGAAGTTCTTATTTTGTGTCATGTTCATTTTGACCTCCTTTTTTTTCATGTCCCTTTTCAGTGTTTCGCTTATGTACCTACTTTCTTTGTTATTCAGTCAAAATTATCCTTTTCCCATCTTCTGTCTTTTCCCTTGGTTGGTGGTCTTTCCATTTTATTCCCTTTCATTTTTGTTTGTGGATTGCCTTGAACTCTTGATGTGGTCAAATTGGTTTAATTGCCTTTCATTATTTTATTTTATTTTTATTTTGTTGTTGTCTTAGCAACATTGATAGTCTTGGTGACATTGAAAACACTCACTTGTGAATACCCTTAAAAATAATCATATAAACTTTAAAACTGTTCCATAGTGGTGTTTCGAGTGATTATATGTGGCCATCATAGTGCCATCAACTGACATGGTTAATGTCATATTTCAAGAGATGAAGCCACTATATGTACTTAGATAACTCATCAAGAAAGAAGTTGACATGCTACAACACAAATGCACAGCTGCATGAGAAACTTCCCTTCAGTATAAAATAGAATCTCAGTTCTAGCTGGTGCTTTACGCTTATCCTTTACTTTCATTTTTAGCTGTCTGCAACATGTATCTGTAGACTCTTTTCACCGAGAAAGTGTCATCTCTATGTGTAGGTATTGTCTAATATAACCCTTTATGTTGTATAGCATGTGGCCTATATTGCATGGATATGGGTGTGGGTGTGGTCATGGACATGGGTGCGGATATGGGACACGACAAACTTGTAAAATTTCGGATGCAATCATACAGGGACACAGCTATATACTTGTAAAACAAACCTATCCTGAGTCCAATGAGTTGCATAAATTTGAGGTGAAGCGTAGGACTTCAAGAAGTGTATCACGAGTTCTTTAAACTAAAACATGTGTTGTATGATTGAATATATGTCTGACTAAATGTATTTACATATTCAAGAAGTGTCCAAGGAGTGTCCGACACGGACACGGATACAGGAAGCATCGGACATGGATGCGGAAGCCTAGTTGAAGTGTCTGGGTAACCTACGCATGCGCGCATATGTAGAAACATATTCAAGACTGTTTTCCCCCTCTATTTTTACATTCTACTGTATTCTTCAATACCTAATACTTTTTGATATATTTGTTTCTTTCTACTTCCATTGTGAACGTCTTTTTGTTGGTCTGTAGGTGCTGGAGAATCAGGAAAATCAACAATTTTTAAGCAGGTAAGATGGACTGGTTCATTATTATAAGTTGCGCTTTACATTCAATCCTAACGTCTTCTTTGCTTTGTTTATGTTCAGATAAAGCTTCTCTTTCAAACGGGCTTCGATGAGGCTGAACTTCGTAGTTATACATCAGTCATTCATGCCAATGTGTATCAGACAATTAAAGTACGCTATACTGAAAAGGGTGTGTCTGTATGTTTCTTTTATAAAAAAAGGGCTTTAGTCTTATACACTTGGAAAGAGATGGTTACTCTTACATATTATTTATTTATTTAGTAGCGGACCCAATAATTTAGGGTGAGGGCTTTGTGTTGTTTGTTTTATTTGTTTATTTATTTATTCTGAACAGACAAATAACAACTCTCTCCCTCTCCCCCCCCCCCCTGCCTAATGTGATTGAATTGATCAGATACTATATGATGGAGCAAAGGAATTGGCACAAAATGATTCAGATTCCTCAAAGTATGTTGTATCTCCTACTAACAAGGTTTGTTAATGCTGTTCTTCATTCTGAAATCTATTTTATTATGTGTGCTTGGGCGTGTGCCCTACATTTGTGTGTCTGTGCACAAACAGTCCTAGACATGTAACATGCACTTACATATGGATCTCTGTCTTCAAGAGAAAAAAAAAGAAATTTTGCTGAGTGTATCTGTTTGTAGCATTGGGATCCAGAGGTCTATATTTGTTTCCTCTAACTTTTGTTAACAATTCAAGGCTGACTATAAGACCCCATATATGTTTTTGTTGTTTATATAAAATTAAATTTCCAAGTTACAAAACCAATTATGTTAAAATCTTGAGTATATGATATCAACAAAATTCCCTTGTACTAGGAAATTGGAGAAAAACTGTCTGAGATTGGTAGCAGGATGGAATATCCTATTCTGACTAAAGACCTTGAACATGAGATTGAGATCTTATGGAATGATGCTGCTATTCAGGTAAATTCATAAATTGTACATTGTTATGTGAGATTGACACTGGCATTTGTAGTTATCTTCTTCAGTATTGATCTCAAGCCTTCTAACATTTTTTGAGATAAAAGTCAAGTTTCACTTTCCTCCTTTTTTCTGAAGAAAATTCTTCTTATCTTTGCATCCCTCTCTTGGACCTGTGAGCCCTCTTGTCGTGTTCAAGCCTTTCTATTGACCTTTCTAACCAAGTCATGTTGCATCCTTTTATTTTTTATTTTTTTGTGTAAAAAGTTTTTGACTGGCAAGACATATTATTACCTTTTCCCTGCAGCTGCAAATTTAGGGTATACAACTAAGCAATCACTCTTGAATTTTATTGGTGATCATTACTACAGGAAACTTATTCTCGTGGAAATGTACTACAAGTTCCCGATTGTGCTCAATATTTCATGGAGAATTTGAAACGTTTATCTGAAGTGGATTATGTTCCAACAAAGGTATAAAATCTGCCATTAGTTTCTTCCTCTGCAAATCTGTATGCTCATACGAAACTTGGAATTGTGCTATAGCTCCCATTTGTAATGCCTTTCCTGGGATTTGTCACAAACCCTCCAAATGTTTTCAATTTTTTGCAACTAGACGCCCCCCTTCCCCCAGGAGAAAAAAAAGAAACAGCGGTACCCTCAATTATGCATGGACAAAGTCACAAAAATACCCTCTCCCTCCTCAAACAGACTCAATTATCTCAACCCTAACCCATTGGAACCTATCCCAAACCCCTTAAAAACTCCAAATAAACAAGCCCAAAACCCAACAACTCCAGTCAAATGAGCCCAAAGTCCCCAATCCCTTGACTTCCAAGTTCCAATTACCTCTCTTCTACCATGTCCACCTTCAACTCCCTCTCCCTCTTCTCCCTCAACCCCACTGCCCCACCATCCGCTCGGCCTCGACCTGGGCAAAAATGAGAAGAAAGGAGGGAAAAGGGGTTTTAGTGCCAGCGTACTAGAAGGGACACTCATTAGTTTTTCTTCTTCTATTAGGGGTATTTAAGTCATAATGATCGCACATGATTTTTACACGCGAACACAGACCTGATAGAGTTAACTTGGGGGTCAATTGACGAACCTTTTTTTTGTTTTTTTGTTTTTTTGTTTTTTTGTTTTTTGTTTTTGTTTTGTTTTTTGTTTTTGTTTGTTTTTTTTTTTTTTTGGGGGGGGGGGGAGGGACATGGAGAGCAACATGTCATGATGGAGCCATTGCAGGACATCTTTTTTGGCTCAACACGACCAATAATCTGACAATTGTGGGAACACCGTACAAAATAACATTACAATTAACAAAAATGATATAATATAGCAGGCCTCAGGCTGATCTGTGGGCAGGCAGCAGGTGCCCATAGTCAGCCCAAAATTTAACTGGGCCACTTTTCAGCCTTGCCAAACCTAGGAATGTTCAGGCAGTCACTGACTGGATTCTATGGACTGGCCCGCTTAGGCCCTCGGCTAGCTTTTTTGTTCTGTTCTCAAAATCAAATATCTTTTTGACTTATTTTCTGCCCCTCCCCTTAATTTCATTGCCAAATGCCAAGTTCCATCAGAGGATTTGTTTGCAATGAATGAAAGTACATTTTTTATATTAAAGGACAAGTCTAATTTGATGAGCATGTATATATCTTTTTTGCTTTGTGGATTTTGCAGGAGGATGTTCTTTATGCTAGAGTGCGAACAACTGGTGTGGTAGAAATTCAGTTCAGGTAAATTTTTTTTGTTAAAACTCAGGCTTTATTTTATTCCATTCTGGAATCTGCAATTATTTTTACCAAGCTGTTGATTGTTCATTATCTATGTTTATGAAGTTGTTAATTCAATTTTTTGTGTTGGCTGTACTGAGTTTGAACAGAAAATCTTGATCTTTCTCCCACTTGTGTAGAAAATACATAACATAGGGCTTCCTCATTAATAGGCAAAAAGCTTAATTCTTTTCTAGATTTTGCTGTGGCTTATGATTTTATTTCATATACTTATTGTGTTAGCACTTGGTTGTGCTTCATTTAATCTAGAGAAACTTAGATAGTTACCATCATCTACTATTAGCTGTGCTTTTCCTTTGATATTGGCTTATGACTTTCAAAGTTCTTTCCTGCTATATGACTGAGCAATCCACCATTTAAATCAATCCAATAACATCTAATGGATGCATGCTTATCTGTTTCATGTTGTTGCATTATACAATTTATGGAGACAAGTGTTTTTTAAATCTTCAGTCCTGTAGGAGAGAGCAGAAAAAGTGGTGAAGTATATCGACTATATGATGTCGGAGGCCAGAGAAATGAGAGAAGGAAATGGATTCATCTATTTGAAGGTGTTAAAGCAGTTATATTTTGTGTTGCAATAAGCGAGTAAGCCATTGTTCTTTACATATTCTATAAATTTCGCACTTTCAGTTTTTCTTCTCTGTAATCTTAGCTGATTAATTCTCTCCCAAAATCCTCAATGAAGGGGCATTATTTCTGTGTATCAACCTTCCAAGTACTTTCCTCATATACTCGTATCTCTAAAACTTAATCACCTTCAATGTGCAGGTATGATCAGGCTCTTTGTGAGGATGACGCAAAGAACAGGATGATGGAAACTAAGGAACTATTTGAATGGGTTCTGAAGCAAACATGCTTTGAGGTTTCCCTATGTTTCATCTAACAATCCATTGTTTCTAGCTATAGAATTTAATGACTTGTCATTCTTCTCTAATTACTGTCAGTTTCCTTGGAGCAGAAAACATCTTTCATGCTGTTTCTGAATAAGTTCGATATATTTGAAAAGAAAGTTCAAAAAGTAAGTCTTTTTACATCTGAAACAATTATTTCAAATTCATAGTTATCCGATACTCTTCTTGCACTACATATGCAGATCCCTTTAACGGTGTGTGAGTGGTTCAAAGATTACCAGCCTATGGCAACAGGAAAGCAAGAAGTTGAACATGCATACGAGTGAGTGCTTTATATTTAAATATCACCAATTCACCAACACCATAGGTTTATAGTGCACACACAAGCACAAGTTTCACAGTTTCAAAGTAAACCTCTCAAATCATTGAAATTGCTACTAGGTCCCAAAGTTCTTATAAGTTGTTTCAAATTAATGTCTCCAATCAAAGTAGCCGTAGCAAAATGTAAGACCTAGGGCCTAACAACAGTTACAATAATTTGACAGACTAATTTCAAAATATTAAAGATTTAAGGGAATAATAGTAATATAGGAAACCCCATGTTAAAGGGCCCTGACGCTACCCCAAAACTCTGTAGTTGTAAGAGTTGGGGTTATATTTTTATATTCTCACATGGCACTGTAGGCAGAACACCCTTTTTTATGACCTGGACTAGCACAACAATATTAATTTTTTAAAAATCCATTTAGAAATTCGTGATCAGGAAGATTTGAAGCTTGAGTTGCTTTGATACCATGTCAAAGGATCCTGCCACTTCATCAAAACTACGAAGTTATGATTCGGGTTATATTTTTGTATTCTAACAACCAAATGTAAAATAGTCCCTCTCCTATTGTCTTTCTTTGTCAATATATATAGAGCATAACAACCGAGCTTATTTTATTACAGGTTCGTGAAAAAGAAATTTGAGGAGCTTTACTTTCAAAGCACCAGGCCTGATCGTGTTGATCAAGTATTCAAAATCTATAGAACAACTGCCTTGGATCAGAAGGTTGTAAAGAAAACTTTCAAACTTGTCGATGAAACATTGAGAAGGCGAAATCTCATTGAGGCTGGCCTGATTTGAGAGTAGTATATACCCGTCAATTTGAAGAGCTCCTCGAGATTTCTATCTCTTTGTGTGCGTCATTCCTTTTATTGTGTCACTCCTTTCAGTTATGCTCTTTGATGAAGTATTGCTCTGGAGAATGGGTTTAAAAATTTGAGAAGGCTAGTTATTATGTTTTTTTTCTTTGTTTTTTTTTCTTTTCTTTTTGTTCACTTAATTGTGCGAGTAAGAAAAAATTTCCACGGCGTACTATTGTTTATACCGATTATTAGAAAAATGTCTCATCTATTTACTTGCATATGCTAATTATTGTCGTTGATGTTTCTTGCAGAATTTATATGACATATGGTTTTTACCTCTAGTTCTTTCATATTTACTCATACTTTTCAATGTTTGTGGATGGTAAGTCCCTTATATTGGATTAGATTGTGGGAATGATTCATGTCTTTATTTTGCGACACTTGAGGTTGAGGGGATATTTGAGCAACATGCAAGGGGGTATTTTTAAACGAAACATTTCAGTATACTTGCCGTTACTTACTAGAACCTAGTGGTTCTCCTTCCCATAAAAAGTTTATATGCGGTGCAAACTGCCACACTGGATAGTTGGATGCAGACCGTATAGCTAGTTGCCAAACAGCGATATCCAAATAAAGGTTAAATAATCAAGTGTAGAGATGACAATATCCACCTCTGGATCTTAGGTTATGACCGTGACATTAAATAATCAAGCACATATTTAAATGCACGAAGAAAATTGAACATAGTTAGATTAACTTCAAACCATATCCATGGAAACTATATAAAAGGTCCAGCATAATGAAGAGAACTTAGCCGGAACGATATTGTACTTTTATCTGATCGTCTTGAGTTCCTAGCTGACGTCTACACAGAGTCGATCGCTCACCCACATCGCCTCTCGGACACTTTTGCGAAAGCTGGGCTCTCTTCAAGAGGTTCGACTCCTCTTATGTTAGTCATGCTTGTCGCGCAGATTACTTATGCATGCGCTCCAACCGAGCCCAATTTGCCTACAAATATAGATGTGCTACTTTCTCATATGCTAGCGATGGTTCGGAGAGGTGGGTTGAGCCATGTAAAAAGTTCTATTCATTCGAGATCGTTAAAATTGATACGAGTGGATAAAGGGTCAAACGACGACGGGTTCACCCCAAACTTGACGTGTTGGGGTTTTAAAATATGTAGATCAATGTCAATGGATCGGATCATCCACAATGTAGCTCAATCATGTGATTTTAGGCCGCGTACTTAGATGATTATCTAAGACGTCACCTTAGGAATATTTCTCCTATATATATGTAAGGGGCTGTTTGGTTGTATGTTTTTACCATGTAAAAGGATGTAAAGTGTAAAAAAGTGGGTCCCAATGTCAGCTTTCATCACTTTCAATTGTTTGTTTGTAGTTGTGAAAATAGTGTAAAGTGATTTCATATGCTGCTGTGACTTGTAAAGTGATTTCATAAAAAAAGACATGATTTTAGGAGAGAGCTGACATTAAAGTTAGAAAAAATTAATAAAAAATAATTCCAACTAATATGATCATTTGAGTAGGGATCACTTTTTACACTTTCCAAACAAACAATTAAAGTTACATTTGCAAACCAAACAAGCAATTTATGATTCCAATGGAATAAAAAACAAACAAAGAAAAGTATAAAAGTAAAATTGATGATGAAATTGATGAGGTGGACAACAACTTTCCAAGTTGTGTCATAAATACACAACTTTACCAACAACCACCAAACAACCCCTAAGTGAATCCTTATCGCCTATGTGGCACAATCTCCACCATCATCATAAAGTAGGCACAAATCCCCACCAACTCACACACTCTCTCTCCTACTTTATAAGGATGATGGGGATTGTGCCATATAGGAGTCAAGGAGGAAATCCCCTCCTATGACAATGATACCCATTAATCTCATATATATATATATATATATATACTACATTAATGGTGGCTGGCAACATCGGAAACTGAAGATAATGATTAAAACAAAAAATACAACACGTTCTTTAATACTCTCTCTTACTATCAACGTGCCACGTCCTTTCACTTCCCCATTTCTCTCTCTAACTCACTTCCCGCTCTCTGTAACTCACTTCCATCTTCTATCAAGCTTTGATCTTCCATTTTCGCATGAAGAACACAACAACAATTCATTAAAAATGATCCTAACCATCCAAGCTTTCGCTGGAGTGAATCTGGATTCACTCCAGTGAATCTGGATTCACTCCATTGAATCTGGATTATATTGAAGCTCGATTCATTACAGTGAATCCAGATTCACTGAATTGAATCAGATTCACTGAATTGAATCCAGATTCAGTGAACTGAAACTCGTTATCAAACAATAGCAAATCTGCAAAAATAAAAAATAAAAAGAATAAGAAACTTATGGTAAAAAAAAGCTATAAAATTTTAAACCATGATAAGATTTCACATTTTACAGCAAAAAACTACGATTTTTATGGTAAAGAACAAACACCTCACATAACTGAATCTGGATTCACTGCAGTGAATCTAGATTCACTCATGCGTTTATTTCTTCGAAATTAGAGCACATACATTTATTTCTTCAACAATTTATTAAAAACCATCCTAACCATCCAAGCTTTTCGCTGGAGTGAATTTGGATTCACTCCAGTGAATCTGGATTCACTCCATTGAATCTGGATTCACTCCATTGAATCTGGATTATATTGAAGAATAAGAAACTTATGGTAAAAAACAAGCTATAAAATTTTAAACAAAAAGAATAAGAAACTTATGGTAAAAAACAAGCTATAAATTTTTAAACCATGAAAAGATTTAACTTATGGTAAAAAACAAGCTATAAATTTTTAAACCATGAAAAGATTTTACCTTTTACAACAAAAAAATACGATTTTTATGGTAAAAAACAAACACCTCACATACTGAATCTGGATTCACTTCTGTGAATCGAGATTCACTTATGCGTGTCTTCGTTTTTCAACTGGTTTCCTCAAAAAACAAAAAACTTTTCAGACTAAAAGGTGAAATATTTTACCTTTTACAACAAACAGCTACGATCTTTAAGGTTAAAATACGGGTTCGGCGTTGGCGTCGTCGGAGGTGGATGACGGCGAGGTGGCAGGGGGTGGAGGAGCTCAGATCTGGGTTGTTTGAAGGTGGCGAAGGAGATGGAGAGGAGGTTGACGGCGTCGGGTCTGAGGGAGGGGCGTCGGTTCGTCAGAGGGCAGCGAGGAAGGCTGTGGGCGATGAGCGGTGAACGACGTTGGGTGCTGGTGGTTCTCAGGGTGTCGGAGGGAGCTCAGGGGCAATGGAGTTGGAGGAGCTCGGTGAGGAGTTGGTGGTGTTTGTGATGGTGAGAGAGAGGAAGAGAGAGGGGGCTGGTTCAAGCTTTTGGGAAATGGAGGAGAGAGAGAGAGGAGAACGTGAGAGGAGAGAGTTGCATGGAAAAATGGATAACTCAACCAGAAGCATTAATTACCTCTCTTTAGTGGGTTGTTTATTTTACCTTATTACCCTTATGCAGCTTTAATCTCAGCCATTGGATGAATCTAGATCCAATGGAGATGATTGGTTTTTAGTTTTTAGGATAGTGAGGTTTTTATTTGAACCTCTCCCTATATATATATATATATATATATATAGCTATAATAACTATATATATATATATAGATATATATATCATATACTTATAAGTATATATATATATATATATATATATATATCTAATATATATACATATATAAAAATATGATATATACATATTATTATATACTATTATATATTTCTATATATACATATCATTATACATATATTAATATAATACATATAAAAAAATCAACTATTAGTTATAAGATTTCAAAACTATCAGTAATGACAATGTAAAATTTCATGGCAATTTTTATATTGTGGGTGTACACTCTTATTTTTTTATTATTATTTTTTTCTTATTTGAAGTTAATGCTGGCTCCTATTGAAATGCATAAAATTCAACTATAGTTATAATTTCAACAAATATTGTTAATGACAATGGAAAATTCATTTATATTCAAGGTAACGTATATCATTTACATTTGTTAAGCTACAACACAACACATTTCGCTACAAGAGAACGATGCCACAACTAATATTTACTCCAAGTCGTTTTTAAAACCTTATACTTTTAAAAATTAAATAAAAATCTATATTGCGCATAAATAATGTAACTTTCTTCACAATATATATATATATATATAATAGTATATATATATAATATATATATATAATAATAATATATAGTATATATATATATATATATAATCATGTTTATAATTTTTATGAACAAAATAGTTTTGAAATTGATAAAATTTTGAAATAGACCAAATTTGACATTTAATTAGCAAAATAGACCAACTTTTAGCAAAAAAAAAGAGATGGTCTATTTTGCTAATAAAGTCTTAAAAGTGGTCTTTTTCAAAGATTTGTCCTTAGCAAAATAGACTAACTTTTAGCAAAAATGGTCTATTTTGCTAATTAAATTCTTTTTTGGTGTATTAAGTTTTAAAAGTTATATTTTTCAAAGATAATGAGCTTATTTTATAATTTTTTTGGGAGGAAATGCGTTTCCTTAAATTTGAGACTCATCGCACTATTATCTTACTAGTGGGTGGGTCTCACATGCACAACATCTATTTTTTTTTTCCTCTCTCAACCAAACACAAGAAAATAAAACAAAAAAACATTTACATGAATGTGTCAGGTGTTTTAATTTCTTTTTCCTAGTTTCTAGGCCAACCAAACAGCACCTTAGGTGTCCGCTTTGACAAATAGTTTGTGAGTTTTATCTTACACTAACATGGGGACTATTTGCAACTGGGCAATAGTACATGGGCTTGTACGCAATTAATCACTTTTCTAATGTTGTCACATCTATGTTGTATGTCATCCGTACGCCACATCAATGACATATTAACACGTGTCCCGCATCACCAATCAGAGCAGGCGGATCTAGAAAACTTATTACGCCGGTAAAAAAAGAGAAACCCCTTTTCGCGTCGCCTTCTTGTTGCTGGATGAAAACACGTGGCGTATTTTTACTTCCACGTGTGACGTGTTTCATGCACACGTGTCCCGCCCGAAACCTCCTGCGGGCCGCCGTCGCTCAAAAGTGGATAATTAAGAGTTTCCTTTTTTAAAAGGGTGGGCCCAGTCCAATGAATATATGCATTAAATTCTTAAAAAACCCGTAACTGATTGAAAATGGAAAAAGAAAAAGGGAGAAAAAAAAGTAACATTGCAATCACAAAAGTATAAAAAAAAAATCGAATAAGAAGATTTATTCGTTCATAATAAAAAAGAGAGAGAAAATTACAGTACAGTTATATTTACGGAGTCAACAAGTCAGCTTCCCATCAATTATTCCCAGGGATAATTGTACCTTAAGTACTCATCTCTAATTTCAAATTAGTCCCTCAAAATTCAGTATTTCTTCATTCCTCCGTCAACTCTTTATGACTTGTAATTTCGTACCTCTAGTTTAGTAATGCGAGTTCTGAGAGAAAAATTCAATTGTTTTTAACGGAGTAAGAGAATTTATATATTATATCCTCATTTAAAGCTCACTGACCTGTTTCTTAGCAGGTTTAAATTAGAACCCGCTCATAATATTTAGGTAATTGCATTGTTGGGGGCAAGCGTGAGCGAAAAGGGATGTTTGAGGGACGGAGTTGCAATTATAAATGAGTCAGGGACTAAATATGCAATTATCCCATTATCCAATTATTCAAACACTATACACCATATACAGACCACAGAATAAATAAAAACTATCAGTACAATGTTTGGATAAGCCTCACCCTCATTTCCACGCTACAGCCAGACTGTCCTCTCCACGTGTCACCCTCGCAAATCGTCCATCTCCATCAATTTTAACCGTGCGTATGACAGCGGATCCCATCACTAAAACCTCTATTCCAAGCAACGGCTAAATTTAATCCGGCACCAAAACGCTACCCGAACGCGCACCCGCTCTAATGACAGGAAAATGGGCCCGGGCCATGAAACCCACTTATCCCAAATTTAGTAGTAAATGATAATAATAATGTTATCTGAAAGTAATAAATACTATTATTATTATTATCCTCTCACCTAGTTTTATCTCTATCTATTAAACACATAAAAAAAATTAATAAATTTGCTCATATTCTCATCTTTCCTATTTACTCGAATCTTTATCTTTTCTCTCTTCATTCTTTTTTTTGTCTGAATCCCTAACTGATCGATTGATCGATCGATGCCGATCGCGTTGGAGAGAGGAGGGGAAATCGAGCGATTAGGATTCGATCGCGAGATCCGATGCTCGCCGATCTACGATTCTCCGGCGATCTCCGGAGATATGAAGGGATTGAGATCTCCGCCGGAGATCAAGGCGGCAGCGGCGGCGGCATGGTGTTATTTTCTTGATTTGTGAAGTTTGAAGTTTGACTCTTTTGTGACTAATAAATATTGAGTATTTTTAAGGTTGGTTGAATAACTTTTGGAATGGATTTAGGTTGAACTATAACAAAAAGTTGTAAATTTCTGTAATTATTTGTTCTCATTGGCAAGGAACAATTCGCGTTGAATTCTAACAATAGAGAAAGAGCAAGAGAAAGAATTGATGAGTATAGCATATATTGTTTTTTTTAATGCACCGTGAGGTTTTTAATCGGACATGCTAACTGGGGATCATCCTCTACCTGTATTTAGTCTAAAAGTAACCAAGAAAGATACAAAGATACATCCATAAACATGTAGATTATTGTCAGGAGCCACGATATGTCAAAAACTTAGCGGATTAAATTGTGTTTAATCTGCTAAGTTAAGCTGATTGATTAAAAAAAAAACTTAAGCCGTTGATTGTCATCAGGAGCTACAATTATGTCAGTTTATTCTTTTTTAGGTAAGCGACTCTAGGAATTTACAAGAAGTTGGAAAATAAATTTGGTTCATTCTCTTTCGTGAAAGTTAATGTATGCACTTTTTCAAGAAGTTAAAAAGAATTCTCTCTTTTACAGATGGTTCGTGCACTAGGCCAGGTTCCAGATTTATCTTATTCGCATGTATCTGTTTGGATAACAGTGTTACAAATAGTTGCATAATTTGGTGCCGTGTATTCACAAATGATGAAATACCATTATACAAAGAAAGTACTAGATGGAAGTTTCTAAATATTCTTAAAATTTAAGAACTCTTGTCTCGTGTCAGTAAATGAGCCTAGGTAAAAATCAGCATACCTATAAGCAAGTTATAATGAATATCTTAAACATGTAAAACATGTAACTGCTGACAGTAATCATCTTTTAAACATGTTGAACTTGTAAATATGAGTAACAAGTAAACAACTAACAGTCCACAATTGAAACGAGAACTAAGTAGAAAACATAATATCTTGACAATTATTCATGCTCTGAGAATTATGCGTCAATTGGATTGATGATGCAGCTATAGTGCCTGCTTAATCAAAACTCTGTAAGGCATAATGCAGCTTTATACAGATCCGATAAGGCTTAAGCAGCTCTTATTCAGACTATACCGCTCTATGCTGCATAATAAAAATAGAAGGATATGAGGTCTCTGCACATTATGTACTCCAATCCTCTATCTGATGCTGGTTTAGGTTGCATAGGACATTTATGCAGGTGCATAGTAAGACATAATTTGTGTTCTTCAACAATGCTTGTTTTCCTTGTGTGTGTATGGTGTGTGTATGGAGTAAACTGCCAACTTAGATGAGGATTTGTGTTTCAATATCTTTATTAAAGCATTTTCCAATTATCACTATGAACTACAGAAAGAAAGTGGTTGTCTGTAAGGAATAATTTTATTTATATATGATTCATTTCAATATTGCTATCTTTTGTAATCTAAGCTCTATCTTCTTGTATGGAATGAGGTCTTTGGCTCAGTTACTAGCTTGTTGTGTGATTAGTTTGCTTGTTCTCTATTATATATATTCACATTAAGAAGCCAAATAAATAGAGATATATAGGTTTGACCATGGATATCTTCTATTTGAGAAAGGAGACTTCATACTCTGAGTTAGAGACAGAGTGCTCTTGAAACATTATCGGAAACAAGTAACGGTACGACATCCTGATTGATTAAATAGAAGATAATAGAATACTTCAAAATTGTCAAACCACGGGAGTTATGCTGTTATCCAAGACTTCACGTGGAGAACCTCTGTGCACAGATGGTCTAAACATGATACCTCACAGAGAGGGGAAAGAACAAGCACCAAAAGAAAACGACAACAAAAATAGATAACTATAAATAATATAAACAGAGTAAACTAGCCAGAGCTTCGAGACAAAGTCAACTTCCAACTATACACATTGTACTACAAGCTTTGAGATATTTTGTCAAAAGCCTCTTCATCGATTCAAATCGTATGTTGCAGTGGGGTGGATGATTGCAATAATCTGGTTGCCGTAGCGTCTGGAGTTATACACCTGGAGTTATACACATAGTATATAGTATTGGTTGACTTGTAGGGTATCTTATGGAGCAAAATGTATGGTCAGCTTCTGGAGAAAATATAGCTCTACTGTTGGCAGTCTTCTTGAGATGAGAGTTATTCTGCCTAGTAGCGGAAGGCCGTGAAACCTAAAGATTGCTTGATTTTTTTGAAAAGTTTTCGTTATTGACTAGTTACATTTGATTGGAAGAGTCAAAAATTATTTTTCGCTGTGGTGAAGCTCGGTTTCTTTTTGGTTTTTTGTCATGCTTTACCCTAATATATTGGCTGAAGTAATAAAATTTTCTTGGGCTCAGTTCACATCATCGGGTAGGTAACTCACTTGAGACTACTTAGTGTCGCTTAACCATTGGATGCCCCCTACCTATTATCACCTGGGTTGGAGTTGCGTGCTCCATGCAAATTGCTCCATAGAGCTCCAAAAGATGGTCGTTGATGTAGGGCAACTTTTAAGTTAATGAAAAAAATTATGATTTCTTTAGATTGTGTGATGTAACCATGAATGTGAAACCAGATGTGAGGTCCTTGATCTAAACATGAAACCATTGATCTGGGCATGAAATCATTGAGCCAGGCATGGGGCAAAAATCTAATTTTTTTTTTTTTGTCCATGCTCCATTCTCAAGTTCCTCCAGCATTTCCTTTTATCTAGCTTAATTAATGGAGTAACACTCTGAACCTATGATTTGATTATTCCATAGGCGAGGGATCTCAAGCTTCTACAACGGAAAATCAAAGTCTTTCGCAAGCCTATCAGATGCTATGCTGTCCTGCTCCTCCATCAAAGATCTTGGCAAGCAAGAAAATGCTTACACTCGAAAAAGAAGAAACCTCCTCGCCTCAACGAATTTCCATCTCAAGTCATCCCCCCATCCACTAAAAGGCAACGGAGGTGCTATTTCCAAGAGAGCTCCAAGTAATGGCCGGAGCATGCAAGCCCTCGCCATGGCCATGAGCAATAACAGCAGCATTGAAGAGGATCACAAACAGCAGTATCATCTTCTTCCTCCATTACATCCACCAGGGAAAACTTCAGCTGCTGGTTCTTCATTGGTTCGGTCATCGTCACCTCAATATTGTTCTTTTCCTATGAGGTCATTCTCCTTGACGGATCTTCAGGCAATGACTAATTCAAAATCATAACTCGTGCTTCCTTCGTTACACAAGTCTTTAACCATGTAAAATGTAGCTCTGTAAGTTTGGGGTTTTGGGAGGGCAGTGTTCTAAATGTGGGTTGATTCTCTGTGCGCTTTGCTGAGAATCGGTGAACTTTGATATATGGACTGATCTCGTAAGTTATTTTCCCCTGTAAATGACATTATGGTTCATCTCTTTTATGATTTCAGTTGTAGATAATGCCTTTCGTTTTTGAGATGGAACTTATTGAGAGCAAGGGGCGACTTTGGGATTCTTGCTTTGCCTTGTGCTTGCAAGGGATGAGGAAAATATGTTAAAAAACCATTGTGATGGATTTTGTAGCTTGCCTCTGATCTTTCTCCTGACAATAGCAGGCCCGTAATTGCACGCATTGTTATCCTAACATAGAGATTCACTTACAGTTTAATTGCACGCGTTTAAAGGGCACATTACAAGAGAGAGAGAAGAGAAAACAGAAGGTTTTTATTTTATTTTATTTAAGAAACATTAGGAAAGACACAACATAACACACCAACATAACACCGATGTCATTATTTATGCACAACGGCACGTTGATCCTCTACTCCAGATTTGAGCTCTTAAGCAGCCACAGACACTGACTTCACCAATACTAACTCTATCACCACCACCACCACCACCAACACGATTGCACAAGAAGTCTGCCATTGAATACAAAAATTTCCAGGTACATAATCACAACACACTTTCCACACAAAGGGTTGCACAACAAACCACTAGACACATAGATTTCCAGGTACATAATCACAACATACTTTCCACACAAAGGCACAGGATAGCTAAGCAAAAGAACGATTTTGTCAACCTTATAAGTTTTAAATACAAAATATGCACAGGATAGGAAATCCTCATCAGAAGCCAGGTAGTCCTGTAGAATAACCTGCACAAAACAACAGGATCGGACTTAAGAGGAGAATAACCAGCAACATGGTTAATATTTTAGTTACAAGCGCCTGAACCATAATTTATCGATGCTTCTTTGCAAGGGCCTGAACCTGCAATTGTCGTCGTATCTCCACAACCACCACTACAGCCGCCACCGCCGCAACCCCCAGAACTGTTGGTATTCAGCGTGTTCCCACACACGCTACATCCTCCGCCGCAGCCTCCACTGTTGACTTGTGTTGTCGAAGCGTTCATTGCTGACGCTTCTGAAGTTTGGTCACAAGTTTTTGATTCTTGATTGGCCATCTGTTTGATGTTTTTTCCTGTTAATCCTTCTTTCTTTAGTATGAATAAGAGAAGGATTGCAGGCAACACGAACTGATCCTCGTCGACCTATTTATGACAGCATTAAGAATGTCAGAGTGTATGTTGAGATTTTTTCACCCCCGGGTTAATTGTGGATAGACAGCCCGTACTACCGCCCAATTGCGGATAGACCCCCTGCAGTTCTATTGTTGCGAATAGACCCCCTGAGCGAATTTTTATTATTATCATTTTAACGTCGTAGAAAGAGAATCTTTTTTGAAAAATAGACTTTGTGAGGTTAAAAGAATAAATAATTAATAATTCAGTCAGGGGGTCTGTATACAATTTTGGGGGATAATACAGGGGTCTATCCACAATTACTCCTTTTGCGATATGCACAAGAAAGGGACTTATTATACCTTTATGAGACTTGATTCTATGTCTAGTAAGGCTATAGCTCTTCCGTAGGGATGGTCAGCGGAGAACTCCACAGCTGTGATGAAGTTGAGCTCAATGTGGTGGCAGTTTTTGGGTTCACATTCCAGCTTTTTCCCGGGGAAGAGCTTGATCTGTTCCAGTTTAACATACAAGATATTAACGCGATTCATTCGGGGAGGTTATGAACGGGACATCGCTATTCTTGTTGGGAAGTTTCAGTTTTCAGTAAGCATACAGTTTGCGTAGAGGAATATGAGCAAAACTCTACAGCGATCAAGAGCAAAATTCATAATTTGACATTTTATTCAGTTTAAAAGCAACAAGCTAACAAGCATACCCGATTGCTGCCCGAAAGCTCAAAGATATGAGCACCTTGGCTATTTTCCTTCTCGATATGGAGCGATAAATTATAATCGTTCAATGACCATTTGTTTTCGGCGTATTCAGCCAGCACATGTGGTTTTTTGGATAATCTTGTAACTCCAACGATATTGCTCTTAGAAATCATCCCATTATTCACTCCATTCTTTTGCCTTACGCGCCTGGTGCAGTTAATCAACATCCAACAACAATCAATCTCAATGCCATCAAGGTTTAGAATAACTCGTAAATAGATAATGTCATTGATCTCAAGTATACATGCTTGTGGAATGTGACATTAACATAAAGTTTTCCACATTCCAAATGCATACAAGATAAAAAAAAATTTCGACCAATTTAATTTGAAAAAACCAATTTGTTAACTGTGATAAAAAAAGTCCAATCAAAAGAAGTGCTGAGTCAACCGTTTAAAGTTCTCCCATCCACAAGTCAAGTGAACAAGTGGATTATAAATTTGCTTGGCATTCAACTCTCTTATTCCACTCACCACAAGAACTTAGCCAAAATACAGTAAACATGTTTGAGTTTGTTCCTACTCCACGTACCTCATTTGTAGGCTGATGATATCATTACCATTGTCATCCGCCAACCGCACCCATCTTCGATCCAGTTGAGCCTTGAGTGGAAAGAAACATGTGTTCATAGAGATGGGGCTCGGCTTAAACATGCGAAACTCTTGAGGAGCAGGGAATGGAACTGTAAAAGAAGCAGCAACATAAAGAGAAACCGGCTTGCCATTCAAATTTCCAGTATGAGGTTTCAATTCAAACCATTTCTCCACAGACAACTTAGAATTTGGAGCCATCAAGTCTTCAAGAGGAATTGAGGTCGTTCCCATCGTTTTGATATGGGAGTTTGAATTAGTCTTAAGTGCCAAGATTAGCTCGCCTGTGGGTTCACATTGGAAACCAGCTACTTGTTTCTCTCCAGATTCGGATAAAATACTTAGTGTAGAACTACCATTCAAGAATATGTCTGGGCTTTTCTTGCTAAAAGATACAAACAAGTTTCCATTTTGCTCAGCAGGTAAGTTTTTAACTCCCACAATTTCGAGAAGAACCTGCATTGAAATAGAATGTGAAATTTCGCACAGGTGTGTACTGAAAAGAATGTTAATTAAGCTAATAGATAGTTATGAATAAAAAGTTCCATAGTTGATCTTTTTTAGACTTAAACTGAGATAGGATCCCACATTCTTACAAATTCCGACGACTTCTAATGTAAAGTATTATAAATAAATAAGCATAAAGATAAATAAATTTGCCTACTATCAACGAGGATGACTAAACAGAATCTTCACAAGCATTTTAAATCTAAAAAGTTTTGATAAAACCTAGAACAAGATAGAAATGTAACCGACTGAGTAAAACTCCGTGTATATTTCAAACATGAAAATGGATATTGTTGATATAATTGTGAAAGTACAATATAAAAGCATTCGTATGGGAAAAGAATGTAATTAAATTTATTGGAGTTTTCTGTATTTATATTTGAAATAAATTAAAGCGCGAGAGTGTTTTCTGACAACTAGAGAAACTATTGCATTGCCATCATTTGTCTTCTTTTGAGAAAAACATAAGTATCTTCTTTGCTACAAAATATATAGAGAACATCTAAACGTTTTGCCCCTTGGAAAACTGTGGAGGTATCTCAAGCAAATTAGATCAATCTCATTTGGTTCAGCCTTTATCTTTTTGTTTTTGTTTTTCTCCCCTCCTCTTCGAAATTTGCGCCATATGCATTTCATTTCCATTTCTATGTCTAATTAAAGTTGAAAAAAATAACAATAGAGTAATAGATGAAACATAAGATTTGCCAAGCTTTACCTCCACAACCATTGTTTTCTGGAGAGGCAATAATATCTCCGACTTCTCCATAACATCCTCATTTTTCATGTCAGGTCCTGAAAAATACGGAGTAACATCTAAAGAAGAAGGCGCGCATCCCCGATACATAGCTCCAGCTCTCCAATATCTCAAACCAAATGTATCCTCCCATTGCTTTGTAGTTTCACAAAATCCATTATCAAGTTTCTTTCCTTTGGTTCGATCAGCATCAGTATCATCATGCTCTAATATCTTACCCAACAATTCAAGCATATCTTTGCAGTAAGATGAAGGTTGCAACTGGTGAGAATGCCATATAAGATCTATATCATAAGTTGGCACACAAAAACGGTTCGTTGATGTTTCTTGGTTTTTCTTTATAAGATGAAGAAATCCTTTGTATCTGGCCACTGCTTCCTCAAGAAAACGGCTATCACTCATGCTGGGTCTTGCTACCTGTGAAAATTTGTGGTTATTTCCATACTTTTACAAAAATACTGGTTTCTGTGTTAATTGTGAACGTTGAAAAGTACTACAAGTGAGAAAATGCATGAAAAAGATGAACGTAACACTACACGATCTTCGTTACGCCATTAATTGGAAGCTTGGTGTCTGATCCAATTAGGAGATGTGATAATATCATTAATTAATGGAGAAATAATAACTGGAGGTAGGCATAGGAGAACTTGGTTAGCAGCTGTTAAGAAAAATATGATAATCATTCACTTAGTGGAGGAAAAAGCCCCCAACAGACTGAGTGGAAGAGCAGCGTAATCGACTCAAAAATTTTGGGAAAAAGGCTACGTTGTTATTGTATTGGAATCTCGATGTATTTGTTGAGCTCTAATTACTTTTCTTTCAAGCTCTACTAGGTAAAGTCGATCACTCCTCTCTCAAATTGATATGATATTTTCAATATTTATGTTAAGATTGTATACATAAATTAGTTTCAAGACCCACAACTACTTCTTGGCTTCTTTTGCAGCCTATGAAAAATATATTTCTGAGTAGCCCTTGTTCTTCTATAGGTCGAAATCTAAGATTACATCTTGACGTACCTCACAATCCTTGCTAGTGTATTTCGAGGATTTTATTGCTTATCGTAGAGTCATTACATAAAGAAAAACACTTTTATTACCATGTTTTTGTAAATACAAAAATTATGCAGAAAATACATCGAAAAACAGTTAAATTGAAGTAATGTATGAAAATCTGAACAAGAGCAAAATGAATGTTGAAGTTACCTGGTAATAGAAAACAGACTGTCTCTTCACAGCAGAAACCAAATCGTAAGTGATGGAATTTTCTTCTCCAGAGTACAGTCCAGCGTCTGAGTATGACCAACTATAATCAAGCTCAAATGGCTCTCCTGGATATAGTTCAGCCCATATTTCAGTACTCCGAAGTTTCGACTTTGCAAACAAAGAAGATTTCACATTTTCGTTATCCAGGATTCTCCCATAAATTTTTTCACAGTCCTTTTTGTATTGCACCTGTATAAGGATTCTAATCTTAGACTTCGTATGCCAAATCAGACAAGAGCAAAAATTCAAGAAAAAGGAGCGGAAAATGAAGGGGGGAAACATATTGAATTAGAGATGTACTGGATTAAGCCGATGGCAATGCCATATCCATTCACAGTCGAGAGGGACGACCAAAGATCCGTCCACAACTCCAGATTCACCATGTTTAGCCAATAATGGCAGCCAAAAATTCTCGTACCTAGCATCAAATTCCCAATATATGATCTGAAAAAACTCAGGGAGACATTAAACAGTTCAACTATCAATCAAACTATAAAGAAAGCTAAACACCTAATTGCAACTAGGTAGCATAACGCACGTTAACTAGTGAGGCCAAAAAATCTCAAAAGAATGGCAACAGTCCATGACTAATTCATGAAGCAATCAAATTTTGAGCATTAATGCCTCAGGGACCCAAATAGGGGATCCAAAGCATGAGACATGTGAGGTGTCACCATCCGGTTGCATGATACACTGTTCATGAACAGTACATCATACAACCGGACGATGACACTCACCTGTCCCATGCCTTGGGTCCTCTATTTGGGTCCTTGTAGCAACACCCAATTTTGAGTTCTAATTATGCTTTTGAATGTAGCTTGCTGATTTCAGAGGGACTTAATAATCGTACCAAGTCTTTAAAAAAAATCTCACACAATTAAGAACATCACTCTACTTTTCTCAAAAAATCTTACTTTTATTTATAATCCCGCCCAGAATCGAACCCAATATCATTGGAGTCCTATATTGGACCCTCCCAACCGTCCAGGTCACTCACGGTGGAACTTTTATCCAAAAATCTTAAATAACATCTAAATTGCCCTCATCATAAATTAAAAAAAAAGAGCATGACCACTAAACAAAGAGAAAAACCCTTCAAAATTAGAAATTTAACTACGAAAAAGATCTAACAACAACTTTCTATCCCAAATTAAATCCATATACCTATGAATTGCTCTTTCCAGTAAAGGGCCCTCATAAAGAAACCTCTGGCGGTCAACTGCAGCAAGAAACTCCAGCTGCTGCTTTGCTGCAGCGACAAGATCTTCGCTGATTGCAATCTTTTGGGCCTCAGCCCATTCAAATTCTTGCCCTTTGTCCATGAGGATCAACTCCTGCTCTGAAATCAAAAGATCACCAATTAAAAAGTTGCTTCTTTTGTGGGTTCGGATACAAATTGAAACACACCCAACAAGCAAAACATGGATTAAGTAAATCGGGTGCCCCTAAAATCAAGTCTAGAATGGAATTCAATCAAAATAGAGTTAAAAAAAAGGTTGAATTATTGAACTAAGACCAACTGAGAAGAGAAAAGAAGTGACCTTCAGAAGAGGCTTTGACGAAGGAATTGAATGAGTCGTCGCTCATTTGGAGGGTGTTTTATACATGGAGGCAAAGGGGCAATTACGTCATTTTCCTCGTTTTAGTAGGTTCACTATTTTCATTGCGTGGGCCCAATAAAACCGTATTTATAACATATTTTATTTTAGGGGTTTTTGTCTTTTACCCCAAAGTTTTACTCTAACTTATTTTAAACCCATGTGCTTATAAAATGCCTCTTAAACCCAAAATACAAAGATCGCTTAATTTTAAACCCAAGTCTCCATAATACATATAAGTATACATTATATGCATATTAAAAACTCAATATCCCCATATTACCCTCTTCTTCATTCTCTCTTTAACTCTCTACTCCTTTCCAAATAACTTTTTACCATCCCATTAATCATCGATCTCATCCTCTACTCTCCAACTTACCCATTGAATCCCTTTCCTCCTCCTGATTGAGCTTTATGTTCACCATGAAGCTTGTACGCGACATCAAGTCCACTAGCTTTCCCTCCACTCTTTGGCCAACAAGCTCAAACACTCCAAGCTCGTCCTCGGCTGCCGACTGCTCCGAACAACTCTTCCCCATCCTCTATTTTGACTATAACTGTTCAACGAGGTCCTTGCTCAAAGTCAGCTTCACCACATTTGTCTACAGTCACAAGATTACTTTTATGTTGGATTGAATTAGGCTTTGAATTTAAGGCTTCGAATGCGAAAATGTATAAGACGGTTTTTTGTATATTGTGTGTTTGATAAAATACTTCAAAAAGATTTTTAGTTGATTTGTAATATTTAAAAGAATTATGTGTATTAAATAGAATTTATTTGATGCATATTACATATATATTTGACTAAATGCTTTAAGAAGTTTTTTGGTTGATTTGTATCATTTATAAAGATTATATAGCAAGTCGTCAATCGCCAATGGAGTTTATGAATGATATAGAACTCATAACGAGTTATCATGAGTTATATGTTGTTTTGAAAGGGCTATAACCCTTTATGATACATTATAGCTCTTATGATATATTGTAGCTCCCCATGTATGAGAAGTATAGCTCTTTAATAAAAAAACGTAGCTCTTTATGGACAAAATATTAGCTTTATGAGAAATGTATAGTTGTTTATGTGAAAAATAAAGAGCTATATTTTCCAAAAATCGAAAAATTAAGAGTGAGGGCATAAAGAGCTACACTTTATCAGTAAAGATCTATACTACGGTCATAAAGAGCTATACTTTTGCATAAAGAGCTATGCATAAAGAGCTATACTTTCATAATAAGGTGCTACACTTTAGTATAAAGAGCTATACTTTTTTAAAAACTAGAAAAATGAGAGTGGACCCCTCGTCGACATGAATAATTGATCAAACAACACATTGTATACATCATCATACGTTTATATTGCTCACAAAAAAACTAATTTGATTTATTCCGCTAAGTTTTAGAATCTTCATTGGATTTCATTTCACCATTTATCACTATAGTCATTCTAACATCTTCGCCCAGTGGCATATCATTATCGAATATCGATGATATCTAATGCATCAGCAAGATGAAATGTCTTATATGTCAATAATTGATTAGTTAGGGTCTGTTTGGTAAACTGGTAAACCAGTATTAATAGACGCAAAATGAGCCTGTGGGCTTAATTAGCCCTTGTTTGGCAAATGGAAAAAGATGAAAACAAAAAAAGACTAATTCTTTTGAGATCCGCTTTAGCTCCATACTTAGGGCATAAATAAACCAACTCCCATTTGGTTTATGAGTCAAAAGGGCCATTTTGTATATAAATTATAACGTTTTCAATAAATTTGTTTTCAATATATTTGTAACAGTGTACTGCAGAATGCAGAAGAGTGAGAGTGTACGAGAGTGTACTATCAATGAAGTACATGTTTTTGCCAGAGACAAGCCCAAACTAGCCTCTTTGTTGTCATCAGGAGTAGATAGGGCGAGTCTCGTGATGCGGTGAGCTGTTTCTTTCGTGTGGATAATAGCTATTTCGTATTATTAAAGTTGGTTTGTTAGGCAGTTTGTTTAGCTAGCTGCTGAAAAGCTTTTTGGAGTTTTGTATCGAATCGAGGAAAAGGCTCAAACGGACAAACAACAACTTCGGGTGTGTTTGGTAATAGAGATGTTTGTTTTTGTTGTGATTTTTTAGAAAAACATCATGCCATTGTGTTTTTTTTAAACATGTTTTGAAAAATACACAATTTTACGTCTACTATCATTATAACAGGCCGGCGTGGCCCGGTGAGTGCGCGCCGCGGCGGCGCGCCCGGTGCGGGGCGACAGGAGGACGAACGTATGGCAGGCGGCGACAGGAAACCAGCGTGCGGGGGGGCGGGGGGGGACGAGCATCCGTCCGCGAGTCGGCGGATCTAGCGATCGTGGCCAGCACGACAAGCCGTCGCGGCGCGGTGGCCGGCCGGTGGCGGGCCCCGGCCGAGAGGACGAAGCAGAGCGGTCAGGGAAGCAGAAACAGACAAGGACGAGTCAACGAAGAGGGTGGCGTGGCGTCGACGGGTAGCGCCCCGACGACTGGTGGGCGATCGGCGTGGGCGGCCCGGTGCCCTGCGTCCTCCTATTTCCGCGCATGGCGGGTGGCGCGGGCGGTGGCGGCGACGGGCGACGGCGCGGCCGCGAACGACGACAGGCCCCCCCGCCCATCCCGGGCGGGCGGGCGGTGGCGGTTGGCGGCGGGCAGGCGGGCTGCAATAGGCGGGCGACCGGGACGGCGGGCGGCGCCAGCGCGGGAGAGTGGTGCGGAGTAGCAGGCAGGCGGGGCGGCGGGCGCGGCGATGGTGGCAGGCGGCGGCGGACGGGCCGGACCCGGTTAACCATAGCGCAATATTAGGACCATGTCCCCCCCTTCATCCAGAGCAACATCTTCCTCAAGCACTCCAAAATCTTCCATATCTGAGTTCTCACCGCCTTGGCGGGTCGATCACGGGCAATATCCCGAGCACGCACCTTGTCATCAACTTCGTTTTGGTTCCCTCTGTTTATGGCAGTTGTTAAGTTCCTCATAGCCGTGATGATTTCGCCAACACGTCAATCTAGGGCATCAACTCACTACAAAATATCAGGGGAATGGCGATTAACTTCATTATCGTTGGTGACCGTAGTAGGAAACAAACTATTTCTGAATACCAACTGATGTAGCAGAGTGTAATCAAAAGAAATGACTACTCATTCTCGTATGAGCAAAACGACACACCCTAAAAACTCTAGGTATAGAAAAACTTCTGAGGTTAATAATAACCAATTTGAAAAATAGCATAGAGTTCATCCCCTTATATAGGGTGTAAACCAAAGCAAAAGTACTAAAATAATATTTCCTAAGACAATTAGATTTCCTAAAATAAAAAGACATTCCTAAGACAATTGGATTTTTTAAAATAAAAAGACATTCCTAAGATAATTAAACTTCCTAAAATAAAAAGACATTCCGTAAAAAAATAGAAATTAAATTGAACCGAAACTCTTCCGAAAATATCAATTGTTGCCTCCGCATCAGATCTGTAACAAAAACAACAAGAACAACACGCACCATAGCTTACCAGCAAATTTTTCCACGAGTGATGTGCCTGTTTACTGCATTACATAGTATACATCCAGAAAAATGGAGGAAATTTTATTCATTGCACCTGTAGCTACGAATTATAACAAATGAGCTCACTGTACAATTGAAAATCATAATAGGGTTTTTCTAAATCCTACTTCGGTTCTATGTTTTATCGCACCAAATTGGGTGAATGCATCAGAGAAGTTCCTGTGTTGATCGTGATCTATGAGAAGAAATCCTGTATAGAGAGTGATCCAATCTTCTGTACAAACTTGTTGAGTTAGTGTTGGAAGAGATAGCAACCTAAGCAGTCTTCAAGCACATGAGAAACTTGTCTTCTTCCAGAGACTGGGGCATAGCCTTTTCAACCATCTACATCGAGGCAAGAAAAATGAACATGAGGTTTTCAAAGATACAAACAGAAGATCGAAATGCAAGATAAAATTCTAATAGCTTGTACCTTGAATCCTAACTTCTCGTATAGTTTCTGGGCAGCCATGTTATTCGTATGTACATGAACAAATACCTCATTGACTCCTAAAAAGGAAGATAAAGCTAAGTCCACATTATAATGCATATCATCATATAGAGCAAGCGTGGCATGAGATTATATATACATAGGAACCAGCAAGGATATTAGCAGGTCAACCCTGATAGATACATAGCTAAAGAAACAGAAAAACATAACTGCACTTGAATAACCACCAACAGAAAGGGAAACCACCATAAACAATATGAATGTGTAAATTTATTCTCATTTCAAGACTCAAATAAGTAGTTGAATGTTCCCACAATATTCAAAATTTTGTATTTGATGTTTTAAATTTGTGTTATATACTCTTTCTTTATATCATGTCTATGAAATTGATAGTTTTTCATTTATATATAGTTCACAGCCACACATTTGATTCATAGAATTCTTATTGTATATATTACTTGCTAGTGATTGAAAATAATCGATTCCATATAATACACATCAGAAAAGAAATACAAAAGCTAAAAGGTGAGTCATTTCTGTAAATAGAAATGGTGAAAACTGTCAGCATATTACTTGAAAGCATGAACAGTTGATGACATTGATCAAGAACAAATACTAGTCAAATGTTCTAGGATACTAAGAGCTTTTGCTCTCATAAACATCTGTCTTGCTTCAAATATTTGTTTGATTTGTAAAAGAGCTTTATGCATGGGCAGGAACCTCAAAAATATGCTATCTGATCTTCTAGCACCTCAGAAGTCATTAATATATAAGCCTATAATGCTTGACTTTTTATAAAATATACATGCCAAAAACTTGAAAATCAATCATGCAGCGCATAACATCAATTATGGACACACCTAAAACTGCACCCGAACACTACTAATTGCTTATATCAGAATAAATCTGGAGATAGAGATGAGGGATTGAAGTATTACCATGGGATTTGGCAGCATCGACAGCTAGCAGAAGCATGTTACTGGCGATACCCTTGCGACGTGCATACTTGACAACAGATAAGTTGGCAACATACCCGTAAATAGGTTGATCCTTTCTTCCGAACATGGTGCAGGGTACTGGCACCTTAGTACGCTCCTGCCGGGAGTCAATCCATGTCACAAGATAAACTTAGCAAACTTTAATACGTGTAAAAAGATGCAAACAATTGAACAGCAATAAGTGTTGCCATTGCATTGAAAAGGCATATACCCCTGGGAATGTCTCTCCACATAGAAGATGCCTAATGTTTATGTCCAGAGTCCCAACTATGCTGCTCAGAACTGTGCGCTTCATATTAGGTTCGTCCTTCTTAACCTGACATATATATTTATGGTATGAAGGGGTATTAAAAAAGAGAGTTGAAAAATGAAATTAATGTGAACACTATCAGCTTTCAAAAAGTTTTGGATTAAAGAAAAGCTGGACCACTGTAACAAATGACTGTAATGGAAAAAACACATCAGATGTTGAAAACAAGCATCCTCTATTTCCAAATTTGTTTTCAAAGAGAGAATGCCTTTTTGTGGTAGTGAAAAAAAATCGTTAGAGTAGCTAGATAAGTACTTACTTGAGCAGGCCCTTTTGTGGTAGTGAAAAAATAGTTAGAGAGTAGCTAGGATATGTACTTATTTGCCTCTCACTTATAAATTAGATGTAGTAGATATCATTAGAATTTTATTTGCGGTCATGGATAACAGATAAAATAACATAGATATAATGATAGAAACCTTTTTTTCTTCAAGTATAATGATAGAGTGCAGCTTAATAACCCTGAACATCAGTGGTTTGTATATTGAAATACCTTATCTTTTTCCGGATCATTGGCTTCAAGCCTAAGAGACACCAGTGACGGACATGCATGACATGTTGGATGTGGGTGGAGATGGGCATGCATGTTTTGTTGGACTTGGTGAAGTTAGACACGGGTGAAAGATGAACATGCATGTTTTGCTGGATTTTGGTGTAGATGGACATGAATATCGTGTTGGTCATGGGTGGATATAGACGTGTCAAATTTAGTAGACGCATTAGACACCAATCATTGCAGATGGAAAAAAATAAATATTAAAAATCATACTTTCTCAAATAAATTCAGCATCATCCTCTCCAATACATCAAATTAAATAGAAATGTAAAGTAAAAGGTTCTATTAACGATGTACAGAATACATTTGACTGTAAGCAGACTTTCTGTAACAACAAGAAGTTAGATGCAACTGCATCCGCTTCATATGAGGCATTTAAGATTATAGCTTCAAACAATCATGTGCTTCATTATAAACTTTTATATAGTCTGAATAGAGTGAAGGTCACAAGGTTTATGCAAATTTTCATAAGAAAAATTGTAAGAACCATACTTTCATATTTTAACCATACCACAATGATGCAAGTGGACTTCTCAGCAAGTTGTTGCGTGCAACGTCTCTTTATTGCACTAAACTCCTGCTTAAAAATAAAATTAAAAAACCACCAAATAAGTCATGTTCTTTGAGGTTCAGATAAGACAAGATTGCAATTCTATGATTAGATGAAACCCTATTGGCTCAAACGTAGCAAACAATAATTTTCTACAGCCTCCTGTGCATATGCCTTGAAAATATTTTGGCAGTTTCATCCTTCAGTAGTTTAGTCTCAGTTCTGGTGAGGACAGGATTCAAACTAAACAAGTAGTTTTGGTTTCACTAAGTTTCAGCTGATACACATTTTGTGTCTTTGAGTTTGATTTAGTTGCAAACATTTTCATAAGGGAAAAGGCTGATACTCTCACTTGGCAGTAATAACTTTGTCCCATAAAACAATCTTTGGATGTTGTGTAAGTACTCATCGGGTACTTGAAGCATTCCCCTTATGATATTGTCCCCTAGTCATTCTTCAACTATTATTTTCCTCTCTTGGTCCACATAAAAAAGATTACTTGGAACTGATGTGGCTCTGGTCACATTTATAAGCACCAATAACCATGGAGTGTGAGTTCTGTTTATGAGATAGTCTTATTGAGCAAAAAAAACCAAGTTTAAAACAAGCTCTACAATATCAGATTGATTGCTGCATAGTCATCAGTATACAGATCCAAGAATGAAATGATTGGGGAGATTTTGATAATTTAAAGCAAATGTAAAGAATTTCTTGCAAGATGATTAAACAAAAGACTGAAGTTATATTATAAAAAGAGCTGCTGATCTTACACCTTTTGAACAGATAATTTATAACATGTTTAAAAAGGAACCACAACTTGCGATTCTCAAATTACAAATACATCTGCTGGTTGAAATGAAATCAATTTTCCCTTAGCTTGAGAAGTAGATACATTATTTCTGTATTTTCATTTGTTGAATTTGTTTGTTTTATATTTTCATTTGTTGAATTTGTGTCTTGAACATGAGAGGTCTCTCGACTTTGCTTTTGCATTATCCACAAGTAATTATTTTCTGAAGAATTACAGATTGCAATAACAAAGATAACCAAACAAGTAACTGTTTTGAAAATACTGTCTTACCTGCTCCGCAAACTGCCGCTTGAAAGTATCCACATGGCTGCATGATCAAAGTCCAAATTTCAAACAAAATCCACAAATAATACAGGCACTGAATCACATAAGTCAACTAATAATACGTAAGACAAATATATCAAGATAAGAGGGTAAAGATAAACATTTACATACCGAGAACCCTGTTTGTCCTCCCAATGACTCTCCGCCCTCAGCCAGGCCGCAGTCTATCAATGAATCAGAACGCCCCAAACCCATCAAGATTTTGTTTTTTTTTCAATAAATAAACACCTCCTAAACTCACAATTACCCACATCATTCATATATTCCAAGAAATCAATCAAAATCCCAATAAAATTTTTTTACCCAAAATTCTTCGTCCAGTATCGCTTCTCTAGCGATATAACGACCGAAAGCCCTCTTGTACTCGCAATCGACCTCATCATCAGAGAGCTGCAATCGATCAAATCGGAGATCGGAGGTCTTGCGCGGGTATCCGATCCGAGCTGGCTCAGATCGGAGATCAGATCGCTCCGAGATCCCTTCTTTCTCCTTCTTTGATGCTGCTATCTTCGAATCATCCCTCCTAACACAAACAACAGAACGAATTGTGAATCTATGTCATCGAAAATTGACTCAAGTACCAAGATTTTCAAGATGAGAGCTCACATCACCGGAGATACGAAATATTTAGGGCATCGCAGCTGGCGGCGGCCAATCGAAGAATACGCAAAGGGAATCTGCACGAGATCCGACGTAAGAGCTCCAGCGATCGTCATCCTTCGAAGAGGAGGAGCAGCGAAACCCTAGCCCTAGCGACGAAATTTGGCCATGGATTCGAGCTAGAAATTCAATTGACCCGCCAAAAAAAAAGGGATTTTTGAAGACTATATCCTTCTCATCCTTGTTAATGACGGAGTTTATCCGACCATTTGACGGTTACACCCCTGCTTGGATTTCATATTTACCGACGTTCATGCTGTCTATTATTGTAATTGAACAGAATAGTGAGGATACAAGCACAAGAAGTTTCAATTAATCATTAATGTGTCTAGTTAAGGAAACGTGCTCAGAATTCTGCCACGTGGGTTGGTGGCAGTTGTACGGTCGCAGAGAGATGCTCGTTTGTGTGAAGGCGGACGCGGGGACGGTTTTAGAGTCGTATGCGATACTCGGCGTATCCGTATTTATCACCGTACCAGTTACATGTATTAATACGGAAAAGATAAACTATTATATCCTTGCAGATGAATAATCGCGCTTTAACTCCTTTCAGATATATTGTTGAAGATATTAATATGTTAGCCAAGGTTTTGTTCTATGTAGCTTGGCCTATAGAAGAAGAGAATGCGATATTGTTTGCTCTTTCTCTTGCTCAAGTTAAAAGCTAGAACTAAGCGAAATCAAGAATGAAGTGATTGCATTCCTCTATACTTGCAAATCAATATCCTTTACGTATCTTGCAGAATATGGATATAATATCCACAGACATCTGTACCCACTTTGCATAAAGTATTTTTCTGTGGTAGATATCAAAAATCTTCCTTTGAACAATTATCGGAAAAACCCTGCTTAGCTTTCAAAATATCAGAAAACCCTCCTTAAGTATAGGGTTATCACAAAATCCTCTTTAACTTTTAGATTTTATCAGAAAAACCCCCTTTAAAACTAGGGGGTTTTCTGATAACATTCCAAAGTTAAAGATAGTTTTCTAACAATCCCTAAATTTAGATGGGGTATTTTAATATTTTGAAAGTTAAAAGCGGCTTATCACTGGATAAGTCGTCTCAAAGTTGGGTGGGGGTGGGGGGGGGGGGTTAGGTATTTAGCCTATTTTTCTGAAATGGCATATTGTTGTGTGAGGTACACTATAATAAGAGGTATTTTTCTATAAAATTGTGTAACCAAACCCCCCTTAATGTAGTGGATATAATAATCCCAGTAATTATAATTTATGGGGAACAAGGTAAGGAATGAGTGTCGGAAGTATGAGATTCCCACGATGCATGAGATTAATAGAGGACAATAAAACTCTCCTTTTGTCATAAAATTATTTAAAAAATTCTTCAAGTTTTCACATTTCAACTTACAAACAAGGAAAAATTGCTTCAAGGCCCCAAAATTAAATTGCTGATGTGTCCCAGCCCCTTGAACTTTTTTCAATGTGCTTTTTCCCCAAAATTGAAAAATCCATGTGAATCAGCCCTCTTTACAATTTCCAAGACAAAAAATTCCTAAACTACCCTCTTCTTCTTCTCCAGATCATTTCTAGATCTACTCCTCTTCCTACAAACCAATCTTCTCTTCCACCCTCTCTCTAACCTCACCCGAAACCTCCAACACCGCCGCTACCTCCGTCACCCCTGTCTCTACCTCGCCAGAGGGTTCTGCAAGAACGGCAACAAGTGCAGGTTCCTCCACGACCTCAACGAGGACAAGCTCACCGCCGCCATGGCCTCGCCGCCGTCGACGCCGTCAGGTTTCCGTACCCCCTCGGGCAGCTTCCTGATGTCCTCGTTGTCGCCCATGAACCAGAGGTAGGTGAACGGGTCAATCGATGATCGACCGGAGTGAGTTTGATGTTGTTTGTTGTCATGTAAGCTTCAGTTGAACTGGGAAGGAGTTTGATGTTGTTCTCTGTGTAGTTTGATTGTTATTGATATTGCAAATTATATGGTAGGATTTTGAGAATGCATTGTGGTCATTGTTGGTTTGATAACATTTTTCCTGATGATAACACTTTCAGAGAAGAGGATGTCTCCAATTATTTTAGGTTACGGGAAATTTTCTTTTTGAACTTTTTGATGGTTTGACAATTGTTGTTTGGGGTTAAAACTGATTTGGGTTCGTGTTATTTTCTATAGTATTTATGGGCCAGTTCAAGATGTGAGGATCCCCTAATCTCAACATGTTATGTTGGGGCTTGGATGTATATCAAAATCAAGAAAGAAGTAATAAACTCAGGGTGTGGTATGTATAAATGTTATACAAATTTGTGATGGTGATTTCTTATGTCTGCTGTTGTTTGTTGTTATGTAAGCTCCAGTTGAACTGAGAAGGAGTTTGATGTTGTTCTCTGTGCAGTTAACTGTTGTGGTTAGCATGTTAACTCTTGTGTTTAACATGTTAACTCTTGTGGATAACATGTTAACTCTTGTGGATAACATGTTAACTCTTGTGGCTATATATTAACTCTTGTTATAGTTAACATGTTAACTCTTGTGGATAACATGTTAACTATGGATAACATGTTAACTCTTGTGGATATCATGTTAACTCTTGTGGATAACATGTTAACTTTTATGGATAACATGTTAACTCTTGTGGTTATATGTTAACTCTTGTGGCTAACATGTTAACTATTGTGGATAACATGTTAACTCTTGTGGCAAACATGTTAACTATATGAACTTGAACATGTTAACTCTTGGTGTTGTTCTCTGTGCAGTTAACTGTTGTGGTTAGCATGTTAACTCTTGGTGTTGTTCTCTGTGGCAAACATGTTAACTCTTGGTGTTGTTCTCTGTGCAGTTAACTGTTGTGGTTAGCATGTTAACTCTTGTGGTTGTTCTCTGTGGCAAACATGTTAACTCTTGTGGATAAACATGTATAACGTTTTATGGATAACATGTTTAACTCTTGTGGTTATATGTTAACTCTTATGGCTAAAGCATGTTAACTATGTGGATAACATGTTAACTTCTTCGTGGCAAACATGTTAACTATATATATGAAACTTGAACATAAGAGTTATATTTCGCGAATTTACAATTAAGGTTAACATGCTTGGTATTATAGTTTAACATGTAAATGAAGACTATATTAATCATGTATATGACACGAAATAACAGTTAAGCGGATAATAGAATTACAAATAAAATTAACGGATTATGGATTATAGTTTAAAAGTTTACTCACTGAATATAATGTATCAATTTACATTAAAGTTAATAAAATGCACAATCTAACTTTTAATGTGGTAAATTTATTCGCATTATCCAATTAACATGTTAATTCATAATATTTTAGCATAGTTTATCCACAAGAGTTAACATGTATCCACAAGGAGCTATCCACAAGAGTACACATGTTATCCAGCAAGAGTTAACATGTTATCCATAAGAGTTAACATGGCCTAATATTGGTGGTTAAAATATTAATATGATGACTTGAACACAAGAGATTATTTCATTGTTAACTATATTAACTATATGAACTTGAACACAAGAGTTATTGTGGTTAAATGTAACCATGTTAAACAGCAAGAGTTATTGTGTGTAAATATTATGGTTAAAAATATTAACTATATGAAATTGAACACAATAGTTATTTCACGTTAAACTATATTAACTATAATGAACTTTGCACACAAGAGTTGTTGTGCGTTAAAATGTTAACAATGTTAAACACACTAGAGTTTAGCATGTTAACTCTTGTGTTTGACATGTTAAACTATGTGTGGATAAACATGCTAACTCATTGTGGATAACATGTAAAATATTATGAATAACATGTTAATATATAATGGATCAATTACCAATTAAAGTTAATTGTGATTTTAGTAACTTTTAATTGGTAAATTTGATAATTAATTCATTAAACTTTATTAGCTATAATCCATTATCGTTAATTGTTATTTGCTTAATCTATTATTCCGTTAACGTTTATTTCGTGTCACTATACATGTTAATATAGTTCTGCATTTAATATGCTTAACTATAATACGCTAGCCATGTTAACTTAATGCCGTAAATTGTACAATATAACTCTTGTGTTCAAGCTTCATATAGGGGGGGTATAACCATAGTTTGCCACAAGAGTTAACATGTTATCCACTAATAGTGTAAACATGTTAGCCACAAGAGTTATCATATAACCACAGCAGTTAACATGTTATCCAATAAAAGTTAACATGTTATCCACAAGAGTTAACATGATATCCACAAGAGTTAACATGCTAACCACAATAGTTAACTGCACAGAGAACAACACCAAACTCCTTCTCAGTTCAACTGGAGCTTACATAACAACAAACAACAGCAGACATAAGAAATCACCATCACAAATTTGTATAACATCTATACATACCACACCCTGAGTTTATTACTTCTTTCTTGATTTTGATATACATCCAAGCCCCAACATAACATGTTGAGATTAGGGGATCCTCACATCTTGAACTGGCCCATAAATACTATAGAAAATAACACGAACCCAAATCAGTTTTAACCCCAAACAATAATTGTCAAACCATCAACAAGTTCAAAAAGAAAATTTCCTGTAACCTAAAATAATTGGAGACATCATCTTCTCTGAAAGTGTTATCAGCAAGAAAAATGTTATCAAACCAACAATGACCACAATGCATTCTCAAAATCCTACCATATAATTTGCAATATCAATAACAATCAAACTACACAGAGAACAACATCAAACTCCTTCCCAGTTCAACTGAAGCTTACATGACAACAAACAACATCAAACTCACTCCGGTCATCATCGATTGACCCGTTCACCTACCTCTGGTTCATGGGCGACAACGGGGACATCAGCAAGCTGTCCGAGGGGGTACGGAAACCTGACGGCGTCGACGGCGGCGAGGCCATGGCGGCGGTGAGCTTGTCCTCGTTGAGGTCGTGGAGGAACCTGCACCTGTTGCCGTTCTTGCAGAACCCCCTGGCGAGGTAGAGACAGGGGTGACGGAGGTAGCGGCGGTGTTGGAGGTTTCGAGTGAGGTTAGAGAGAGGGTGGAAGAGAAGATGGGTTTGTAGGAAGAGGAGTAGATCTAGAAATGATCTGGAGAAGAAGAAGAGGGTAGTTTAGGAATTTTTTGTCTTGGAAATTGTAAAGAGGGCTGATTCACATGGATTTTTTAATTTTGGGGAAAAAGCACATTGAAAAAAGTTCAAGGGGCTGGGACACATCAGCAATTTAATTTTGAGGCCTTGAAGCAATTTTTCCTACAAACAAAACTACTATGTAATTACCATACAATCTTTTATGTATAGAAGTTTGTCACGTGTAGTTTTCATGTCCCTTGGACATACAAATTTTATGGTTGTGAGTATAAAAAATATTACGTTTTTTCACTTTCATATTTTCTAAATAAAGGATATTTATGATATGAGTCGCTTACATCTTTCATATTATAAAATTAGTCCCTCAGCTCATGGAATTACTATTACGTTCCTCAAATCTAGGGGTGGGCGTGGACTGGGTCGGTTTAGGCCCATGACTCAGCCCGTCAAGTTCAAGGCTGAGTTGGGCCTGACCCGAACATTGTCGGGTCAAAGTGGGTTGGGCCTATTTATTTGATTCCTGGTCTGGGACTAAAACCTACCCTTGCTCATGACCGTCCTAGGTGCGAGTTGGGTCTGACTCGGCCCACAGGCTGTTGGTCGTGGACGACCCATTGCTTTTTTGTCCATCTTTTTTCTTCTATTTTTTACCTTTTTAATTATATTAAACTTATATTTATAATTAAAAATCATTTTTTTTGTTTTTCTAGTAATTTAAATTTGTATTACACTATTTTTAAAAATGTATGAAACTTTTTAATCCTTTAAGTTGACAACAACGAGCTTGAAGGTCGTTGTTTTGTTTATTAGTAGGCCAAAAGGCCTACGAACTAAAGACCTACCGTCTTTTGACTTTGTTGACAGCTAGCTATAGACCCAAAGGGCTAAAAGAACAACTAGCCTAACTAAAAAATATATATTATGCGTTAAGGTGGGTCAGCCCGGACTGGGTCGGGCGTGAGCTAGGCTAGCGTGGGACGAGCTTAATTCTTTAACTCCAGGTTTGGGCCGGACCTAACCTGGCTCGTAACCCGGGTATATAATGAGCCGGGTCGGACCGTGACCCATGGCGGGCTGGGCCGAGTCAGCCCCCACACCCAACCTTACTCAAAATATTGAGTTATTTTGAATGAGTCCTTGAACCATTGAAGTTGCTATTATATCCCCCAAATTTAAGTTAATTTGAAAATAGTCCCTCAAACCAACAACGAAAACAGGTAAAAGACACAAATTAGTAACTCAAAATCGTTGAAAGTGTTACTGGATCGCCAAATTCTTATACATCTTGTTTGGATGGAGGTTAATGGATGGAAGTTAAAGTGAAATTTCAATTTCACATTGTTTGGGAGTTTTTTGATGGGTTAGAGGATGGATGGAAGGTTAAATTTCCTTCCATTTTCCTCCCCTCCAATTTGAGGGGTAGAAGATGGAATGTAAACTAATGTAAAATTCTACAATGTGGTAAGACAATTATACCCTTATGACATTAAAATCAATGGCTAAGATATACTCCCATCTAATATCTAAGGGTATTTATGTAATTTTATACACATTCACTTCACTTCCATCCTTTTTATTAGAACTCCCAAACAAGATGGAACAACTTTACTTCTGTTCCCCTTAGTAAACTTTCAAATAACATTTTATCTTTTCACTTCCATTCCCTACCTTTCCTTTTTATTATTTAACTTTCTGTCCCTTCTCTTAGTAAACTCCCAAACAAAGCAATAAAGTTTACAAATTAATCCCCTTGTTTACTACTTTTGCTCTTGAATAGGGACTAATTTCAAATAACTTAAGATTTAGGGAACTAATAGCAATTTCAAATGAATTGAGGGACTAATTTCAAAATAACTTAACATATCAGGGACCGAGTTGCAAATTCATTGATTTGAGGGCCTAATCCAGAAGATGAAAGATGCAGGGGACTGATTGGCGAAAAAAACCTTCAGCTAAATAGAGTCCAGCTGTCCAAGAGCCGGCCCCAAATTGACCGACGCCAAAAGCTCATGAAATTAGAATAACGACGACAATCATAAAAAATTAACTGAAAAACCCCTCATTGAATTGGGGGAAAATTTTCATCAGGGCGGTGATCGTACCATCACCCTCAACCCCCATTAAATCAATCGATCAAAACTTCGTCGGCCATGTGCCCTTTGCGCCTCATCCTCATCTTCATCTCGGCGACGCTCGCCGGATACTTCGCTTGGAAAACAGTACGATCATCTCCTCCCTCGATCTCTGACGACGATTCAGCAGCGACGCGAAACCCTAGAGGAGATTTGGGGAAAAGGCGCGATTTTGATGCCAAAAAGGTTGGTTCTTTGTCACGGTTCTTTTGAAATTCCAAATTGGGGCTTCTCTATTTGAAATCTGTAGAAATTTTGAATGGTTATTTGGTGAAATTTGTAGGTGATTGGAGATGGGTTCTGGGGTTTTGTGGATATGGCGAGTGGGAGGTATCTTTGGAGGGCGATTAAGGAAAGGTGAGAATTTTTTTTGACTTGTACTATTATTGTAATTTAATTGAGGAGGGTGACATCAGGAAAAAAATGTAAGTTACAATTAAAATTTCTTTTTATCATTTTAACATTGACTACCGTGCGCTTGTAATTCATAATTTAATTGAGAGTTTGTGCTATATAATATACTGTTTGGATTTGTATTTTTTCTTGCATTTTGTTCATTTTGGAAATATACAGTTCATTTCAAAATCGTAACTTATGTTGGACAATTAAGCTCACAATATGTAAAGGGGTGAATCTAATAACACAACGGGTTGTTGATTGTTGCTTTAGGAATCAGGTTTTTCTGGATCCAATTTCAGTATTATGTTCTTGTGATACGGAAATTACAACCTCACAAGATAAATTTTTGGACTTTCCCATTTTGGAAAATTTTCTAGGTTTGGATTGGGATTGTTAGTTCAACTATGAGGCTATGTGAAATGAAAATGTTAAAGTATGAGAAGCAGCTGTTGGCAATTAAGAACATGTTCATACATGAGACTATGTGAAATGGAAATGTTCTTAAGGATGACAAGAAAATTGGTAAATGTTGGATTCTTAGAAGTGGAATATGAAATGAGTAATATTACTGAGAAGTTTGAGATTGTTTAATGGAGGTTATTTGTACAGTATGGTTAGAATTTATATATGTTAGAAGCAGAATATTGAACATGTAATATCACCAGAAGTTTGAGATAGTTCAGATGATTTGTGCAATATGGTTAGGATTTATACTTGTTATTATGTTTGAAGTAGAATATGCAATGAGTAATAACATGGAGAAGTTTGACATTGTTGAATGGAGGTGATTTATACAACATAATTACAAGATGTACATGTTCAATGGAGGTGTTTGCACAACGTGGTTAGAAGATGTACATACTAGAAGCGGAATATGAAACTGAGCAATATCAATGAAAAGTTTGAGATTGTTCAAAAGAGGTGATTTCTACATTATTGTTAGAATTTGTACATGGTAGATGTAGATATGAAACGAAAGTTATCACTGAGAAATTTGAGATTGTTCAGTGGAGGGGATTTGCTCTACATCATAATTAGGCAATGCAACCAATATATTGCTGATTGACAGAAAGTTTTCTGAAGCTTTAAATTATATTAATAAGATCAACATGTGCACAATACTTAATCAAGAAATCCTTCCATCTCGCTCTGGATGAATGCAAACTTGACGAACCATGAAAATTCGATGTTTGTGATTGTTCATAGCTATATAAGTATATAATATACTGTAATTTTTCCATAAGAGGCAAGATCAAGTTGTCTTAATATGAAAATGGACTGAAATTATCCTTCCTACAAGTAGATAAATACCATTCAAGTATTGTCATTAGTTAAATGATTGATAGGATCTTCCAGTCATCATTTTTTCTCATCAGCTTCAGCAGTCATGATTTAGTCTATCAGCTGTATTAAGTTCATGAAAACAAATCTGTTATGATTTTTTAATCTATAGACATCCATTAATAGAGATTTATTATATTAGTACCTGGACAATAATTTCAAGCTTGCTCTGAAGATGGATATAAAGCTCTATAAGCTCAACAAAATTCCTTCACACACCTGTCAGCATTAGATCCTTTTATTCAACTATAAGGATTAAGATTAATGGAGGAACTATTTTATGATTGTGATGTTTTCCCATTTTTTTTGGATTAGTTACAATCTGGTAATGTGAAGCATGGTGTAATTACACAGGTAACCTTGGAGTCTGTGTATTTACGTGGGTAACCTTGAGATTACTAATTTAATTTGCACGAGTGATCTTGAAATCGGATGGTGAGTCAATGATGTTTCTTTCGTTGATGTGAGTTAGGATTAGGATCAGAGTTGCGGCTAGGATTAGGGTTATAGTTAGGGTTACAACAAAAATTACTGAATGTTCTAGTTAGGGATAGGGTTATAAAAAGAAACTTTAGTGATTAATTTCTGTTATAACTCTAATTTTAACCCCAATCCTAACTCTAACCAAAACCCTATGCCTAACCCTAGAGCTAAGTGATATCCACCAAGAACTCCAACAACAGCAAACAGCAAAGAACGTTAACTTGCTGACAGATTCTAGGGTTTTCAGTATGATTACAATTAGCGATCTCAGTATTACTTGTGTAGAGAGACAGACTCCAGAGTCCCCTTTGTAATTACTCACGTAGGTAGCAAAATGTTATTAATCTTTTTTTTGTGTGATAACAATGCGTTACTTATTTAGTTAAACCAATTACATCTCTCACTAGAGATTAAGAGAGAGTATTTCTTTGGTTTACCTGCCCTTGTTTTTGAGCCAAGATAATGATAGAGTTTAATGGCAGCACATGCCAGCTTCTCAGCAACAATGCCATCAAATAATCAAGAAAACGTCTTAATTGACATGCAATTTCAAGAGAGAATGAATATTCTTCTTACTCTTTAAGTCTTCAGTGCATACTGTTTTTTTGAATCAAATAAAATAATATACAAGTCAAAGTAATAAACACTTCTTGAAGTTTTTGAAGTTCTCAAATGCTCTTTGGAAGAAATATATTTTGACATCTAATTCCAATATTTTCCTCAATAATATTTCTTAGTGTGAGTGGAGATATCTATAGTGCAATGTGCAAAAGTACAACCTAGCGCATGTGTTATTTTTAACCAATTCTGTAGCTTTAATTCAAATTTGAAGCTAACTTGTGATATTCTTATTGTTTCTTACGTTAGCGATAACTCATAAGAGCTATAGCAAACTAGTCATAGCATAGTCTCTGTATGCATCTAAATTGTAGAATGGATAAACTAGCAAATTAGGAAGGGGAAGTAAATAGGTGCTCATACAGCAGTGCATCTTTAAAGCAAGTTCATCCATCTCCACATAGTGGAGCACATCATTTTCAGTGCATGATGAGTTTACAATTCAGTAAAAAAAAATTATATGGTTTATGATTCATATATATGATGTATTGTGTTAGTCAATACTCTCATCTTCATCATACAACAACTTAGCAAGTCGAGCAATAACTTCAATGCTCTCATCAAAAGCCTTTGTCACCATTTGATCAATGAAATTAAATTTAGCAGGGGTTTGCTAGATCTCAATCTCATTGAAGGATTCATATAACAAATTCTGCAACAAGAGAAAGCACAAGCACATAATGCTTGATAAATTGCTATTAATTAAAAAAAAAAGGGAAAAAGTGATTGATATGGGGATTAGCTTGAGAGATCTCACCTCCTCCATCATGGACTTTACAAGTTCTGCTAGTTGTGCTTTCAAATTCTTTAATTCCATTGAAATTGCAAAGAAGAAGAGATGGATGATGCTTGAAGGAGAGTGTATGGGTGTCTATCTATAGGATTGTATTTTAACTTGCATATCAAGGGTAGAATGTTTTAAATGAAATCCATATTGATGCTAATTCACTTGAGCAAACTAGTCTGCGAATTGAATGGAATTATTTTAGACTTGCTTCAATATAAAAATTCTTATGATTTAAAATTTATATTTGGTAAGAAATTTATGAAGTAAATCTTTTGGGCATTTGGTAAATAAGATAAGATTTAGTCAGCAGAACGTGACAAATCAACTATATCTTTGGAGAAATCGTGAATTTTTAGTTGTTTTTGACAAATGGTGAATAGTTTCATGGACGCCAAAATTCAAAATTTCATGAGCTATAACTCATGAATTTTAGCCAGTTTTAAGCATTTCTAATCATCGACAAATAATTCACGGTGTCCAAAATTCATGATTTCATGAGCTACAACACATGATTTTAGGCCATTCTTGTTTGTTCCTATACATGAGTTTTGGCCATTTTTAGACGCTTCTACCCAATAGAAAATTATTTCGTGGAATACAAATTCACAATTTAATGTGCTATAACCCACTATTTTTTTCTATCTTTAGTTGTTTCTACCTATTGACAAATAATTTTGCTGAGCCATATTCACTATTTCATGAACTATAACCCATAACTTTTTGTTATTTTTAGTCATTTCTAACCCTCAACAAAGTATTTCACATAGGCCAAAATTCACGACTTCATGAGCTTCAACACATGATTTTTGGCCGTTTTTGGTTGTTTCTACCCATCAGCAAATTATTATGCGGAAGTTAAAATTCTAGATTTTATGAGCTATAACCCATGATTTTTGGCTTTTTTTTGTTCATTTCTACCCATCGGCCCAAAAAATTATGGATGTCAAAATTCACGACTTCTATAACTTTTGGCTATTTTTAGATGTTTCTACTCATCGACAAATAATTTTGTGGAGCTCAAAATTCATAATTTCATGAGCTATAACCCAAGATATTTGACAATTTCTAGTCATTTCTCATAATCGGCAAATAATTTCACGGAGGCCAAAATTCATGATTTCATGAGCTATTACTCAAGATTTTTGGCTATTTTTAGTCGTTTCTTAAGAAAATTCACGATTTGATGAGCTGTAGCCCATGTTTTTTTTGTCATAATACTTACTTGTTTCTACCCATAAGTAATTAATTTCATGGAGGCCAAAATTTTTCAAGAATTTTGGCCCCATTTCTAGCCAACGACAAATAATTTCCTGGATTGCAACATTACTCATGATTTTTGGCTATTTTTAGTTGCTTCTACCAATCGGTAAAAAATTTCATGGAATACAAAAATTCATGATATCTTGTGATATAACCCATGATTTTAGGTTTTTTTTGTTTCTACCAATTAGCAAAAATATTTTGTAAATGACAAAATTTACGATTTGATTAACTATATTATCTATTATTTTTGGCTATTTTTATTTGCTTCTAACCATCAGCAAACAATTTCATGAAGTCTAAAATTCATGATTTCATGAGTTATAATCCAAGATTTTAATAATTTTTAGTCATTTTTGACAATCTGCAAATAGTTTCATGGAGGTCAAAATGTATGATTTCATAAGCCATAACCCAAGATTTTTAGCCATTCTTAATCATTTATGACCATGATCAACTAATTTCAACTGTGGCAAAAAAATGCATTTTCATGAACTATATAACCCATAATTTTTTGCCATATCTAGTTTTTTTATCATCGACTAATAATTTTATGGAGATTGAAATTTATAATTTCATGAGCTATAGCCCATAATATTTGGCCATTTTAGTCGTTTCTGGCCATTGGCAAATAATTTCTTAGATACCCAAATCTATTTCATAAGCAAATAATTTTAGCCATTTTAAGGCATTTCAGACCACTGGTAAAAAATTTTGTAGGGGCTAAAATTCATGATTTTGTGAACTATAACTCACAATTTCTAGCCATTTTTAGTTGTCTTTGACCATCTGCAAATAATTTTGCGGAGGCCAAAATTTCCACTATCATGAGTAATAAACCATGATTTTAACCATTTTTAATTGTTTCTAACTATTGGCAAATATTTTCTCAGAGGCCAAAATTTACATTTTATCAACTATAACGCAAAGTTTTTGGACATTTTTAGTCATTTTTGACAATTGGTAACTAATTTTGCGAAGGATAAAATTCACTATCTAAAGAGCTATAGCCCATGATATTTGGCCATTTTTACTTATTTCTACCCGTCAACAATTAATTTCTTGAAGTCCCAAATTAAATTAATTTATAATGAGGTATAAACCACTATTTTTGGGCAGATTTAGTCATTTCTGACCATGGACAAATAATTACACGTTCAAAATTTATGATTTCATGAGCTATAACTCACGATTTTAAGCCAATCTTATTTGTTTCTACCCATCGCAAAAAAAATTTGTTTAGGCCGAAACTCACGTTTTCATGAGGTCTAACCTATGATTTTTGCTATTTTTAGTTATTTCTACCCATTAAAAAATAATTTCGTGAAGTTTAAAATTCATAATTCCACACACTATAAAGCAAGATAATTTTAATAGTGGATAAAATTCATAATTGTTTGATGTTGATGTTAAATATCACACAGTCAAATAAAGTCACGGAGTTTGCAAGAGGCCGCTTTCTTCTTGGACTTTATGTCTGATTCTGGACTTAGGATGATTGAGCAATCTGCACACAAAGAGTCGTAAGAGGGCGGTGATTGGTTCCCCCGTGGTACCTCTTGTTGGACCCTAGAGGGGGGTGATTAGGGTCTTATGCTAATCTAATCCGATTTTATACCAATTAAAATTAATTAACAAGTTATCCTAGCAAGTATGAAATACAACATGATATGTGAACTAGGATAAGCAATATGAACAATGAAATATATCCTAGCAAAGAGATATACTATGAGATATATATGCAAGGATATGAAACTAACACAAGGGTAAACAAAATGAAACAAGATAGTGGATGATATAAAATAATAAGACAATGGCGAAATGAGCAATGAGCACAAATAAGAATAAACGTCAAAGCACACTCAAACACAATCAAATGATCACGAAGTTCGGACCTTCCGTCCTACGTCTCCGCTCCCCACTCCCGGGGAGAAAACCACTATCACAACCGGGTTTTCTACGTTCACCCGAATAACGTTTACACCCCACACTCGGTTTTCTAGTTTACCGAAAACTCTCACACAACCAACACTATGCAATCACACTTTACACACTAAGTGTAGGAACCTAGCCCGTGTCCTCCTCCTTAAGTGCTCGGATGCAACCTCTCCCTAGGTTCGTCAACCGACGTCACTCCTATTGGATTCGACCCCGTCTCTCGCCTCACATTCCTCTCGGTGTACAAGTGTATTACAAGTGATACTCACAAATAAAGGTAAATACAATGATTTGTTCTCAACAACAAATGAGAACACAATGAAAGCTCACACTTAAATGTTATAACTCTCACCAACCTAACTATACTATATATGAAAATACAATAAGCTCAATGTGGGTGGGTGTAACAATGAGATATAAATCAAAACTAAACTCAATATAATTCTAGCTTAATAGAAATGATGATCAACAAATAATTATAAATAAAAGCTAGAGTTGAGTTAAGGAAAACTTCTCTAGATGACAAGAGAGAGAGATGGATTGAATGCCCAAAATACAATTGATAATCTTCTTAAGCTCTTGTAAAACTTTCTTCATAAACCAAACCCTTAAACAAGCTTAAACAAACTTAAACTCTTTTAAAACTCTTTAAAACATTTCTTGGATTTTTTTATAAGTGTTGAGGGATGATGAGTAATTATAAGAACTCAAGACAACAACCCAAAGTCAAAGAAAAGCCCAAAAAACAATGCAAATCCCCAAAAAATCGGAACCAGGAAAATATAGCCGTTATGCTACAGTAACTTTCACGGCCGACTGTAGCGGTCGACCGTGGGTACTGTAGCAGCCTGGCAGATCTGATTTTTCCGCGTCTCTAGTTTTGTAAAATCAATTAAAAATAGTAAATCAACTCCATAAATCATGAAATTTTGAGGGAAGGTTCTAGACATGTAGATGAACATGTTAGAGAAAGAATTTCTGAAAAATCACTTCCCAGTTGAGAGAAATAAATGTTTGAACACAGATAAACAGTTTCTAAAAAACTGCTGAAAACTCGGTTCTGTAAATTCAATTAAAAATAACAAAACAACTCCAAAATTAGTAAAACTTAGGGAAATGTTTGTATATATGATAATAAATATGTGTACGAAGAAATTTTTTAAATCTCATTTCCCAATTGTGAAAACGTATCTGTTTTGTAAAAACATGCACGAACACATGCACGAACACATGCACGTACATGAACAAAAAACTTGATTTTTCCAAAAACGAGTTCAAACAACTTGGAAACACTTTAGAATGGATTTGTAGACATTATACGAGATATGAAAATAGTGTGAACAAGTCTTCAATCTATAAACATAATATTTTCTAAATACAATAGAATATAAAACAAATAAAAGTGTATATGAAGATATATATTGTTTCATATCTACATAACTAAATCAAAACAACTTAACCATATGAAAACAAACATGTATATATATAAATATGTATTTGTTTCATATTTAAACTAGAAAATAAAAAATTGTATTTATATATATGACTATATATATATAAAACCAAATACGTGTATGTGTGTATATGATTGAGCTTAAAGTATTGAACACAAATAATATAAATCTAAACTAATATACCCAAGCAATCTTGATCTTCAATAAGCTTGACTTGGTACACTATACGGATGAAGCTGAACTTGGATCTTGAACTTGAATTTCATAAGCTTCACTCCACAATTCCGCCAACCTCCATTTGATATGATCGTGAATGCTCGATTCCATCCATCCTCCAACATGTTGTTTGTCTACAATAAATAAGAAAGCACAAATACTAGACAAACAATATTAGTTGTAAATTATTTGTTAAACATCATCAAAACAAGAAGGCCAACACCTCTGACGATCAAGTCAGTTGATGAACTTGAGCTTGGGTGAAGTAACAGAACTATGTGTTCTTATTTTTGTGTACTGTGTGCTTTTTTGGGGGTTTTTTTATTGCAAACCTATGGTTATGACGAATATCATCTGTATTTATAAGGGATGTACAGGACAGATTGGTCACTTCATGAGTATGCAGTAATAAGGTATTGAGGTGGTGATGAGGAGTGAGTTGGAGAATTAGTCATCATTTGCTCCACACGTGTTAGTTTGTAGGTGGCACGAGATCACTTCGGCAGCATTGGGAGCCAGCAGCCGACAAGTCTTCAAGACTGTTGAGGACGGAGACATAATGATGATCGTCAAAGATTAAAAAATGTTGAGAAGTGACACCTATGCTGACAGGTTTGAGATAAGGGCAATCCTTTAGCTTCGTCGAGAAGCAAAGTCCATAGGGTCATATCTTCGAGTTGATGTCTCTCGTATCGACCGACACCGCCTTTCGCGTCGACTCAAGAGTGTTGGCTGTCCGACTGGTTACAATGTTATCTTGTCTTAGTTAATAACCGTCTCTCGAGTCGATATAAAGATGTCGACTCGTCTGGGAGGTCAGGATCTCTCATGTCGACTGTCACCGCTTCTCGCGCCGACACTGGGGTGTTGGCTTGTTGGGCTGGTCGAGATGCTGACTCATCAAGTCATATATTCGTGGAACAAATATGCCCCAAAACATTTGCTATTTTAGTAGTTTCTCGCTATCACCAAATAATTTTATTAGTGGACAAAATTCACAATTTCATGAGTTATAATCAATCATTTTAGGGTATTTTTTGTTCGTTTCTACCCATATGGAAAAAGTTTTGTGGAGGCCACAATTCATGATTTCACGAGCTACAACCTATGATTTTTGGCCATTTTTAGTTATTTCTACCGAACAACAAATAGTTTCATGGAGTCAAAACTTAGTGATTTCATGAGTTATAATCTAAGATTTTTGGCAATCTGAAACGCCAAAATTCACGGTTTCATGTTCCATAACCTAATATTTTTTACCATTTTAATTATTTATGACCATGGGCCAATAATTTTGATAGTGGCTAAAAGTTACTCTTCATGAATGTCAGATCTAAATATCTGAGATCTAATCCATAAAACCATGATTAATTCAAAGAAAATAAACAACAACAATGAGAGCGGAAGCTTATACCTGAATCTATTGTTTGGATTTGCACGGATCTGAATTAGAGTTTGATCTTCTAATCTTGAGGGTCTCTCCTTTAGAATCTCTTTAGATGAGGATTTAGAGAATAGAGAATGTCACCCTAGATTAGGGACCATAACCCCTTATTTATAGTTATTGTACTTTTATAATTTGACCCCTAATCAAATTATAATTATAACCTGGTATCCGCACATTTAGCCCATGACATATTTAAATACTCATTGACCTAATTACCTGATTGATCACTTTATGCGTGTCAACTGAAAGATAGCAACACACACTGATATAACACATGTGTTCACAAATATATTTAATTAGATTTAAATCCAACAATCTCCCACTTGAGCACCATATGTTTCCTTAAAGTGTGTACAACCTTATGAGCTCAAAAAATTGCTATCATAGATAAGAGTATTTCCGAACAATCTCGTCCATTGACAATATCAATATAGGATCAAAGCGGCCTTCGTCACATTTATCGTGACTCGACCCATTAATGGTCACATATACCAATATAATCAAACGACATAGATCAATCATGGATGTGCATCATAAAAATTACATGCAATGTGATCAGTACATGTCTATTTTTAACTGGTCCTACTTTAAACTTTAGTGAGGTCAACCTCAACATTATGTACCAGAGTGTATGAACTGAAAAAAAAAGCTTTATTCTGATCAGACAATACAACCTAACATAAAGCATCACAATTACAAACTCCCACTAAATCATGATAGCATCAAGTAATACCATACCCATATGAGCAGTATGCTCATGAAAGACCTTAGACGGTAATCCATTAGTAAGAGAATCAGCTATCATGGAGTTTGTCCCAATATGCTCTATGGATATCTGTCCACTCTGTACCATTTCTTTCACAACTAGAAACTTAATGTCAATATATTTTGACTTAGTTGAGCTCCTGTTGTTATTGGAATACATTACTACAGATTTATTATCATAATATAACCTTAGTGGTATTTCCATATTTTCTAGAATGCGCAGTCCCGTGACAAAATTTCGCAGCCATATTCCCTGATTGGATGCCTCATAGCAAGCTACAAATTCTACTGCTATAGTGGAGGAAGCTACGAGTGTTTGTTTGACACTTTTTCATGATATAGCTCCTCCTGCTAACATATAAATGTAGCCTGATGTAGACTTTCTGCTATTTTGGCATCCAGCAAAATCAGAATTAGAATACCCAATGACCTCCAGCTGATCTGATTTTCTGTATGTGAGCATATAATCTTTTGTTTTCTGAAGATACATCATAACCCTTTTGACTGTTATCCAATGATCCATACCAGGGTTGCTTAAGTATCTGCCTAACATCCCAACAATGTACGTAATATCCGTACGCGTATACACCTGAGCATACATTAGACTTCCTACAGCCAAAGCATAAGGAATCTTTTGCATTTCCTGAATTTCAAGATTGCCTTTAAGGCACTGATTGAGACTAAAATTGTCTCCTTTAGCAACATGGGTGTCGCCTGGTCTGCAGTCTTGCATGCCAAACCTTTTGAGTACTTTATCGATATAGCTCTTTTGTGATAATCCAAGTATACTTCGAGAACGATCTCGATGTATCTGGATTCCTAATATAAAAGAGGCGTCCCCAAGATCTTTCATCTCAAAATTCTTTGATAGAAATCTCTTGGTTTCGTGCAACATGCCTATATCATTAGTGGCAAGCAATATGTCATCAACATACAAAACCAGAAAAATAAACTTACTCCCACTGAACTTGCGATATACACAGTCATCAATAATATTCATCTCAAAACCGAACGAGATAATTATTTGTTGAAACTTGTAATACCATTGACGAGGAGCTTGCTTGAGTCCATAGATGGATTTTCTTAATTTGCAAACCATATTCTTTGGGTCTCCTGACACAAAATTTTCTGGTTGCACCATATAAATCATCTCATCAATGTCGCCATTGAGAAATGCAGTCTTAACATCCATCTGATGTAACTCAAGATCATAATGAGCAACAAGTGCCATGATTGTTCTGAATGAGTCTTTCGATAAAACCAGAGAGAAAGTCTCTGTATAATCAATGCATTCCTTTTGAATAAAGCCTTTAGCTACAAGACGTGCCTTATACCTCTCCACATTATCATTTGCATCCCGCTTGGTTTTAAAAATCCATTTACAACCAATTAGTTTTGCACATTCTGGCAATGAGACAAGTTCTCAAACCTTATTGTCTTGCATAGACTTGTACTCTTTATTCATGACATCAATCCACTGTTGAGAGTTAGAACTTTTCATGACCTGAGAGAAGTTGGTTGGATCATCTTCCAACATTCTATTATTTTCTTCATGTTCTTAGAGAAATACAATATAATCATCCGAAATAGCATTTCTCATTTCTCTCGTGGATCTCCTTAATGGCATTGGTTCTTGAGGTTGTTGAGTTTGTTCTTCTGGAACAGGGAGTTGTTCAACATTGTCATCTTGAGGTTTCGGATTGAGCAATAACAGGTATAGGAACCTAAATATTGTCAAAAGTAACTGTATGGATTGGGTCTGAAGCTAATTCCTCCTCAAAAGCAATACCTCTAACCTTATTTCTCCCCCCAAACTCAACATCCTCAAAGAATGTTGCTGTTCCCGTCTCAAAAATATTCCTGAGTGTGAGATCATAAAACTTATAGCCCCTAGAGCGTTCAGAATACCCAATAAAGTAGCTGCTAACTGTTTTGGAGTCTATTTTTTTTCCATTTGGCCTATAAGGCCTTGCCTCAGCTGGACATCCCCAAATATGTAAATGCTTTAAACTGGATTTTCGATCAGTCCAAGGCTCATAATGTGTTTTAGCAACTGTTTTACTTGGTACTCTATTCAGAATGTAAGCTGCTGTCTTTAGTGCTTCTCCCAAGAGTGATTCTGGTAAAGAAGAATGAGCAATCATACTTCTTATCATATCCTTAAGAGTCATGTTTCGTCTTTCAGCTACACCATTCATGCTAGGTGAACCTGGCATGGTGTACTGTGGGACGATACCGTATTCCTCTAGGTATCTAACAAATGGTCTTGAACGTTGTTCACCTGAACCATCATATCTACCGTAGTACTCACCACCACGATCAGATCTAACAGTTTTAATTCTTTTGTTGAGTTGATTCTCAACTTCAGCTTTATAGGTTTTAAATATGTCCAGAGACTCAGATTTCTCATGAATGAGATATAAGTACCCATAACGTGAGTAATCGTCTATGAATGATATAAAATATTATTGACCATTCTAAGATGCCGTAGGGAATGGCCCATAAATATCTGTATGTATCAATTCTAAGACGTCTGAAGATATTTTGGTACATAATCTCTTAATTTTAGTCTGTTTTCCGTTGATACATTCAACACATACGTCAAAGTCCGAAAAATCAAGGGAATCCAAAATGTCATCAGACACAAGACGCTCAACTCTACCTTTTGAGATATGACCCAAGCGCTTATGCCATAATGTCACCCAATTCTCCTTATTTATTTTATGCTTAGTACCACGTGATTCCACGTGCAAGGATTCATTATAAGAAACAATTATATCAAGCAAATATAGGTTGTCATAAATACTCAAGTAACCGGTTCCCACAATATTTGAATTAAAAGATAAACTGAATTGACTGTTTCCAAATGAACAATGATAACCTGATTTGTCCAATACAGAAACAGAAACCAAATTCCGTCTAAAAGACGGTACTACAAAAGTATCTTTTAAGTCCAAATAAGAACCAGTTCCTAATAGCAACCTAAAATGCCCAATTGCTTCCACATCTACCGATTGACCGTCTCCCACAAAGATGTGTCTTTCAACATCACTTGGCTTTCGGTAGCTCAGTTAACCCTGCATAGAAACACTTATGTGAGTAGTAGCATCAGAGTCTAATCACCAAGTGTTTCTAGGTACTGAAGCTAAATTAACCCCAGAACAGACCAAAGTAAGGAACGTACCCTTATTAGCACGCTACGTGTGATATTTGGTACAATCCTTCTTTACGTGTCCAGGCTTGTTACAGAAGAAACAACCCTAATTATCCTTATGTTATTTCTTCTGAACTGGACCCTTAGCAGCTTCATTATCATTCTTTATTTTCTTGCTCTTATCCTTAGAGGCATAAGACAAATGAGCACTTTCTGTCTTATCTTGCTTCAACCTGTCTTGTTCTTGCACACAGTATGAAATGAGCTCATTTAGAGTCAATTTCTCATTTTGACAGTTATAACTGACCTTGAACTGACTGAACTGTGTAGGAAGAGATAACAAAACCAGATGTACTAATAACTCATCACAAAGATCGAGTTTAAGCGCCTTAAGTTTCGAAGCAATATGCGACATTTTCATAATGTACTCCCTGATATTTCCTTTGCCCTTATACTTCATTGAAATCAAGCGAGCTAAAAGCGTGCTTGTTTCTACCTTATCGTTTTTCGAAAAACACTTTTCAATTTTTACAAGAAAATCTTTGGCCTTAGTAATCCCTTCGGATTCTATGCCCCTGAAGACTTCTGGAACGCCGCGCTTAATGTTCATTAGACTCATGCGATTTGAACGCTCCCACTTCTCATACTCCTTCTTAACATCAGGAGTGCTATCCGCATTGAGAGGTTGGGGTTGCTCAGTTCTTAATGCAAGATCTAGATCCATGCAGCCAAAAACAATTAATATGTTCTCTTTCCAAACCTTGAAATTTGTTCCATTGAGTATGAAAATTGAGTTGATGTTAGCAGAAATTGTTGCAGCAGATGCATTAGCTGAAATAAACAAAAGATACTCACATTATTAACCGTAATCAATAAAATTCAAATAATAACAAATCTCATCTCAAGATATCTGGCATAACATTAATATCAAGTCTTTGGACAATAATATTAACTTGTAAGTGATACCTTGTTGCAATGATCAAACATTGACAATAACTCATGTCAAATAATGAAACTATCTTTGGATCGATTCATTATTCACATGTAAACCTTATAATTGTCACACGTTTATCATCGCAGATGTGTATGCAGTCTAAATAAATATTAACCTTCCTTTGGGCCGATTAAATATTTACACGAAAGCATACACATGTTTGGTGGAAATTTGCAGTGAAAAGACAATGAAAGAAAAAATTAACTTGTATTCCTCTCAAAATCAATTACAATTTGGATTCCGATTACAAAAGAGAGGAGAATGAATTTGATTCTCCCATTTGTTTAAAACTGGGTTCTTCTTGGTAGCGATGAAGTACCTCCTTCGATTGCTTGTGTCGAACTTGCTCTCCGTTGACGATCCGACCGTCCTATCTCACAAGACCGATTGAATTGCTTGATGACTTCGGTTTAGAACTCTTGACGAGTGTAAAGAACTCAGAACGAGTTAAAAACTCTGATAAGAGTTGTTGAAAACCGATTGTCTGGTTTGATGTGATTAATTTGGGTTGCAAACTTAATCACGAACTCTTAAATGAGTTTCAAAACTCAGTGCGAGTTGAAACTCTGTAACAGAGTTGTTGGAACCGAAGATTCGGTTAATTGCCAAGTGGATTATCCCGTTGATGAAGGGATCCTCTGGGATTTGATTAACTGATCGTTGATTAGTTCTTTGATCTTCAAAAGATCTCCTTCTTCGTGCTGTTGAACTGCTGAGATTTGTTGACCTTGGGTGGTTTTTATGCCACCTCAACCCTATGCGGTTTTACTGCTAGAAACCGATCAACCCCTTACTTAGTTGAGTAAGTCGGTTATTTATAGGGGGATGAGGGGTGTAACCAACCCCTATTTCCGCTCCTTTGTGGGCGAGAATCCCTCAGAACGTGGGATAAACAGTTATAAGGCCGTTCAGCTTGTGTTTGAACAAGTCAAAACGCCCCAGTTGGCGTTCTGGTCCGTAACTCTGCGTCCAAGGCTTAAGACGCAGAGTTAAATCTCTGTTAGAGATTTGAGACGCACAGGCCGCATGCGTTCTGGAATTGGAAACGCACAGGTCACTGGTGCGTTGAAGTTCAACTCTGCGTCCAGAGTTTGGGACACAATTGAATCTGTTGAAGAACGCACGTTACGTGTGCGTTTCGTGATTTTACTCTGCGTTACAGAGTTCGATGTCTGCTGAGGAACGCACAGGTTGTGTGCGTTTTAAATTTGAGAAACGCAGAAGTGAATTTCTGCGTTTGAGAGAGGTTGTTGACTTGTAACCTTGTTCATTATAACATTGCAAAAGCTATTGCTTATTGATCTTTGCCTGTTATAGGATATGAGAGTCGTCAGATTGTGACTCTCACTGTTGGTTGCGAAGACCACTGAACAGAGTTTTTATCAGCTGTCGGAAGCGTCGTCGAATTGTAACTCTTCTCGATCTGTGTGAAAAGCCCTCTATCTGCAGCTTTCGATTGTCGGCGCGAAAGCTATTTGATTGTAGCTTTCGTTGTTGGAATTTGACGGGAATCAACATCCATAGTGTTTTTAGATGAATATTTGCCCACAGCTCTCTACCAAGCAACTCACCAACTAAGTCCAACCTTTTATTTCTAAAATCATTACACTGCTCATCAGCATCTCTAATAGTCGCTAATATAGTATTAGTCATGTTGTTGTCGCAGCCATCAAGATCAATCATCTCAGAAATGAGGTCGTGTTTGTAGCGGTTGTAGAGCTGCGGTTGCAGTGATTAGAAAGTCGGCTGATCGTGACTTCTATTGTCGGGGCTTGATAGGGATCAGCTATCCGTTGTGATTTTTAGACAGCCTACAGAACCCCCTTTAAAGTTTTCGAAAGTTCGCGGTTAACTGGGACGAATTTTCGGAATACTTTGGATCCCAAAATTTAGTGGATCGATTGTTCTTTTCGCCTAATCTGAAGACATTGCTGAACTTGGCTGATTGTAATCTGCTTGTACTCATCCAACACACTCTTCAGTGGAGTCACCTGTTTCTTTTTGGCTTTAGTCACCTTGATGACTGACATTAGTCTCCCTTTATTTATTTGGAACCATGTCTTGGTTATAAACATAGAGGAATTCTTGTGGTTGAGTCAGAACGCACAGATAAATTTCCTATGTTATCGTGCTGAAACGCAAAGCCGAATTCTGCGTTGAGGAGTTCAATTAATGCAGATGCACAGGTGGATTCTCTGTGCTGAAGCATTAAAACGCAGGGTTGAACTCTGCGTTCAGAAGTTCAAGCAACGCAGGCGCACATGCCACGTTTGGCGGGATTTTGGGCCTAGAATCCCGACCCGATTTGATAGCTCATAGCTGTCTATAAATAGACCGCTAAGGGTCAAATCAAAAGTCACCCGACTTTTTGCCTTTTCTCTTTCGGAAGATTTTTAACGAAGACTCTTCGTTTTCAACTCCGGTGACCCCGTTCATCTTCTCCGATCTTCCTCCATGGGTTCCAAGAAAAAGGCCTCTCGCCCAAGATCTACTGCTGAGGCAGCGCCGCCGCCTCAGGCTCCACCCATCGGTGGTAAGTGTCGCCCTTCATGGTCGTCAAACTTGCTTCGGCGAGTTCTTAAAAAAAAACCTTAGATGTATTGCCGTCAAACTTGCTTCGGCGAGTTCTCTGAAAAACCCTAGATGGGTTCTTGCAAACGAGAACGGTGACTCGTTTCGATATTGTAACGCAGAGTTAAGACTCTGCGTTTTGAATTCGAAACGTCAGGGTCTGACCCCTGCGTTTATGGAATTTTAACGCCAGGTTTGAACTATGCGTTCGAAAACTTAACGCAGAGTTTGACCTCTGCGTTGATAAAAATTAACGCCAGGTTTGAACTGTGCGTTCGAAAACTTAACGCAGAGTTTGACCTCTGCGTTGATGAAAATTAACGTCAGGTCTGAACTGTGCGTTCGAAAACTTAACGCCAGGTCTGAACTGTGCGTTCGAAAACTTAACGTAGAGTTTGACCTCTGCGTTGATGAAAATTAACGCCAGGTCTGAGTTGTGCGTTTGAAAGTCTAACGCAGAGTTCGACCTTTGCGTTGATGAACTTTAAACACCAGGTCTGAACTGTGCGTTCGAAAGCTTAACGCAGAGTTTGATCTCTGCGTTGATGAAAATTAACGCTAGGTCTGAGCTGTGCGTTTGAAAGTCTAACACAGAGTTCGACATTTGCGTTGATGAACTTTAAACGCCAGGTCTGAACTGTGCGTTCGAAAGCTTAACGCAGAGTTTGATCTCTGCGTTGATGAAAATTAACGTCAGGTCTGAGCTGTGCGTTTGAAAGTCTAACGCAGAGTTCGACCTTTGCATTGATGAACTTTAAATGCCAGGTCTGAATTGTGCGTTCGAAAGCTTAACGCAGAGTTTGATCTCTGCGTTGATGAAAATTAAACGCCCGATCTGAACTGTGCGTTTGATAATTTTCTTTCTTATGGACTTAACCAAAGCTCCCTTCATTTGACTGATTGAATATTTTTTTTCTGTTGTAGTGCCTTATGCCCGCGAACCTCTCAATCTTCGCCATCACTTCGGGCGTGGGGGCGACGTGGATTTTAACATGCAATTCAATCTGCGTCAAGAACTCTCGATATTCCAAGACTCTGACCAGGATCGTGTCGCCTTGATCTCAGATCCCAGTACAGATATACTTAGGGTATTAGTTACGGACGCCAAGTTTGAGACTGGGTCCCGTAAGAAGCTCGTCAAGCCAGCTTTTTTATTTGGGGATCGTGTCACCATCTCCAAAGAGATTGTGCATGGCGGCCATTACAAGTGGCTAAGACAAATTGGAGATCGTCGTCTCTTCCTCCCTGACATGCACATGATGTTTCCTATCTCTTACTACCAATGTGCCTCTGTTCCCCGCCACATGAACTGGGACTTAGTGAGAGAGCAAGATGGGGTAGCTGTTGGGGTTTTGACTCACAAGGGTGTGCATACCGCTGGTTATAATCGACAAGTGTCGGCCTTGGAACCCTGCTTATTCTCGCGGGGATATCCTTTAGGAGAAACAGCTAGCCCAGCTAACACCTTCATGCGACGATTTTTGGCCGCCAAAGGAGAATTCCCAACTGCAGTATTCCGAGCTCCTGGATGGGTACATTCCACCAAGGCAGGCTGGTGGGCACGAATGATAGAATTCGTGTTGGCAGAATTAAAGGGACCATTAGCTCAATCTGGGCTTGGTTGCCCTATTATGGCTACTAAATACGGTATCGCTCTTAGTCCTTATAACTTCTTCGCCATTCTGGAGCGGTACAATCCAGAGACTTGTACATTTTTCACACCGGAAGGAGAACTAGGGTTCGCCCTACATGAGATGTTCGATGTCTCAGGTCTTCCTTTTGGAGACCTACCATATGAAGAGTTTATCCCTGGGTCAAGTGAGCTGAAGATTTTGAAGGAGACGAACCCCGAGGTATATGACACTCTGTGGGAAGTGATGTGTCATTTTCAAATCTGCAGCCAACTGATAGGAGCACGCGGACGTGGTATCAAACAGCTATCCTGGGCTGAGTACCTTTTCCAGAATTTGTCTAACAAGACTGCCACCGTGTCTCGTCGGGAGGCGAGCACTTCTGAGACCATTCAGGCTTTGATTAATGACGTCACTGTTCACTATGTTAGCGAGGGAATAGAAGATGATTTCCCAGCGCAAACTGAATTTGAGAGCTTCCATCACCAGACAACCACTCCCATCTCTGATATGGCTTTATTGGCGGGTTTTCTCATGTTATGGATAAAGCGGTGTGTGGTCCCTACCAGACCAATAGATGCTGTGATGATTAAAGTAGCTTATCCGGCTGTCCTCTTAGCTCACGGGAGACCTATAAATCTACTTTTAGCCATGACGTGTTGTTTGCAGCGTGGCTTGAGGGAATTATGTCTCGAGTTTATTCAAGTGAAGGAGATAGACTCTGAAGGAACGAAAAGCTTGGTGACCCCAAATCCTCGATTACCCCTGCCGTATACTTACTTAATGGCTTGGTACGTCTCACATTGTGTACATTTGATGAGTGCTCCCTCTGCTACGGACGAAGGCTTCATCCCTTTCGTGCAGAGATTAGAAGAAGCTACTTGGATAGGCACTTACGTAGTGAGGGTTCGTCAGATTCTGTCGAGAGACCTCAGCTACGACATCTTTCGCTGCTTCCCGGATTTTGAGGGTGGAGGATATGGACAGGTATTCCAAGATACCGCTGGTCCTAATGGTTTTACCCGTTTGGACGGGGGAGTTTTCCACTGGCTGTTAAATATTAGACCTGGTTATCTCCTCTTCAGGCAAAATAACAAATGTATAATTGAGCCCTATCAACCGTATCGATTTGCTCGCCAATTCGGATACGACCAACTATACGTTGGAAATCCGAGAAGCCAGCTTTCAGTTATGGGCAACATATATGAAGGAGCTCGAGCCTGGTATTATTCCATTACAGGTTGCACTGGGGCTACCTTCAGATTACCCCCACAAAACACCTAATTCTCTTCTCTCCATGGCTTTCTGTAACTGGTATCATACAGCTTCTATGATGCCAGATTATAAGCTGTATACTTCAGGCCTTCGTGAGATTAGAAAGATGTATTCATCCCGGAAAGGAGGTGGTCGTGTATCTCGTCTGAAGGGAATTGACGAGTTTTTACATTTTGAAGATGCAGCTGAAGAAAGAAGGAGAACAGGGCCTAGAGAGTGCCCCAGTAGCGAGTCCTAAGGCTGCTGAAGCTTCAAGAGCAAGAGCAACTGGAAAGAGGGCCCTTACTGAAGCAGAAGAAACTCACTACGAGAAACGTACTCGTAGAAAGCTGCTAGTAGACCCTCCTGCTCAGAGGCTAATGGCGGATGCTTTTAAATCTGCCGGTGGAGGGGACGAGCAAGAATCAGCTGTTGCAAGTCGTCCTGATCACGCTAAACCTCACCCTGGGGGATCTACATTTTCTGAAGAATTTTCCCCTCATTGTCCCTTGGATCAGGCAGAGGGTGGAGATGAACTCCCCATTGGGGATATGGGGGTTTCTTCTACAATGGATCCTGATATCTCATCATTTCCAGATCAGACTCCTGGTGCTGCTTCTTCACCTGCAAGGGTACTGCCTGCAACGTCTTCATCTGAAGGGGTTAAACTGCCTACAGATGAACTGGCGACAGATGAACTTACAAATCTTAATGAGAGTCAGTCTCCCGCTTCTTCTGTACTATTGCCACATTCAGGGACTATTATTCCTAGTCCCACGACTGGCCGGCTGACCCAAGTGGATACGAACGTGAGCTCTCCTGGACTTTCAGCTGCTGATGATGACGAACCATTGGACTATGGGAGCTCGTCTCACCATGATGATGCTGATGAGGATGAAAGCGATGATGATGATTTTTATGATTGGGCGGATCAACCACCACCACCTTCTGACAAGGCGTCTGGTTATCTTCCTTTTTACCCTACTGGTAGAAATTATACACTTTGATTTCTCTGGTATTTCTTTCTTTTATACTGACTGTTCCTTTGTGTAGGTTCTCCAACTCTTAAGGCTGCTGGTACGTCATCGTCTCTCCACCCGCGAGCAGCAGACGTTCCTCCCTCTGAATCGATGCCGGTGACAACAAGTTCTTTACCAGAAGAACCTCTTTCGCTGACAATTCCTCTCAAACCTGTGGGGACGGAGATTGTGCTAAGCTCAGCCCAAACAGAGGCACCCATGGCTCTTCCTTCCAGTCCCTCGCAATTGGATATCACCATAGCTTCTCCGACTTCTTCACGATCATCACCCACTGCTTTTGCATCAGGGTCTATGCTTTTAGGCTCCCCAACGACATCTCTGGTGAGGCCTCCAAGTCCAGTGGCCCTCCCTTCCATTCTTAAAGTTCTTATACGACCGTTGGAAGATATGATGAAGATAGCGATTGAGGAGATCAGTGCTGGACGGGCTTCAATCGATTTTTTCAAACCGATACTTATGAACTCCCTGAACGGCATTCGGTATGTGGATGACGCTCGATTGTTCCAGCATTGCTCCGAGGGCATCTCTCGGTTAGAAAAAGATCTGAGGGCTTTGGAAGAATTGCATCAAGCTGATCTTGCTCCCCAGATTGCGTCAGTCTTTGATAATCTTCAAGCTGAAGCGGCTCGCCAATATGAAACCTTCCAAGAAGCCATCACTGAAAGGGAGCTTGAAATTGCATCCTTACAAGGGCAATGCATGCAGAAGCAACACGCTGTGGACGCTTCTGGCGTTGTCATACAAACATCTCGTGCAGAAATTGATCGTCTCAAGGTGGAGTTGGCTCGACACGAGGCTGAGCTTGCGCGAGAGGAAGAAATATTGAAAAAGCTCACACTAGAGAGTGTGAAAACTTATGTCACCTACCGTTCATCAGTGCAGGACCTTGAACTCATCCAGAAGCAAGCTAATGCGATTGCGCTGGACAAAGGTACTCTTAGGAAGAAAGCCGAGGTGATGGTGCAGGCCGCTCACGAAGAAAAACTATCTGCTATTAAGTCTCGGCTTGCGTCTTTCACTTTTGTTGATCCAGAGGCATAGTTATGCATTGTTCTTTTTGTTTGATAAGAACAGGATTTTTGTATCACTCTTCGATATTTCTGATGATAATAAAAAGAGTGATTCTGGGTGTTCTGACTTGCAACAATGGAAAAATACCCAATCTTTAAAATTTCCTTTATTACCATCTAAGATAATTCTAGAAAAACTTTAACTTGTTGGGGGGGTATATGAACACTCGTTATTCCTTTGTAGAAGAATTAACTGGTTCAAACGGGTTAGAACTGTTAGAGGTGTTTTGTTACCATAACAGAGATTGAGGAATCTATCGATCTATTGGAAAGAGTCAATAGATTAATTTTTGTAAGTGGTATGATTTTACTCTGACATGTGAATAATCGCGATCAGGGTAACTTGAGGGCTTATCACTCTATTAGAGAGAGTTGACAAGTGGAATCGTGGGAAGAAGAATATTGCTATGGAAGCAATTTTGAGGACTTATCACTCTATTGAAGAGAGTCGATAAGTGGATTTTTGTCAGAGGTGTAGTGTTAACGTGACAAGCAGAATATTGCTATGGAAGCAATTTGGCGGACTTATCGCTCTATTGGAGAGAGTCGATAAGTGGATTTTTATCAGAGGTGTAATGTTAACGTGACAAGAAGAAATATTGCTATGGAAGCAATTTTGAGGACGTATCGCTCTAATTGAGAGAGTCGATAAGTGGATTTTTGTCAGAGGTGTAGTGTTAACGTGACAAGAAGAATATTGCTATGGAAGCAATTTTGAGGACTTATCACTCTATTGGAGAGAGTTGATAAGTGGATTTTTGTCAGAGGTGTAGTGTTAACGTGACAAGAAGAATATTACTATGAGAGCAATTTTGAGGACTTATCACTCTATTGGAGAGAGTTGATAAGTGGATTTTTGTCAGAGGTATAGTGTTAACGTGACAAGAAGAATATTGCTATGGGAGCAATTTTGAGGACTTATCACTCTATTGGAGAGTATTGCTATGGGAGCAATTTTGAGGACTTATCACTCTATTGGAGAGAGTTGATAAGTGGATTTTTATCAGAGGTGTAGTGTTAACGTGACAAGAAAAATATTGCTATGGGAGCAATTTTGAGGACTTATCACTCTATTGGAGAGAGTTGATAAGTGGATTTTTATCATAGGTGTAATGTTAACGTGACATCTGTGGAGAAAGAATATTGTAGCGTCTCACTGGGGAGGACTGCTAAGTATTTTATCATCGGAGCGATGAACAAGATTTTAAGAATTTTATCACTCTATTAAGGAGAGTCGATAAATTGAACGCTTACTACTCTGTTAAGGAGAGTTAGTAAATTGCACACGATTTGAATGATTTTGGAGACTTATTGTTCTTTTGATGAGAATCAATAAGTGGATTTTGACAGAGGAATTATTGTTACAACGATGTAAACAAAACTCAAGCTCTGTGGGATATGACATCCGTCTGAGGTGTGATATTAACCTGACGATGGTTTAAACCCTGCTGAGGAAATACCAAGGTTTAATAATGTCATGTCGAAAGGGTTCATGAACTTTTTGGAATAAGTATCATGTTTGAAAATACCAAGGTGGATCCTTCGTTTAGGATAATTGCAACGCAAAGAGGCGACCTTTGCGTTTGAGGTTCGAAACGCAAAGTTAAGAACCATTGCAATGCAGGTCTAGGCCTAGCGTTCGAAGCATTTGAACGCAGAGGTAACTCTACGTTAAAGTCTAACCGACTTTATCCGTTAACGTGGAAAATCACGTTTCAGATTCGGTTGAGATTCTTTCTTAGAGTCCCGAACCGATTTAACAGCCCGACGGCTGTTATAAATAGGCTCGTAAGGTCACATCAAGAGTCATTCGACTCTTTTGCCTTGCTTAGTTCCAAGAACGAGAATTCTCGTTTCTGTTGCTTTTTCGGTTAATTCTCCCCGACGAACTCCGTCTTCTCCGATTGAAATTACCCGCATGGCGCCCAAGAGGATGAGTTCGGGTTCCAAGAAGGTTGGCAAGGCGGCTTTGGAGGCGCCGCCAGCCGAGAACACCGGCGATGTCGCTGTTCTGACAAGCGCTTCGGTATTGATGTCGCTGTTACATGGACCTCGGTGCTGTGGTAAGCGGTGGCCATGGCAACTTGTTTCGACAAGTTTTCTGAAAACCCAAGATGGGTTCTCCTCAACGAGGAAGATGACTCGTTTTCTATCAGAAACGCAGAGTTACGGCTCTGTGTTAAAAATTGGAAACGCAGACTTGAAACTCTGCGTTTATAAAACATAGGGCTAAACCTCTGTGTCAAGATTGGGAACGCAGAGTTTAGGACTCTGTGTTAAAAGTTGGAAACGCAGACTTAAGACTGCGTTTAAGAAACATAGAGTTAATTCTCTATGTTAAAATTGGGAACGCAGAGTCTAGGACTCTGTGTTAAAAATTGGAAACACAGACTTAAGACTGCGTTTAGGAAACATAGAGCTAATTCTCTATGTTAAAATTGGGAACGCAGAGTCAGGACTCTGTGTTAAAAATTGGAAACGCAGACTTAAGACTGCGTTTAGGAAACATAGAGTTAATTCTCTATGTTAAAATTGGGAACGCAGAGTCAGGACTCTGTGTTAAAAATTGGAAACACAGAGTTAAGACTGCGTTTAGGAAACATAGAGTTAATTCTCTATGTTAAAATTGGGAACGCAGAGTCAGGACTGTGTTTAAATTGAAAACGCAAGCTTAGAATTCTGCGTTCAAGTGTTGTAACGCATGGTTTGACCTCTGCGTTCAAATGTTGTGGCGCAAGGTTTGACCTATGCGTTCAAGTATTAATACAAGGGTTGGCTCTTGTATTTAAAGCTTGTCACGTAGAATTTACTCTTCGTGTTTATTTCATGTTAGCAACCTCTTTCTGCTATTAACTATTGCTTTTGATTTTACAGTGCTTTTTTCCAATGTGCCACTTCTGCCGGAGCAACATTTCAACTACACTGATGATCCCGAAGTGGGGAGAGCTTTTGGTCTTCGCAGAGAAATTCCTTTATGCACTTTCCCAAGTTTGGAGCGAACACATTTAATTAGGTTTGCTGAGTGTTCCACCCTTAGGGCTTTGATCACCGATCTGGATCTGGAAACTCCTGCGGGTCTGGATCAATTTGTCAAACCCTCATTTTTATTCGGTGACCATATATCTGCTGATGGACAAGTCGGGTATGTAGAAGACTCCCGGATGCTGCGAAGAGTCGACGATCGTTTACTTTTCCTTCCAAGCATGAAGAGAATGTACCCGCTTTCCTACTTCCTGAGTGTTGGTGGTCGTAGGGGCTTGGCCTTCGATCTTGTCAAGGAGAAAGAGAACATCTCATTCGGATCTGGTCGATCTTCTCGCGTTCAAGTTTTCTGGAGAAGATAGTTGGTGGACTCGGATGGTGGATTTTGTCCTTGAGGAACTCAAGGATCCTCTTGCTCATTCTGGCCTTATGATACCAGTACAGGCCACGAGACGTGGGATCACTCAGAGCTATCCCTGCTTCTTTGCCATGTTAGAGCGATATAATCCGGATAGCTGCACCTTTTTCACACCTATCGGGGAGTTGGGATTTGCTCTCCATGAAATGCATGCAATATCGGGACTATCCTTCGGGCAAACGCCTTATGAAGAATTTATTCCCACCACTGAAGAACTCTCCCTCCTGAGGGCTGCTCATCCAGAGATATACAACACTTTTTGGGAGTTGCTATGTTATTTCCACATCTGCGCTCAGGTCGCTGGAATGCGCGGGGGTGGTCTCATGCATACTACCTGGGCAGATTATTTGTTTCAAAATTTGGGTCAAAAAGATCTGAAGGTGACCCGTCTTGGTGTAAGCTCTGCTAAAAGCATCAAAGCTCGCGTCAAGACTCCTAACGCTGTTTATAAGAATACGTGTTTGGAAGATGGATTTGACGCTGACAGTGAATTTGACAGTTTCCATTATCAAGCTGCAATTCCTATTTCTGACACGGCCCTCCTTGCTGGTTTCTTGATGCTATGGTTGAAACGATGCGTCGTGCCGACGAAACCAGCTGAGTCAATCTTGATTGAGGTTGTCTACCCAGCCGTTCTCTTGGCTCACGGAAGACCTCTCAGTCTTCTTTCTGCAATGACAGGTTGTTTGCAGAGAGGCTTGCGGGATTTGATTTCTGAACTCCTTGATGTCAAGGAGATGAATGTTGCCGGAAGGAAAGTTTGGAAGACTTCTCAACCCCGCACACCAATGCCCTACACTTATTTAGTGGCTTGGTTTGTGCTGCACTGTCCCTCTTTGATGCGGGGGATTATACATACTGACGAGACCTCTACTCCTTTCGTGCAAAGGCTCGAGCCAGCCACGTGGACGACTGCGTACATAGTCCGGGCTAGGCAACTTTTGTCTTCGGAAGCCAGTTATGATCTCTTTTGCTGTCGCCCTTGCTTTGATGGGGCTGAAGAAGAAGGCCCGAAGTTTGGCGACGTAGTCTTCGAAGGGTCCTCGCTTTTAAATACAGGGACCTTCCAATGGCTTCTCACTATCAGGGTGGGTTATCTGGTTTTCAGAATAGGGATAGGTGAAAGATGCATAATTAAGCCTTACGTTCCTTCACGTTTTGCTCGACAGTTCGGATATGACCAGCTTTACGTTGGTAACCCTAATCCCCAATTAGCTCACATCGGGAATCTATATGAAGGATCTCGTGCTTGGCATTTCTTTATTGCTCGGGGAACTCATGCGCAGTTTACTCTACCTAATTTGCCACCTAATTGTTCCACCGTAGCAGATTTCCGTGATTGGTTCGACAAAGCTTCTCGAATCCAAGAATATGATATATATACCTCATGCATAAATGAGATCCGAGAATTTTATAAATCGAGAAGTGGTTCTGCCAGGACTCGATTACCAGTGATAGAGGATTATCTGTCCTGCGAACGAGAGGCATCCGGAATCGAGGAGATCCCTAAGGAATTACCTGCTGCTGAGCCTTCTGAGGAAAAGGACGTTAAAGAGGCTCTTGAAGGAAGACCTCCTTCTGGACCTCGCCCCTTGAGATCTTCAGGGAAGAAAGCTCTTACTGCTGAGGAGGTAGGCGAATACGATAGAAGGATTCGCAAACGAAAACCTGTTGCAGCTAAGAATTCCAAGAAAGCTAAGTTGATGGGGGATGCCATGAAGTCGGCACTTGCTTCGCCTCCTGAAAACAGCGGGGATACTATGCCTCCAGCTGCTCCTCCTAATCCTGAAATACCAACAGGTGAGCAGGGATTGACCGTCCCCGGTTCAGCGCCAGATGTACCCGAAAAGCTATCATCTGAAGCTGCGCACACTCCCACTCGTACTGATTATGAGAATTACTTTATTTATCCGCCGACCGCTCCACCCCTAAGTTCGGAAACTTTAAGGAAGCTCATCGAACAATTGGAGTACTGGATGCAACTGACTATCGATGTCGTTAGTCTCGGGGGCGTGAGTTTCAAAGTCTTTGAACCCCATCTGCTGGAGTGTCTCTCCAAGATTAGGAACCAGGGGAATGCATTGTGGACTGAACATTGTCGCGAGAGCATTATCATTCTGGAATATGAATTGGAATTCCTCTCAATGCTACAACGCGATGCCATCGAACCAGAAGTGGATCGAGCACTTTCTCAGGCCAGAGCTTTGAAGGTACAACAACAAGAGGCTCTTCAGAAGAGTCTATCTGAAACAGATTCTCGTATTACTCGCCTGCGCGGGGAACATCTTCAAGTGCAAGTGGACTTGGTAGTTTTGCTACAGGTATTCGGGATACTGCGATTGAGCTTACCGTGCTGGTATTGAGCAATCTCAGATAACTGCTCGATTAGCAGGCGACATGGAAGTCATAAAAGGGTTAGCTACTTACTGTGAAGAGCTTTTCAAGGGCTATTGTGATGAATTTGTTGCTGCTGACAAGATTAGGCGAGAGATTGCAGAAGCAGCACCAAATGAAGAGGAGCTCAAGAGCAAGATAACAGAGGAAGTCAAAAAGGCTCGTGAGGAGAAAATATTGGCGCTGAAATCTAAACTCAAGTCTTTTAGACTGATGAACCCCGATGTTTAGGACTTGGATCGCTTTTTAGCTAGGGAATAATTTTGTATCATTTTCATTTCGATTGTCTTCATTTTGTATTCAAATCAACAATATTGAACCAAAATGATATCGTTTTGGCTTTCATCATCTCTTTTGTTGAAATCTGATTCAGGACAATAAAAAATAATGCAAATGCTATCGAAATTCTCTTTATTGATTATTTAGAATAATTCCAGAAAATTTCAATCGTCAGAGGTGTAGTGTTAACATGACGAAATACAAGACAGAATTACAGTAATAGCAACTCTCAGAGAAGGGATCTGGATTTCCAATGGCAACACAGCCTCGCAGCCGTATACCAAAGAGAACGGTGTAGCTCTTGTAGAGGTCCTTACTGTCGTGCGATAAGCCCACAGACATTCACCAAGTCTTTCATCCCAATCGCGCCGGCTTTTGGAAACTAATTTTTTAAGAAGTTTCACTATGGTTTTGTTAAAAGCTTCTGCAAGACCATTTGCTGGTGGATAATACGCCGTAGATGCAACACTTTGGATTCTAAATTTGTCACAAAATCTTTGAAACCCAAAGCTGACGAATTGTGTCCCGTTGTCGTGAACTATTCGTCTCGGGACTCCAAAACGGTAAACGACGTGATGCTTGATGAACTTGATTACATTTTAAGTCTTGACTTCTTTCAACGGGATTGCCTCCGCCCATTTGGAGAAATAGTTGGTTACAACTAGAATGAACCGGTGTCCTTTGGACGTCGGAGGGGAAATCGGTCCGACGATATCCATACCCCACATTTCGAATGGCCAAGTCACCGATGTGGGGTGTAAGTTTCCTAGTGCTTGGTGGATGAAGTCTCCATGAATTTGGCACGCGTGACAACGTTTAGCGTAGTCAACCGCGTCTGAAAACATTTTCGGCCAATAATAGCCGATTCGTCGGAGTCGATCTCCTAATTTAGCTCCGGGCTGATGAGCTCCGCACATTCCGTCATGAGCTTCTTTGAGGGCTTCTTTCGCTTACTTTCGGGAAAGGCATCGAAGCAAGATTCCATTATGTGATTTACGATACAGGACTTGAGAAACTGCATCGTAATAGAATCGGATGGCTTTTCGTTTAATTGCAGCCGCTTCCTTAAGATCATCAGGCAAAATTCCATATAGGGCATAGTCGATGTACGGAAATCGCCAATCCCTAGATTCGAACTCCATAAATGTTGCACAGACTTCTCCTGTCGGCGTCTCATCTGAATTTTCCTCTATAGGAATTTTGGAACAGTATAGCTTACGTCCTATGACCGGAATCGTCGTTTCGACCCCTGGGGGCAAGGCTAGCGAAGTTGCCAAAGAGGCTAAAGCATCGGCATATGCATTCTGAGCTCTTGGCACATATTCGATAAAGAAACCTTCGAACTTTTGAGCTTGCTCTAGCACTGCGAAGTAATACGGGATCAAATCCTCATGACGTACTTCGTATTCTCCTCGGACTTGATTAACGATGAGCTGAGAGTCACCGTAAGCCTCAAGGTGCTGAACATTAAGTTCTTCAGCAAATTGCATTCCTAATAGCAGAGCATTATATTCGGCTACGTTGTTGGTGCAAGGTTCGATTAAGGAGAATCCCCTTGGGATTACGTGGCCGTTCGGAGAGATTAATACTACTCCTACTCCCGCGGTGATTGCTCCATGAGGATTTGCTCTGGATGCATCGTCGAAGAATAACTTCCACACTTGCGTAGTTTCTTAGGTAGCGCAAGCTTCAGCGACTTCGTCCGGTAATTCTTCATACAACTTGGACGTTCCCGATACTGGGTGATCGGCTAAAAAGTCTGTCAGTGCTTAACCCTTGACCGCCTTTTGAGGCATGAACTGCATGTCGTATTGTGATAAGAGAATGACTCATTTTGCAAGCCGGCAATTTAGAGATGATGGTTTTGTCATCAGAACTCTCAAAGGATTTACCTTGGAGATGACCTGAATGGTCTGTCCAACTAGGTAATGTCGCATCTTTTGAATTGCGAATACCAAGGCGAGACATTCTTTTTCGACCGGATTGTACCGGTGTTCAGCTCCCATCATAGTCCTGCTCAGGTAATAGATGGCTTGCTCTTGACCTTGATCATTGTTTTGGGCCAACAAAGCACCAAGAGAATGATCCATGGCTCTCACATACAACAGGAATGGTTTTCCTGATATCGGGGCCACGAGAACTGGCGGTTGAGTGAGATATTTTTTAATCTCCTCGAATGCTCTTTGACACTCAGCATCCCAAACAAAGGATATTCCTTTCTTCATGAGCTTAGAGAAAGGTTGGCAACGCCCTGAAAGATTTGAATGTAGGCCAGTCTGTCTTGCAAACCTCTGAGCTCTTTGAGATTCTTCGGAGGTGGCATGTCTTGGATGGCACGCACTTTTTCTGGATCAAGAGAGATTCCCTTGACAAGCGAAGACATCTATATATTCTCTGATGAGAGATATAAGGTCCTCTTTTTCGGATGATGATAAGTCTTCAGCTATAAAAATAGGCTTAGGGTCAGACTCATCTCCCATATTGACCTGTATCACCTTATCTTCAGTGGGTGGTTCGCGTTGTTCGAAGCGCATATCCCACAAGATGTTAAGACGTTTGATCCAATGATCGTCGGTTGATTCGACTAACTCTTCGTCACCCCCTGCATTTTCATCGGGGTGACTAGTTGAAACCATGTTCACAGTCAAACTTTTAAAGAAAGGTCCAACATTGACGTCGGATTCCCAGGAAGAGGTTCCGGATGAATGATCCTGACGCAGATAATTACTGATTTCATTTTCTGAGATAGGGGGAGTTGTGACATAACTTAAACCCCTTCCGGTTTTTTGATAGTAATCCAGAGGTTTTCCTTCAGGGGTTAGAGACATCCGGATTGGGGTTCGCCTACCTTTCCCGAAGTTCAGACCCTGTTTCTCATTAAAGTTATACCCCATTTGTTTCATTAAGTATATAGAATTGGGTTCATGGTAATGGAATTGGGGAACTCCGTCATCTTCCTCTGAACTTCCTCGTTTGAGTTGTTCAGGTTTGACTTTACCAAAACAGATCGACTTCTACCATTTCCTTTTGGATGGGACTTTGAAGAAAGCCTTCTGTACGTCTTCTGCTTCTTCATCTGAAGCAAAGAATGACTTGATAGGCAACGTAAGTGATGCCTCTGTGCACAGTGTGTGCCATGGGTTAGTACCTGCATTAGAATCATTCTCTACTGATTTATTTTTAGAGGGCACATCAGGCAAGTACGCTAAAAGAAAATCTTCATTAATGCACCATTCACCCTCGCTCGGTACATTATTATTACTCTCATCCTGACCCATTACATCTAAGTTCAGTTCCCATGGTTCAATGTCAGCTTCGTTTCCGCTGTCCACCTCTTCTTTCTCTTGAGATTCTAGATAGAAAACGGAATCAGTGTGAAAGTTCTCCACTCCTCGAAAAGGGTATTTTTCTGCAATCAGGGTTCGAACTTCTCCCTCATCATTGGCATATTTCATGACCTGATGTAGGGTAGACGGGAGAATGCGATTTGCATGTATCCATGGTCGTCCTAGCAACATATTGTAGGAAGTGTCCGCGTCTATGATGTAGCATGTCACCTCAGATTTGAGGTATCCAATTTGACACCTGAGTTTGATTTTCCCCAGGGGTCTAGTACTGTTGGCGTTGAACCCAAAGATAGTGGGCTGGGTGGTGTGCAGCCGATGCATGGGAATTTCTAAGACATGCATGACCCTGTAAGGCATGATGCTGAGCGCTGAGCCCGGGTCAACCTGGACACGACTGATTTCAGAGGATCCGATATACCCTGTGTAGTATAGTGGCATGTCGTGCTTGTGTTTGACCTGCATGTCTTCTTGAGTAAATGATATGCAGGGTAAACTTCTTGCTGCTTGCATACATTGCCGACAAGTTTGATCTTCAGAAGTTTCAGAAATCGGAGTGACTTGGGTGATGAAACTCTCTGTATTCTTCAACGCTTCAATTAGAGCTTCATTGGTGGTCTTGGATAACCTTAGGAGCTCATATAGCGTAATTCTGGCCGGTATGTTGGCCAATTGCATCATAACATTGAATTGGAAGGGAGTGCTCGACTCCCCGGGTCCCTGGTGAAGATTTTTGTTAAACCGGAGTTCCTTTTGTTTTCCCTTATCAACCGGCTTTTTCGGGACAGAACCCCCAACGTCTTGGGGCTGTTCCTCAACTTCTTGAGCATTCTTGCCGTAGTCTTTCAAGTAAGCCTTTCCAGACCGAGTGCCAGGGTTCTCCTGGGTATGCAGCCAGGGCAATCCTCTCTTCCTCTGAATCTGTGAGGGTCTTGAGGTGATCATCGTTCTCAGTAATGGAGGGGCTAATCATGTTGGAAGACTTAGCCTTGCCTCCTTTCTTCTTGGACGAGGTATTCGTCCACTGTTGGTCTCCTACTAGATCGGGGTGAACCCACATGATTTCTCCTTTCGAGGTGGTGAGGGGTATCAACCCCTTGTCTTTCTGACTATGCAAGTCAGTATTCTTCAGACGCATTTCTCCCTTGTGGATGGGGACAACGCCATCTGCGGTCGCCACCGGAAGGAAGTCACCGAACTGGACTGCTATCATGTTGGTAGAGACAGTCTTCTGCTCAGGTTTCAGAGTAAGCACTTTGGCGTCCACCAAATTCTGGAGGATGTCTTTAAAGATGTAACATCTTCTGGTAGGATGCCCTAGGAACCTGTGGTAGCGACAGTAATTAGGGTCATCTACCTTTTATGCTTCCTCTGGCTTCCTAATTTCGGGAAGCTGTAACTTGTTGTTCTTCCGCAGTAGCTGGAACAAAGTGTCCACATGCTCCTCCTTGAAGGAATACTGTTTGGGCACTTTTTGCTTATTGGGTGCTTTGCCTTGCTTCGTAGGCGGTGGTACTTGCGTGTAGTCAGCTGCTAAGGTCTCTTTTCCCTTAGACCGCTGGGCGTTGTTCTGATTGCGTTGTTGTTGCGGTTTGGGTTGTGCAGCTTCTTCGGCTTTCACCCGAGCGACAATCTCTTCAGCTTGTTCTCCTTGCGATACCAGTTGTCTCCAGGAGCGGCATTCTGCTACCCCCATCTGAGCAAGGAGTTGAGTCTGCAAGTTGTACCTGCAAGTTTCAACCAGGGTTGACTGAGTCATACCTGAGGGGCATCGCAATGCCATGCTGCGGAATCTCTCCACATAGGCCTTGATGGATTCTCCCTTTCTCTGCTTAGTGGCGAGAAGAGTCGGGACAGAAACTTCCGTATCGTCCTCGAAAAACCTAGCCAAGAAAAGCCTTTCCAAATCTACCCATTTCTGAATAGATCCAGCAGGCAGTTTCATAAACCATTCAAAGGTCACTCCTTTAAGAGTGCCAATGAACAAGCGTGTCAGGATGGCATCGTTCGCCACCACATCTCCAGTTTGAGATTTGAAGTAGTAGATGTGTTGATTTGGCGATCCTGTGCCATCGAACGGTTGCAAGGTTGGAGCTTTGAACTTCGGTGGGTATGGAGCTATATCCCACTCAGCAGGATAAGGCCTCACCACTCCTTCTTCGCAGAGCTCACTTCTGTTGGCGATTGCATTGAGGCGAGCTTCCAGTTCATCCATTTTAGTGGACTGAGGATGCAGTTCTTTTTCCACCTCCTTCTCACCTTCAGAAGAGGATCCCAGGTTGTGAGTCTTACGATCTGAATGTTTGTGTACTTTTTGCTTTCCCTTTGATGTTGTCTTCCGGGAAGATTCAGGTTTTTGGCCTTTTTCTGTCAGAACTTGGGCCAACATGTCCTTCAATTGGAGAAGTGTCTCCTGTTGCGCCTGGAGCATGACGTGATGTTCGTCCACTCTTTTAGCTATGTCTTCGGGGTTTCCCGCCATGTAAGCAGATACCTCTTGTGCTCCGACAGAGCTCGAAGATTGAGATTCGGCTATTGCCGAATGCTCATCACTTGTTGTAATCCCTTTGGCCAACTTTTGATAGTTAACCGGGCGAATAGCTCCTGTCCGAGTCCGGGTATGCTGATATACCCCTTCGAACTGGTCACAAATTTCCCTAACAGTTGGGGAATGACTTTTTTGTGACTCGTCAGAATCGGAATGCGAGGCTCTTCCTCTGCCGATCATGTTGATAGTAACCTCGGGATAGTCGATTTCAGAGGTCTTCTTTTGGCGACGTTGTCGTTTGGGAGGTCTAGCGACGTTCGTCAACCTATCAAACACTGATTGCCTAGGCGCCGGTGAGCAACAGCTGCATTCAGAGAGGACAGCGGATATGAGCCGCTCACATTGGCATGAATGAGCCACTTGCTGTGTTGGCCTTCCTCTTGACAGTAGCTCACGCAAGTCGGAGACTTGAGAAAGATCTCGTTAAGGTGGGGATGGAACCCCCTGCCTTTGGGTGGGTTGAACATGAACCTTAAATCCATGCTGTCCCTCTTGAACCTTACGGACCATGTCGTGTTTTTGAGACAAAACACGAAGATCGCGTTTAGGTTTATAAACACGAGGCCGAGGCCTGTGTTTGACTGATGGAACAGATCCTTGTGGATCTTGTCCTGATTGAACGCACACTTGTGGTGTGCGTTTTGATGTTGAAACAGACCTCTGCGGGTCTTGTTCTGGTTGAACGCACACTTGTGGTGTGCGTTTTGATGTTGAAACAGACCCCTGCGGGTCTTGTTCTGGTTGAACGCACACTTGTGGTGTGCGTTTGGTTGATGACCCAGACCTCTGAGAGTCGGGTTTTGATGGAACGAACGCCTGTGGTGTGCGTTTAGATGATTGAACAGACCCTTGGGGGTCTTGTTTTGAGTGAACGCACCCTTGTGGTGTGCGTTTGGCTGTTTGAATAGACCCTTGAGGGTCTTGTTCTGACTGAACGCACGGCTGTGGCGTGCGTTTGAATGGTTGAACGTGCCTTTGGAGGTCACGTTTTGGGATGCATTTTTGAGGTGTGCGTCTATGTTGAACAACGCGCCACTGAGGGTCGCGTTTGAATTGGATAACCCGAGGCTCATAGTCGGGTTCATTACCACGAAGTGTGCGTTCTGGAGCAGAAACGCACAGTTCAGGCAAAGGCTCAGAAACGCAGTCTTTGCGTTGGGCAGTAGCTCGGCTATTCCGCAAATATGCTCGCCGTATGGACCTTCTCCTTCGTCGAGCAGCATTTTTCTTGGCCTGTTTCAAGGCCTTGGCCGCATCATCGTCGGCGTTGGTTGGGTTTTCCTCCGACATAGGTCTCTTTTGACCTATTATGCTCCGTAGTGATACGGGGGAGGAGTCTTCAACTCGCAGAGCGAGTTTAAGGTCTTGGCCAAAGGAGAGGGCTTTCTTTGGCATCTCAGCAGTAGCGATGACCCCCTTAGAGGTCTTGTGGGTATCACGCCTAGCTTAAGGGCTAAGCGATCCAGAGGAGAGGGCCTCCTCATACTTGGCTTGGTCGAACTCTACGACGAGAGTTTCGACGGTGGTTCCGGTGAGGTGAACGTCGGACTGCGCCACCACTTCTTCGTCGGAAAAGCTAGTCCCCAGCGGAGTCGCTATCTTTTGTTTGGTGGAAATTTGCAGTAAAAAGACAATGAAAGAAAAAATTGACTTGTATTCCTCTCAAAATCAATTACAATTTGGATTCCGATTACAAAAGAGAGGAGAATGAATTTGATTCTCCTCTTTGTTTAAAACTGGGTTCTTCTTGGTAGCGATGGAGTGCCTCCTTCGATTGCTTGTGTCGAACTTGCTCTCCGTTGACGATCCGACCGTCCTATCTCACAAGACCGATTGAATTGCTTGATGACTTCGGTTTAGAAATCTTGACGAGTGTAAAGAACTCAGAACGAGTTAAGAACTCTGATAAGAGTTGTTGAAAACCGAATGTCTGGCTCGATGTGATTAACTTGTGTTGCAAGTTAATTAAAAAACTCTTGACGAGTTTAAGGACTCAGAATGAGTTGAAACTCTGTAACAGAGTTGTTGGAACCGAAGATTCGGTTAATTGCCAAGTGGATTATCCCGTTGATGAAGGGATCCTCTGGGATTTGATTAACTGATCGTTGATCAGTTCTTTGATCTTCAAAAGATCTCCTTCTTCGTGCTGTTGAACTGCTGAGATTTGTTGACATTGGGTGGTTTTTATGCCACCTCAACCCTATGCGGTTTTACTGCTAGAAACCGATCAACACCTTACTTAGTTGAGTAAGTCGGTTATTTATAGGGGGATGAGGGGTGTAACCAACCCCTATTTCCGCTCCTTTGTGGGCGAGAATCCCTCAGAACATGGGATAAACGGTTATAAGGCCGTTCAGCTTGTGTTTGAACAAGTCAAAACGCCCCAGTTGGCGTTCTGGTCCGTAACTCTGCGTCCAAGGCTTGAGACGCAGAGTTAAATCTCTGTTAGAGATTTGAGACGCACAGGTCGCATGCGTTCTGGAATTAGAAACGCACAGGTCACTGATGCGTTGAAGTTCAACTCTGCGTCCAGAGTTTGGGACACAGTTGAATCTGTTGAAGAACGCACGTTACGTGTGCGTTTCGTGATTTAACTCTGCGTTACAGAGTTCGATGTCTGCTGAGGAACACACAGGTTGTGTGTGTTTTAAATTTGAGAAACACAGAAGTGAATTTCTGCGTTTGAGAGAGGTTGTTGACTTGTAACATTGTTCATTATAACATTGCAAAGGCTATTGCTTATTGATCTTTGCCTGTTATAGGATATGAGAGTCGTCAGATTGTGACTCTCACTGTTGGTTGCGAAGACCACTGAACAGAGTTTTCATCAGCTGTCGGAAGCGTCGTCGAATTGTAACTCTTCTCGATCTGTGTGAAAAGCCCATCTATCCGCAGCTTTCGATTGTCGGTGCGAAAGCTATTTGATTGTAGCTTTCGTTGTTGGAATTTGACGGGAATCAACATCCATAGTGTTTTTAGATGAATATTTGCCCACAGCTCTCTACCAAGCAACTCACCAGTTAAGTCCAACCTTTTATTTCTAAAATCATTACACTGCTCATCAGCATCTCTAATAGTCGCTAATATAGTATTAGTCATGCTGTTGTCGCAGCCATCAAGATCAATCATCTCAGAAATGAGGTCGTGTTTGTAGCGGTTGTAGAGCTGCGGTTGCAGTGATTAGAAAGTCGGCTGATCGTGACTTCTATTGCCGGGGCTTGATAGGGATCAGCTATCCGTTATGATTTTTAGACAGCCTACAACACAAACATCTCACATTCCTCATGAACAATCTACACAAGAGAGGTTACTTTGGCAACTTCTTGTTTCAATTAAACAATTGGAGTGAGAGACAACCTTAATACCTTAGTGTCATAATATTTGAATTAAATAATTAATTAACTATCAAATTAAATTAAATTTAAATTAAATTAATTTAAATTTCCATAGCTTAAATAGGGCCTCATTGTTTAATTAGTTAAATTAAGCATACTAAAATTGAGCCCAAAACCAAATAGAGTTAAGTGGGCTGTGCCCTAACTTAAATTGTCTGCAGCCTTCTTCTTTCACCCGACGGAAAAGAAGAACAATAGAACGAACGCAAGGTTCGTTTGAGAACGAACGCAGGGTTCGTGTGAAGTGAGCAAGAGACTTGCCTGAGGATGAACGCGGGGTTCGACATAAGAACAAACGCGAGGTTCGACTTGAGAACGAACGCGAGGTTCGACTTGAGAACGAACACGAGGTTCGAATTGAGAACGAACGCAGGGTTCGTTTGAAGCTTTCAAGCCTCGCCAAAAAATTGAGGTAACCACTTCCTTAATTTTCACACGTTTTCACGTGCACGAACCCCTTGAGGTTTTAATCTGAAACTGCTGCCGCCATTGCTCCAGCACCCAAGGTCAAAACCTTAGGGTTTCCTGACGCCGCCATCGCCGTCGGAGTCGAGAGCAAGGCCGCCAGCGACACTTCGTCGGCGAGGAGCACGGGGACCGACAACCAAACAAAAATAGATCCAAAAAATTCCTCGATTTTATTTCAAAACCAAATCCAGAATCGGAAAAACAAAGGATGACTTCTTGATCCAGATCCCAAAAAAATCGAAGAAAAAATCCAAAAAATTTTAAAACTTTACCGTTCACAGGACTTTACTGTTCATCCGTGAACAGTTCTGAGAAAAACCAGAGATTTAAGATCAAAAAACCCAATTTTAAAACTTAAACCCCTAAGAATTAATCACGGGTGGCTCTGATACCACTTGTTAGATCTAAATATCTGAGATCTAATCCATAAAACCATGATTAATTCAAAGAGAATAAACAACAACAATGAGAGCGGAAGCTTATACCTGAATCCATTGTTTGGATTTGCACGGATCTGAATTAGGGCTTGATCTTCTAATCTTGATGGTCTCTCCTTTAGAATCTCTTTAGATGAGGATTAAGAGAATAGAGAATGTCACCCTAGATTAGGGACCATAACCCCTTATTTATAGTTGTTGTACTTTTATAATTTGGCCTCTCATCAAATTATAATTACAACCTGGTACCCGCACATTTAGCCTATGACATATTTAATTACTCATTGACCCAATTACCTGATTGATCACTTTATGCGTGTCAACTGAAAGATAGCAACACACACTGACCTGATTGATCACTTTATGCGTGTCAACTGAAAGATAGCAACACACACTGATATAACATATGTGTCCACAAATAGATTTAATTAGATTTAAATCCAACAAAGATAGCAACACACACTGATATAACATATGTGTCCACAAATAGATTTAATTAGATTTAAATCCAACAATGAACTCCTATAATTTGTGGCCATTTTCATTTATTTCTAACCATTGACTGATAATTTCAGCGGAGGCCGAAATTCACATTTCATGAGCTATAACTTAAAACTTTTGATAATTTTTAATCATTTTTTACCCTTAGCAAATACTTTCGTGGAGGCCAAAATTCACAATTTCATGAGCCATAGCACATTATTCTTTGTAATTTTCAGTTGTTTTTGACAAAAAGGCAAAATAATTTCTCGTAGCCCAATACTCATGATTTGCCTATAATTTTGGCCATTTTAATCATTTCTGACCATTGATAAATAATTTATTGGAGGCCCAAACCTGCATTTTCATGAGATATATCCTAAGAATGATAACCCAAAATTTTGGCCATTTTTATTTATTTTTAACCATTAGTAAAAAATTTCATAGATGACAAAATTCACGATTTCATAAACTACAGCTCCTGAGGTTTGGCTATTTTTAGTCATTTCTGAACATTAACAAATTATTTTATGTTTTAAAATTCACGATTTTATGAGCTATAGCCCATAACTAATGATTTGTGAATACTCTCATGGAGGCAAAATTCAAGATTTTATGAACTATAGCTCATGATTTTTTTGTCATTTTAAGTCATCTTTGACCGCTAGGAAAGTGTTTCGCAAAGCCAAATTTCATTATTTCACTAGGAAAGTGTTTCACAAAGCCAAATTTCATTATTTCGTGAGCAATAATCCATCATTTTTAATAATTTTTAGTCATTTCAGACCATTAGCAAATAATTTCTGGGAGGCCAGAATTTAAGATTTCATGAACTATAACTCACGATTTTTTGCTATTTTTAATCATTCTGAACATCAATAAATAGTTTTGCGAAGGTAAAATTCATGATTTGAAGAGCTATACGCTACGAGTTTTGACCATTTTTACTCATTTCTATCCATCAGCAATTAATTTCATAGAGTCTAAGATATCACAATTGCATGAGTTAAAAACCATGATTTTTGGCCATTTTTTGCCGTTTCTTCCAAATGCAAATAATTTCGTGGAGTACAATTATCACGATTTTATCTGTTATAACCCATGATTTTTGGTCACTTATAGTTGTTTCTACCTATTGGCAAATAATGTGACAGAGTCCAAAAGTTCACAATTTTATGAGCTATAAATCACAAGTTTTGCCATTTATAGTCGTTTTTGACCATTTGCAAATATTTTCATGGAGGCCAAAATTCAAATTTTGAAGAGCTATAACCCATGATTTTTGTCTATTTGGCATTTTAGAGCATCAGCAAATAATTGTAATCTCCAAAATTCACGATTTGAAGAGACATAACACAATTTTAGGCTTTCTCTATTCATTTCTACCAGTTAGATGATTATTGTGGAGACTAACATCCACGATTTTATTGGATAAACCCCATTATTTTTTGCCACTTTTAGTTGTTTCTTACAATTGGTAAACAATTTCATGGATGCGAAAATTCACTTTTTCATGAATGAACAACAATAATTTTCGTCGTTTTTAGTTAGTTCTGAACTTTGGCAAATAATTTCACGTAGGCCAAACTTCACAATTTTATGAACCATAACTCGCAATTTTTGCCATTTTTAGTCATCTCTGACTATCTGCAAATGATTTTGCGAAGGCCAAATTTAACAAGTTGATGAGCTATAACCCATGATTTTGGCTATTTTTAATTGTTTCTAATCATCAGCAAGAAATTTGTCATGCACAAAATTCGTAATTTCATGATCTGTAATACATAATTCTTAGACTTTTTTGGCTGTTTCTACAAGTTAGCAAATTATTTTGCAGAATCTAAAATTCAAGATTTCATGAGTTATAACCCATGATTTTAGACTTTTTTTATTTGTTTCTAGTTATTGTAAAAATAATTTATGGCTAAAATTCATGATTTTATGAGCTATAATCTACGATTTTTGGCTATTTTTAGTTATTTCTACCCATCAACAAATAATTTTGTGAAATCTAAACTTCATGATTTAATGAGCTACAATTCACAATTTCATGAGCTATTACCTATAAAATTTAGTCTTTTTGTTATTTCTGACCATCGGTAAATAGTTTCGCGGAGGTCAAAGTTCAAGACTTTAGTTGTAATAACCCATAATTTTTGATAATTTTTAGTCATTTCTGACCATTCACAAGTAACTTTGTAGAGACCAAATTCACGATTTCATGAGCAATAACCAATTATTTTAACCATTTTTAATTATTTCTAACATTAGAAAATGATTTCTTGAAGGCTAAAATTTATGATTTCATGAGTCATAACCCATGATTTTAACCATTTTTAGTCGTTTCTAACATTGGAAAATGATTTCTTGGAGGTCAAAATTACGATTTCATGAGACATAACCCACGATTTATGTCTATTTTTTGTCATTTCTAATAATTGGTAAATAACTTCGCAAAGCTAAAATTCACTATTTTAAGAGTTATAACCTATGATTTTTGGCAGTTTTTGCTTGTTTCTACTCATTAGCAATTAATTTCGTTGAGTTTAAAGTTTCATAATTTGCAAGCTATATAACCCATGATTTTTTGCCAGTTTTATTCATTTTTTACCATCAGCAAATAATTTCATAGTGTCTAAAATTTATGATTTTATCAGATATAATCCGCGATTTTAGGCCATTCTTGTTCGTTTCTACTCATCGGCAAAAATTTTTGTGCATGCTAAAATTCACATTTTCATGAACTCTAATCTTTGATTTTTGACTATCTTTAAATTTTCTACTCATTGGCAAATAATTCTATGGAGTATAAAATTCATGATTTCAAGTTCTACGACCCAAGAATTTTGACAATTTTTAGTCTTTTCTGACTATAGGCAAAAGGATGTCAAAATATATGATTTCATGAGTTATAACCCATAATTTATGGCCATGTTTAGTCATTTCTCACTATCGGCAAATAATTTCGACAATGGCCAAATTCACGATTTTATGAGCTATATAACCCACAACTTTAGGCTGTTTTCGTTCATTTCTACCCATTAGCAAAAATTGTGGAGGAAAAATTCACTCTCATGAGCTATGACCTCCAATGTCCGACCATTTTTAGTTTTTCTAAACATTAGCAAAAAATTTCCTAGAGTCTTAAAATTCATGATTTTATGAGCTATAATCCGAAATTTTTAGCAATCGTGAAGGCCAAAATTCACATTATAGGGACTACAACTCATGATTTTTTGTCATTTTTGGTTGTTTCTACCCATAGGAAAATTACTCTTTGTGAAAGCTAAAATTCAAGATTTCACGAGCTATAACAGATGATTTTCAGCTTTTTTGTTCATTTCTACCTATCAGCAATTTTTTTTTTAGGCCAAGATTTAGGATTTTATGAGCCATAACCTACATTTTTCGGCCAATTTTAGTTTCTTCTACTCATCAACAAAAAATTTTGAGGTGTCTAAAATTCTTGATTTCGTGAGATATACCCAAGAGTTTTGGTAAGTTTTAGTCAAATTCTGACAATCGGCATATAATTTCTCAGCGGCTAACATTTATTATTTCATGAGCTATATTTTTGAAAAATTTTAGTCATTTCTGACCATTAGCAAGTAATTTCACAGAGACTAAAATTCATAGTTTCATGTGTTATAACACATTACTTTTTGCCATTTTTGGTTTTTTCTACCTATTAGCAAATTATTTTGCAAAAGGTAAAATTTAGGTGTTCATGAGTTATAATCCATGATATTAGGCTTGTTTTGTTTGTTTCTACCCATCGATAACAAATTTTATGAGGGCTAAATTCACCTTTTCATGAGTTATAATCTATGATTTTTGGTCATTTTTAAAAGTTTCTACCCATCGGCAACTAGTTTTATGAATTGTAAATTTCATGATTTCATGAGCTACAATCAAATATTTTTTGAAAATTTTAATCTTTCTTTACAAATGGTAAATAATTTTGCATAGCCTAAAATTTATGATTTCATGACCTATAATCTAAGCTTTCGTCTGAGACTATTGGCAAATAATTTGGCAGTGGTCAAAATTTAGGATTTCATGTGCTATAAGCCATGATTTTCGGTCGTTTGTAGTTACTTCTGACTTTCGACAAAAAATTTCGTAGTGGTTTAAATTTAGGATTTCACGAGTTATAAAACAAGATTTTTGGCTATTCTATGTCATATCTGATCATTAGCAAATATTTTCGCAAAAGCCAAAATTCACGACTTTACGAGAAAATAACCCATGATGTTTGGTTATTTTTATTCATTTCTAACATTGGCGAAAAATTTCTTAGGGGCTAACATATATTATTTCATGAGATATAACCCATGAGTTTGACTATTTTAGTCGATTCAGCTCAATAACATATAATTTCATGGAGTACAAAATTTAGGAGTTTAGGGGCAATAACTTATGATTTTTAGCCATTTGTAGTTGCTTCTACCTATCAGCAAATTATTTCACGAGGTCTAAAAATTCACAATTTCATAAGCTATTACCCATGATTTTTGGCTATTTTAATTATTTTTGGCCATTTGCAAATAATTTCATGGAGATCAAATTTTATGATTTCATGAGTTGTAACTCATGATTATTGAACATTTTTAGTCATTTCTGACCATCAGAAAATGAATTCTCGGTACCCAAAATTCATGATTTTATGGGCTATAATTTATGATTTTAGGAAAATTTTGCCTTTTTCCACCCATCGGCAAAAAAATTTGTGGAGTCTACAATTTATCATTTCATGAGCTATAACCAAAGATTTTTGATAATTTTTAGTCATATTTGACAATCGGCAAATAATTTTACTAAGGCCAAAATTCACATTCTTGAGCTATAACCCAAGATTATTAACAAATTTTTTATCATGTTAGACAATCGACAAATAATTTTGTGGATGCTAAAATTTACTATTTCACGAGCTATAATCCAAGATTTTTGGCTAATTTTAATCGTTTATGACCATTGGCAAATAATTTCGATAGTGACAAAAATTCTCCATTTCATGAGGTATGACCCATGATTTTTAACCATTTTTCATTCTTTTTTACCATTGATCAATAATTCCGCGGAGGCTAAATTTTTTTATTTCATGAGCTATAACATATAATTTTTGGCTATTTTCAGTTGTTTCTACCAATCAGCAAATTATTTTGAGAGATTAAAGTTCATGATTTCATGTGGTGTAACTAATGATTTTTGTCTTTTTTGTTCGTTTCTACCCATCGGTAACAAAATTTATGGATGCCAAAATTCATGATTTTATGAGCTATAACCTACGATTTTAAGCTATTTTTAGTAGTTTTACCCGTCGGCAATAATTTTTTAGATTTTAAATTATATTATTTCATGAACTATATTCTATGATTTTTTTACAATTTTTAATCACTTCTAACAATCAGCAAATAATTTCATAGAGATCAAAATTCATGATTTGAAGACCTATATAACCTATGATTTTTTGGGCGTTTTTAATAATCTGAGAGTATTAGCCAATAATTCCTACAATGGCCAAGAGACATGATTTCCTGAGATGTAGGCCATGATTTTTAGCTATTTTAATTTGTTTCTGGCCATCGGCAAAAAATTTCACAGACGCCAAAAATTTACGATTTCAAGAGTCATAAAGCATAGGTTTTGGCCATTCTAAATCATTTCTGACCGTTGGCAATTATTTTCACTGACGCTAATATTCAAGACTTCATGAGCTATATAACATACGATTTTTGGCTATTTTTAGTCATTTTTTACCATCAGTAAATAGTTTAATGTAGGCTAATTTTTTAAATTTTGATAAGCTATAACCCACAATGACTTTTGGCTATTTTTAGTTGTTTCTACCTATCGGTAATAATTTTAAAAGAGGTCAAAATTCATAATTTTATGAGCTATAACCCATGATTTTGGTCATTTTAATTGTTTCTAACCATCGGGAGATAATTTCAAGGAGGTCGAAATTCCCAATTTCATAAGCTATAATACATAATTTTTGGTCATTTTTGATTATTTCTACCCATTAGCAAATTATTCTGCAAAAGCTAAAATTCAGGATTTCATGAGTTATAGCCCACAAATTTAGGCTTTTTTGTTTGTTTCAACCCATCGGTGAAAAGGATTTATGAAAGCCAAAATTTATAATTTCATAAGGTAACCTATGATTTTAAGGTATTTTTAGCTCTTTCTACCTATTGGCAAATAATTCATAGACTCTAAAATTCATGATTTCATGAGTTATAACCTAATATTTTTGGCAATTTTTAGACATTTCTAACAATCAAAAAATAATTTCGTGGATGCCAAAATTCACAATTTCATGAGCTATTATCCAAGATTTTTGGCCATTTTAATCGTTTATGATGATTGCCAGATAATTTCAACAGTAGCCAAAGTTTATCATTTCATGAGCTATAACTTATGATTTTTGGCTTTTTGGTTATTTTTGACATCCGGCAAAAATTTTTGAGGAGGTCGAAATTCACGATTTCATGAGTTATAGTCCCGATTTTTGGACATTTTTATTCATTTTTTACCATTAGCAAATATTTTTGTAGAAACCAAAATTCATAATTTCATAAACTATAACCCAAAATTTTTGGTCATTTTTAGTCATTTCTGACCAAATGTAATTAATTCCATGTATGCCAAAGTTCATGATTTATCTACGATTTTTGGTCATTGTTAATCATTTTTTACTACCGGCAAATAATTTCTTAAAGCCAAAATTTATCTGTTTATGAGCTATATCCCAACAAGTTTAGACATTTTAAGTCATTTCTGACCATCAGTAAATATTTTTACGAATGCTAAAAATCGTGATTTCATGACTATAACTCATGATTTTTATCATTTGTAGTCGTTTCTAACCATTGACAAATAATCTCACAAATGTCAAATTTTACTTTTTCATGAGCTACAACCCACAAATTGTGGCCATTTTTTGACATTTCTATCAATTGGCAAATAATTTTATAAAGGCCAAAATTCACGGTTTTATGAACTACAACTCATGATTTTTAACCATTTATAGTTGTCTTTGATCATATGCAAATAATTTCTTGGTGGCAAGAATTCACGATTTCAAGAGCAATAACTCATGATTTTTGGCTCTTTTTAGTCATTTTTTACCATTGGCATATAAAAATTTACGATTTCATAAACTATAACTCACGATTTTTTATCATTTTTAATCATTTCTGTGTGACGCCCCTCTTTTCACACATGGCTGCAGTCCAAGGTGAACTCAGAGATGTCAAACCTGTCATGCACTCACACTGTGCAACAATATGTTTCACCATCACAATAATATCTCTCTAGTGGAATCAACAACAAGTGTAGGTACAAAACATGCAAAATAAGGGAAATAAATGCATTAGACATGATGTAAAAAGAGATATCTAATAAATATAATCATGGCTCAACTGAATAAACTGAATACAACTGAAGTCTGAAATAAATGTGAAGTATCTCAATATGAGTCAACTGAAAATAAACTAAGACACACAACTTTTTATAAGATGAAATACAAAACTCTAAATATCCGAAAGAAAATATCAACTATGGTGGAGTCTCATCTACTAAAAACATGTGGGAGTGCTACAGCAAGATCATCTCCATCCGTCCCAGGAGAAGGGCTACTAGATGTGATGGAGGCTCTATCTATTAAGCATAGTTTACCTAGATTATTTACCCTGTATCTAAGAGGAATTAATATTTAGAAAACAACACGAGACGTAGTACGTCGAGCGAAATAATCCAAACAAGGAAACCCTCATGTATATACCATGTGTCTCAAGTTGTAGATAACTAAATATCAATACCGAACTAAGAATAAACAATCTAAATAGAATTAATAATTAGAAACTCACAACACGAAATTGGTATGTCGAGCGAAATAATCCAAACAAAAAACCCTCATGTATATACCATATGTCTCAAATTGTGAATCGCTAATTATCAATTCCAAACTAGGAATTAAGGAAAACAATACAAAGAAGTAAAATCATCACAAATATCGGACCAAAAATATCTTCCACTATCCTTTGGAAGATAATGTAAACAACTGCATATAACCCCGTGTACTTACAAGAGTAAAGTACATTGGTCATATATAACTCAGCGACGAGTCATGTTTATAATGGCGTCCACCAAGACTCAGGCTGTTAGATAATTATCACAACGCAAATCCTTGTAAAGTTTATAATTCATCGCATTATCATACGGGACGGACTACCAAATCGGCATCCTAAAAGTGTACACGGCTCATTAGTCTCATCGCATCAACGTACGAGACGGACTACCAAATCAGGCATCCTAGATATACGGCTCACAAGCCTCATCGCATCTACATGCGGGACAGACTGCTAGATCAAGCATCCTAAAACCCGACTCAATGTCCTGTACTAATGGTATATCGACGCACTATCCCAAGTAGTACTAAGCGGTGCTCATCAACGATATCCATACATGTATATAATGTTTAAATAACTCATATCTCCCGTGTAATCGAAACAATAACTGTATTAATCCTCTTTAGGATACTCATGTGTGTGTTACGATACTATACATGTATACTCATGATTGTACGTGTATCATCGTGCGCCTCGAACCCAACGTTTAAAAACAAAAGGTGTAAAAACAACACTTCAAACAAAAGAGAACATAGGTCGGTCGATCGCCCTTAGGGCGTCGGTTGACCGAAAGCAACCATGCACACAATGTGCACGCTCAGGGCCTCACCGGTCGACCGGCTAGTCTTGGTCGGTCGACCGACCAGAGAGGAAAACACAAGTTCAGCTTTCTAATGTTTTGTGTTTTGTAACTTTATTTAAAAACTTATTTTTATCAACATGAAGCATATAACAAGATTAAATCTTTCATAATTACTTAACATGAAGTAACTCATCATGATATAACCACTTGAATTAAACTAATTAGGTTGTGAGCATGTTATTTTTCATTTGTGCTCTGAAGGACATAAAAACTAAGCTTCTCAAGCTTTTTAGTATCAAGAGCATATCCTGTGCTTAAGGCTTGTAGGGGCCCTAACGCCTTGATTAATTTTGGGGTTTTTTTTGGGCTGTTAGATTTCTAGTGAATAAAAGTTTGTTTCTTTGCTTATTAATCACTTCTTGGTAAATAAAAGTTGGTACATTGTGGATTTGCTAGACTTGATATCAGAATGGATGAAATCCCATTAAGAATATCATTTGTCTGGTAGTGATTACGCAATGCGGATAGACTTGATAACCAAGGTTTTTGGAGTAAATGTTGCTGAAGAATTTTTTTGAAGGGCTTCCAACCACTGCAAAATCCTGTGATGTATTCATAAACTTTTTTAAAAAAATTGGCTTTATATGATGTAAAAATTGACTTTAACGGTTACATGTTAACTCTTCCCGTCGTGTATTAAGTATCATAACTATATGTTAACTTTTACCAGAACATGTTAACTATAATAGTTATATGTTGACTTTTAACAGAATGTGTTAACTTTCCTCCTAGTCTGTTAACTTTTCATACTGAATGTTAACTTTCGCAGTTTTATGTTAACTTTTATCCAAACATGTTAACTTTCACTGTTTTATTTTCGTAGAAGCGTTTAAAAAAAGCTATGGCCAAGTCTTTTATCTCATCATAGATTATGAGAAGTGAAGTGTGTCAAGAGAAGAAATCGAGATATTGCCACCAATTACTACTAAAAGGAATAGAAGAAATAGAACTAGACGTTGACTTTGAGAGGAACATATTAACTTTCATTTGACTCCGTTAACTTTGAGAGGAACATGTTGGCTTTCAACTATACACGTTGACTTTCAAATTCTGTATACTTTCAAGTGAAGATGTTAACTTTCAGCTGAATAAATTAAATTTAAGCATTGTTCATGTTGGCTTTAACCTGAACATGTTAACTTTCACGTGAGTATGTTAACTCTCATATGTATATGTTAACTTTCAGGTGTATATATTAACGTTCAGGTTTATATGCTAACGTTCACGTGAACATGTTAACTTTTAGCTGTATATGTTAACTTTCATCTGCATATGTTAACTTTCTTATGAACATGTTAACTTTCAGCATAATATGTTAACTTTTACTATTACATATCAGCCTTCTTTATAACATGATATATGACATGTAACTGAATATGTTAACTTGTCAAATGTACATGTTAAGTATTGGTTTTTCCTGTTGTTAGACCCTAGAGAGGGGTGATTAAGGTCTTGTGCTAATCTAATCTAATTTTATGCTAATTAAAACTTATTAATAAATTATTCTTACAATATAGATATATAATATGTTATGAGCAAGAATATGCAATATGAACAAAGGAAAATATCCCAGCAATGAGATATACAAATAACACAAGGGTAAATAATCTAAACTAGATAGTGGGTAATACAAATAACACGAGGATATACAAATAACACAAGGGTAAATAATCTAAACTAGATAGTGGGCAATATAAACAACAAGCAATATACAAAAGCGATATAAGGTATGAACATAAAAAATAAGTGCGCCAATGCAATCACAAACAAACGATATATTCACGGAGTTCGGTCCTCACGACCTACGTTTCCGCTCCTCACCTCGAGGAGATCTCCACTATCATAACCGGGTTTTCTACGCTCACCCGAATAACATTTACACCACACAATATCGGTTTTCAACGCTCACCGATCAACGTTCATAATCTCACAATATAACTACACTCCACACCCTCTAAGTGTTGGTCTCTAGCTCGTGTCCTTCCTCAAGTGCTCAGAATTACCACCTCTCTCTAGGCTTTACTACCGACCCCACTCTTCTTGGAAGCGATCCCGTCTCTCACCACACACTCCTCTCGGTGTACTAGTGTAATACAAAGTGAATCTCACAATAAGCACAATACAACAAATGATTATTCTCTAATATGGATGAGAACACAATGTAAGCTCACACTCAATGATACACTCCCCACAACCCAAATTATACTATGAATGTAAATACAATAAGCTCAATAGGTTGTGTGTGTAAACAATGAGTAAATCAAAACTAAACTCAATTATGAAAAACTAGCTTGTAGAAATGATAATCAATAAACAATTATAAATAAAAACTAGAATTGAGTTTAGGAAAACTTCTCTAGATGACAAGAGAGAGAGAGATGAATTGAAGCTCAACCACCAATGAATTGATCTCCACTTCCTCTTATGAAAGTATCTAGAGAGAGAGATGAATTGAAGCTCAACCACCAATGAATTGATCTCCACTTCCTCTTATGAAAGTATCTTCACAAACCAAACTTGAAACAAAACTAAATACCAATGAATTGATCTCCACTTCCTCTTATGAAAGTATCTTCACAAACCAAACTTGAAACAAAACTAAATGAAACTTAAACCTTTGTTAAACTTTCTTAAAACATTCTCTTCTGTATTTAGAACTGAGGATATGTGGGGGTATTTATAACAACCCAAGACAATAATCAAAACCCCAAGGAAAGGACCAAAAACCACACAAAAACAGAATATGGAAATAGCTGTTACTGTGCAACGGACACTTTATGGGTCGACTCATAAAAATCATGGGTCGACTCATAACCTAGCCGTTATAGGCTAAAAACAGCTTATGGGTCGACTCATAAAATTCATGAGTCGACTCATCATGCATGGGTCGACTCATGAAGTCATGGGTCGACTCATCAGAAACAAAACACACTTTCCAGCATAGTTTATGAGTCGACTTATGACAGGTATGAGTCGACTCAACCTGTCTGAGTCGACTCATGATGTTATGAGTCGACTCATCAGAAACAAAATATAAACTACACAACAGTTTATGAGTCAACTCAACACTATTCATGAGTCGACTCAAGACATGCACACAGCCTGTTTTAAACAGTACATATCAACTTAAAACAGTGTTTAAAAATATCAAATAAATTCAGAAAAATGTAAAACTTTGGAAAATGATTGTAGATATGATAATACATATGTTACAAAAATTAGTTTTCAAAAAGAACCTCCCAAATGTGAAAACTCTTTATTTTTTAAAATAGTTCAAAACATGAAAACATGAGATACTTGAGTTTTGATGTTTTGACATAAACCAAGTTTTGAAACTTAATAAAATGATTTTATAGACTTGATAAAAGATATAAATTATTGTTGTTAAGTCTATAAACCAGTTACTCAAGATTTTCATAAATTCATATTTATATAAACATGAAAACTAAAAATCAAAACGTGTATAAATATATATATATATAAGAAACCAAAACTTGTATGTATGTAAGTGATTGAGCTTAAAGTATCAACACACACAATATAAAAACCTAAACTAAATATACCCAATCAATCTTGATCTTCGATGTAGCTCAACTTGGTATACTTTGCGGATGAAGCTTGAACTTGGATCTTGACTTGAATTGCAAGGCTTCACTCCACTATTCCGTCAATATCCATTGGATATTATCATGAATGCGCAATTTCATCCATCCTCCAACATGTTGTTTGTCTACAATAAATAGAAAACCACAAACTCTAGACAAACAACATTAGTCGTAAATTGTTTGTTAAACATCATCAAAACAAGAAGGCCAACATCTGTTGTATCAAAACAAAACGTAAACATATAATGGCAAAAATACTAGAAAATATAATAAGAACAATAAAGGTTAAGCTTGTTGTATTGTTTGTCATCCACATCAACTGTTTACACAACTAAACTAATATACACAATACAGACATGCACACAAGTTTTGGTTCAACCAATCAATTTTTAGAATAACTTTCTCTCATCCTTATCAAATGTCTCTACTTTATTCTTCTGTTGTCATCCTTCTATTAGAAGTTCAGTTGCTAGCATGGCACAGATAACATCAGACTCAGCATCGGGAGTAGTTACTTGATTCATATCAACCTTATGGATTATAGCCTTCATATATAACATATTAAACTTGCATGGTCCTCGATACGGCCTCCACATAGCAGATAAAGATGCTCCAAAGAATCGATACTATTGTTCAACGTATCAACAATAATACACGACCTGAAATATAACTGTACGATACAAACATTAACAGTTGCTGATAAACATGTTACATGCACATGTAACAGTGAAAGGTAACATGTACAAGCAAACGTTAACATAAATGTCCATAAGTTAACATATAACCTCAAATATTAACATTTATACACAAACATTAAGATGAGTGGATAAAATATCATAGATAATATGCAACCAAACATGAATGAGAGTTACTAGACTTACTGATGGAATTTCTGATTGTAAAAATATGAGACCCATATGTTCTCATCTGGTGTGAGTTTTGCCGCTACATGATGAGGTATTCTAAAGTTGTGAACGAAGGTTCCTTCACTATGCAGAAGATTGAATCTGGCTAGATCGGCGGTAATAAAAATGGGGAAAACATGCAGATATGGTTTGGTTGGTACATATTCCTTTAAAATTATGTTTTCAAATGGGGAAAACATGCAGATATGGTTTGGTTGGTACATATTCCTTTAAAATTATGTTTTCCATCTTTATACAAGAGAAGATGCTTTTTATATGGTTTGGTTGGTACATATTCCTTTAAAATTATGTTTTCCATCTTTATACAAGAGAAGATGCTTTTCAATGCACCAATCAAAGGATGAGTGAGTGAGAGAGAGAGAGATGCATGCATAATTCTACATTTTTTTTTAAGAATTGAATTCATTTTTCATGTATTTTTTACAGGGAAAAGAAATAATAATGGAAGAATTATCCAAAAATAACTTGATAACGAGAGGTATATGCATGAAAATGAATTGAACTAAGTGAATCAAAGTTCCCACAAATTTTCCTGGATTATGGATATTGACCAATTAAAAGTACTTAATATCAACCGGAAGATCGCAAATCCATTCTTTTTGTCAGTCGTGATTGATATCTAATATCAGTCATGTAAAAAATGAAGAACGTTATCGACCAAAATGAGACTTGAAATCTACTTATAAATTCGAAATGGCTGGAATAATTCCTCTCTATAACTCTATTGGAATGAAGTACGAACGTAGCCTATATAAGGTTAAATACATTATGATTACACAACATAAGGTTATATATAATGGGTGGACTGAGAAATTAATCCTACTGATGAGTTTTCATAATTAATCCTCTTTTTTTTATATACTATCTACATTTAGTTCGTGTTCTGTATATAGATTTTCTCCTGAAGAAACACATTAAAAGAAAATTTACAAAATAACATATGAAAAATAATTAGTTCGTGTTCTGTATATAGATTTTTCTCTATCCCAAGTACAAGGAGATGCTCTGCTTCTAGAAACCAGTACCAAAATTTTCAAAGAGTGACAGCAACAAAGCAAACGATGCTCGTCCTTAACCAAAATATACAAATAAACCAAAAGGATCAACTAGTTATATAAGTAATCAGGAACATATGAATATATGAATATGTTAGCAAAAAAAGGAATATATGAATATCTTCTCCTTCGAGGGGAGAAAAAAAAATCCAAATCTCGTTGTTAGTACTCCACACGTTTGAGCATCAGATTCCATAGATCAGAGACGATGAGGATCTTATCTGCATATTGTTCTCTCCCCACCTTACCTAACTTATTCTTTCACTTTATAACAAAATTACCTTCTACACAACCTAGTCAAGCATTACATCTCCTTTTAACAAATATATATTGTTACTTTTCCCTGCATTAATTTATATGCATTTTTCTAGTGTCGAACTTTTTTTTTCTTTACATTAAGATTTCCCTCACATGGATCATTATATCTTTAAATTGTTTCTATCAAAAATCCCCCCTAAAATCCACATCCATCTACCCATCTCTCTCTCTATTTCATGAGAGCATTGTACATGTAACAACCTAGTTTCGGCTATACAAACTAAATTCTATCTATAACTAGAAACTCATTGAACCACTTCTCCCGATCATAATTATCTATTGTTCAATAATTTAGCTGGCTGGATTACTGTTATGATTAACAGTAATCCATCCTTTCTCTAAAAAAAAAAATTATCTATTGTTCAATGGACGTCCGTGATTCTTCTCCCATAAAATAAAGAAACTAATACACTTCATAGACTGTGACATCTTATATTAGAAGTCATGAATCACAACCATCCGTCTAAAGAAAAGGTAGCACACATCGAATGTAAGCATGCGAAATCACAGCAGTGCAGGGCATATTGGCACTTGTCACACTCTTGAAGTAGCGTGCAGGTTTTCTTATACAACATAAATTTTTTGAAGTCTCAATAACACCACCACGTCGATCTCTCTCTTCTTCTCCCTCTCTAAACCCAAAATGAGGGCTCCCTCTGCAACTGAGAAGTTCACAGCCCTTACCTTAGCCCTTCTCGCAGTGATGTCTCCCCTCTACATCGACCGAAGGCCTCGGTTCGATCCAGACGAAGAGGATGAAGACGGTTCCCTCTCTGTGTTGCTTCCCTTGGTGCTCATACTCTTGATTGTTGCGATCAATGTAACCTGCTTCTTTGATCGCAGATTTGTGCGGTTTGATCCGTACTGGATTCATAGAGTGGGAGGTTCCTCGTTTGGAATTGTTGCCCTTCTCTTTGTTCTTGGTTTCGTGTTGAAGTTCAAGGCTTCTCTCAGGAGTTGATGATATGCGTTGGGTTTGAAATTGTGAGGAAAAGTTTCATGTACTTGATTTTGGTGTTCCTGTGTCTTTCTTTCTTTCTTTTTTTTTCCTTTATAATATTATTACAAGTTAATTTCAAGAGTAGTTGAAATATAGCTTGTAGTTGTAAATGGATGTAGATCCTCTCTGTTTTCCCACAGTCTTATCTGTGAAAATACAATATAATTGATAAATTTATATCTATCAGTTAAAAATACCCGTTATTGATAATCAACTATTATACACATGTAGAAATTTAAGCATTCACAAAAAAGAATACTATAAGATTCTTATACTGACGGGTAAGCATCTGATCCCATTCAATCAAATAATATTTGCTTACACATCCATATTTTTTCCCCCCTGGGAAGAGAGAGGGTGGGAACACTCATTAGCATAGCGTGTAATATTTCCTGTTGCCTACATTCAACGCTGATTTAAGGGGACACATAACTATTGCAAATATAATTCGCGTTAACAAAAAAGAATTCCCAGAATCAAGTATTTGCGCTCATTAGCATGTTATTAACTCAAAAGTACAAATTAGCTTCTATGTCGACAGGACAATTCGAGAGTTTACAATGTAATTGTGTTGGCAGTAATTTGCATATGCCAATCTCTTTATCTCTCAATTTACAAATTTACTGTTCTTACAACATAAAAGTTTACTATATACATATATTGGTGATGTACATGCTTCGTTAAATTAAACACAAGGGTCCGTGATACATACAATCCACATCATTGTTAGCATCCTTTAGACCAGTATAACTTTTGAATATCTTGCGCATAAATCTGCAGACTACGCCATCGTAATAATATTTTCACCATTTCATCGGGACCATCAAATCACAATGACATCTGAAAGAACAAGAACAAAATTTCTATTATTAAGTAGTAAAACGAATCAAATGTTCTCATATATTTACTTCTTAACATTAAAAATGGTCATTTTGTATTAGGGAAAAATAATGAAAGGATATGACAAATGCCATTAGAAGATGAAGAATCAACTACTTTTTGAAGAAAAGAGATTTCATACGTGAAAAGGGAACTTCACACGTTTCTTTGAATTTGAAAAGTCGAAGGAATCTATCTCTACCATTTGTTAAGCAGGAATTTCTAGTTTTCTTCTCTCTCAATAAAATACATGAGCTACTACTGAATAGCTAGCAGACACTCTAGGTACGGGTGGGATATTTGTGTCCCAAAATGACCTTTCTTTCATCGAGGATACTATATTATCTCAAAAATATAGGAAATATATCCAACACCCAGCAGATACCATCTTTATAACTTCTAGTACATCTTTTCCATATTTGTCTGATTATTACCCAACTAAAATTTATTCAGACACAAGACAATAGTAGGATTACACATGTCTCAAATGAACAATTCAATGATGTAGAAATGTATTTACTTGATATGTATCAGATAAAGGAGGACAAATTTTCAAAAGAATCCTATTTGCAAACTTATTCCCCAAAAACGATCTCTTTCAAGTTTATTTGTCAAAAACCGACATGGTTTCAACCCCAGGGCGAAACCAAGTCGGTTTTGGTGAAAAAAGTTCCCAAACTTCACGGGACTTCAAACTTCACGGGACTTGAAGTCCCGTGAAGTTTCAAAGGTAAAAAAAACTTCACGGGACTTAAAGTCCCGTGAAGTTTGTTTTAGCGCTGAAACTTCACGGGACTTGAAGTCCTGTGAAGTTTCAGTCTCATTTTCCAGAGAAGCGCAGCTCTGGAAAATAAGGCCTGCAACTCCACGGGACTTCAAGTCCTGTGGAGTTTTCGCTTTGCCTATATAAGGCAGAAGTGATCTCGTGACCAAAACCCTAGCCCCTCTCCTCTTGAACCCGACCTCCTCACCCCTAGCCTTCACCCCGCCCTCACCCCCTCCCCTCACTAGCGTTGCCACCGACCCCGTCGCCGTCCCTCCCGTCGGCCCCCACCGTCGGCCCTCACCCGCATCGTCACCGCCGGAGTTCACCGGAATTAAGGCATCGTCAATATTAAAGTAAAATCTTTAAAAAAATAATTCAGATTTTTTTTTGTATATTCTCACAATTTCTTGGTGATTACTTGTAAAAAATTAGATTTTTAAATAAATTTGTAATTATTTATGAAATTTGTGAAGAAAAATTAAATAATATTGTGTATGAAGTTAGAGGAGAAATTATCGAAATTTGTAACCGTGAAGTTAACAAAATGTCAAGTTTATGGGTTTCTAATATCGATCTAAGAGATTTAATGGTTAAAATTATGGGTTTCTAATATTAATATTGAATTTTTTTACTCTTCAGAGGTAACGATGAACGATCGAATCATAATTCTTTGTTCATATGATGAGAAGATTAACTATCTCGAAAATAATATGCTCGTTTATGAAGGAGATGTCACGAAGCCGTTGTTTATATCAAAATCGTTTACTTTCGTTGAATTGATTAATGACTTACACAAATTTACATTAACCAACTCACGTGAGTATCACTTCAATATTATTTGCAATTATCTTGTTGGGGGGACAGAACAAACGACATTCAAATCTCAAGTGACTATGATATGAGTCTCATTGGAGTGTTACACGACGAGAAGCGTTCGGTGGAATTATTTATTAAAAAACATCAGAGAAATTTGGGCAAATCGGTGAATCACGACGGAATATACTCCCGCATGTTGAAGGACCTTGAAGTTGACTCCGTTGGCTTTTTATCTCCGCAACAAGATGAAGGTTGGACACAGACACAATACGTGAGCGGTCCTTGTTTGTGGGCACTTCTAATATCGTTACTAACATGGCCCATTGTAGGTTGTATAAAAATCACAACAGATAGTTAATCCCCATCAAACACCGATGATGGAAATTACAATCTGATGACTTCCAGAATGTTACAATTTGAAGACTTTCACGTAGAATGTTACAATCTGACGACCTTCACAACAACTAATAAAAGCTCTAATTCAACAGCCTTCACAATTAACATCGGGTTACAATCTGACGACCTTCACAACAACTAATAAAAGCTCTAATTCAACAGCCTTCACAATTAACATCGGGAGTTACAATCTGATGACTCTCATATTTTCAAGGAGCCAAGACGAAGGTTACAAGGTGACGATCTTTGCAAACGCTCTAGCGAAAGAAAATACAAATCAACGGTCTCTTCATATTAAAACGCAGATATCTCTCAAACCGTAAGGAATTTGGCAAAACTGACGGAGCAAACCGAACCCTATGGGGTTGGTTTGGTCGGCTCCGTCTCGTCGAGATAGCCGATTTTCATACATAATTCGTCCAATTCCGACTTACGGTTTGAAAGTTATGACCTGTTCTTCGCAGCAAGTTATGTTCTGAAGTCCGTCTGCAAGACTGGACTTCGTCAGAACATCGGACTTAGCCTAAAGCTCGCCGAGCCCACCTAAGGCTCACCTCTGCATCCAAGATTCAAAACGCAGAGGTCGTGTCCGCGTTCTAAACTCAAAACGCAGAGATCGTGGCTGCGATCCAGATCCAAAACGCAGAGGTCGTGGCTGCGTTCCAAACTCAAAACGCAGAGGTCGGGGCTGCGTTCCAAACTCAAAACGCAGAGGTCGTGGCTATATTCCGGAGCCAAAACGCATAGTTCATCTCTGCGTCCCAACTCTGCGTCTCAGATCCAAAACGCAGAGTTCATCTCTGTGTTCCAACTCTGCGTCTTAAGTCCAAAACGCAGAGTTCATCTCTGCGTCCCAACTCTGCGTTTCAGATTTACAACGCATCGCGGCCTGTGCGTTCAGCCACCCAAAATAGGCCCAACTCTGCGTTTTTAGTCTAAAACGCAGAGTTCGGGCCCAGAACGTCATTTTCGGCGTTTGACTCGTTCAAACACGAACCGAACAGTTCCAGGAACCGTTTTTTCCCCAAGATTTGAGGGATTTCCACCCCACTTAGGAGCGGATTAAGGGGACAGTTACCACCCTTAATCCCATATAAATACGAGAAACTCAATTGAGTTAAGGGATCGGATCTTGTCTCATCAACGGAGGGAGATTCGGTCAAGAGCGGGCTTGGTTGATCGGAGGATGGCTTTTTGGATCTGAAGCTTGGCAGCAAAGAAGAGCCTTCATCCTTCGGTTGGGATTTTGGAGATCGACAATAGGAGCTTCTTCATCCTTGGCAGCAAAGAAGAGCCTTCATCCTTCGGTTGGGATTTTGGAGATCGACAATAGGAGCTTCTTCATCCTTGGCTTATAACCGACTTTCGGTTAAATCAACTCTTCCATAGAGTTTCAAACTCGTTCAGAGTTATCAACTCCGTTCAGAGTTATCAACTCGATCAGAGTTTAAAACTTACTCTGCAAGTTCTTCTAAAACTCGCTGAGTTATTAAACTCGCTAAGAGTCCTAAATCAAACTTGTCATACAAGTTAATCGTTCCCGTGAGACAAGACGATCGGATCGTCAACGGAGAGCAAATTCGACGCAAGCATTCGAAGGAGGCACTCCATCGCTGTCAAGAAGAACCCAGTTTTAAACAAAAGGGAGAATCAAATTCATTATTCTCTCTTTTGTAATCGGAATCCAAATTGTAATCGATTTTGAAAGGAATACAAATCAATTTTCCTTCATTTCTTTTACTGCAAATTTTTCCATAAACACCCATCTAAATGATAATGCAAGTGTCGAATCCAATGATGGTGATGAAGAAGAGGGCTTACAAATTAATAGCATGACGTGTTTGATTGATCGTGATGAAAGGGACAACCAACACATTGACGGATGTTATATTAATGAGTATGTCGTGTTAGAGGATCCGTCGCCCGATGAACTTCATGAAGAAGAATGGATTGATAACTCCACGATGAAAAGTATTCCTATCGGCACTAACATCGTTGATGATACACAAGACGAGAACTTCTCATTCAAAAAGGGGGATCTATTTGAAAGTAAGGAAAAATTGATCCATGCGCTTCGTTTGTGGGCCATTGAAAAAATATCAAGTTTAGGCCAACAAAAAATAACGCAACAAGCTATAATACGGTTTGTTTTTATCGCAAAGATGGCGAAGACAAAGATAGTAGTGGACACCACGACGACTATGCGAAATATCATTGGAAGCTTAATTCACGTTTAAGTGTAAGAGTAGGCGAGCAATTTAAAATCACGGCTTACAACGGACTCCACACATGTAGCAATCTTCGATTAGAGATGAATAACAAGCTTGCATCCGCATCTTTTATATATCGATTGATTTTACCTAATCTAAGGGAGGATCTTGATCTAAGGCCAAAAAAAATTCGTCTTTTAGTGCATAAAACGACCAAATTGAATGTATCATACAACAAGTGTTGGAATGCTAGGAAGAAGATGATGATAAAAATATTCGGGGATTGAGACAAATCTTATGAGATCTTATCACATTATCTTGAAACACTCAAAAGAAAAAATCCGGAGACTGTCTATGAAGTATCATCAGACCCTGTTGGCGGAGAACGACGGTTCACAGGTGTATTTTGGATATTTGGCCATTGTATTTAGGGTTTCAGATATTGTCGTCCTCTTCTTAACATTGATGGTACCCACTTGTACAATAAGTACAAAGATGTTTTGCTTGTTGCAACTGGAGTTGACGTAGATGGTGGAGTATTTCCTTTGACGTTTGCAGTGATTGATATTGAAAACACAGAGAATTTGGTGTGGTTTTTTGTATGCATTAGAAGTCATATCCCTAGTGTGAGGGAGCGGTCGATTACATTCATATCTGATAGGATGAAAGGAATTCCAAAAGCACTACAATAACATTTCTCGTCGTCACATGAATATTTTTATTGCTTGCGACATATTTGGGACAACTTCAAGAAGAAGCATGGAAACATGCAGATTCAAGATCTTCTTTGTCAAAGCCGGCTGTGCAACAGAAAAATTAGTTTATGATCAAATACGAGAGAAAATTAAGTTCATTTCACAAGCTGCCCATGAATGGATCGAAACTAGTTTGGGATCACACAATATTGATAAGTGGGCTTTATGTGAAGATGGTGGGAAACAATTATGTATGATGACTATGAACACTTCTGAGAGTTTCAGTAGTGTGCTTAGGGGAGCACGCGGTATGCCAATACAGTCACTAATTGCAAAAACATTTTACAGACAATAATTTCTTTCTCCAACGTCGAGAACTTGGTACAAATATCCTCTCAGAGCTCACGCCGAAGGTTGAAGAAATGTTAGCAGCTCGGATTGTCTCCGCTCGATCATTTCATGTCGTAAGATACAATTTTAATGAATGAGAGGTCATTGAGGGAATATCACATAGAGAAAGTCGCTCGTACAAAGTCAATATGCTAGTGGATCACACGTGTACGTGCACTTGCAATGTACCATAACTACAATTGATTCCTTATTCACATGTTGTCGCAGCTTGCTCTGATCTGCAGGGTGGTGCGAGGATTTCACATTATGAATTCATCGCAAATTGGTATTCAACTTACAACTATCAACAAACATACAAAGAGTGTTTTCGTCCACCATATAATAGTCGACATTGAACACAAGACAGGCCACGGATATTCTCCTTTGTATAAAAGATCGGCTAGGCGCCCTCGTTCCGTACGAATTAGAAATTCCATGGATGACGGTCGAGAAAAAATTAGGAGGAAAAATAAGTATAGTGGATACGATCAACCGGGCCACAATAAAAGCAATTATCCAGCTAGAATTAGGCGTTGATTTTTTAATGTTAATGTTTGTTCACATGTGACATTCGTATTTGTAATATATAGCGTTTTGTATTATGTTTGGGACATAATTTTATTGTTTGATTTCTAATTAATCCCGGTTCACATTGCACATTCATTTGTTGTAATCTCAGTTATATCCATTATGGATCCGGGACCAAGACATGGCGACGTTTTGTACCTCTAAGCGAGTTATTGTTCAGATCTTATTGGCTCGGGACAAGTAAAACGTTTTTTGTATATATAAAAATATTCCTTATTTTTGGCATTAAATTTAATTTTTCTCAATATACTAAATCAATTTTGTTTAATGTGCAGCCCGTACCAGACATTCCCATAATCGATCATTCACAAAGTCATTCGACTTAGGTCATTGAGGATGAGAGTACTAGAGTTGATAGCTCAAGTCGGTTCCGGGAGTGCTCGGTAGTGCGATATATTAGGCTTGATTGGACACTTATCAGTTCACTTATTGAGGTGGAGGCCAGAGATCAACACCTTTCACATGCATATAGGGGAGTGTACTATCACATTATAGGATGTAGCCGTCATATTTGGGCTCCGCATCGATAGCCCGACAGTTACGAGCATCGATGACCATAATTGGGCTAAAGTATGTATTAGGCTTCTTGGTCAGGTTCCGGACTTGAGGAGTGGTGCGATAAAGCTATCGTGACTTCATACAACATTTCAGGGAGATTTACCAGCTGATACTTTCATTGAAACACTTCAGTATCATGCTCGTGCGTATATATCGCACATGATAAGGTGCATGCTATTTCCTGATGCGAGCAATACTCTTATACATGCACGATGGCTGTCACTGCTAGAGGATTTTGGTGTATACGACGCACTATCATGGGGCAGTGCGGTGTTGACATACTTATATAGAGAATTTGGTAGGGTATCATTGATGCAGAATAAACAATTCAAGGGATGCTGCACATTAATACAGATTTGTTCATGGGAGCGCATTCATATTGGACGACCTACTTTGTTTGTGCACAGTGACCTACAAGGCCAGTTTCCTTTGGCATACAGGTATAATTGTCCATACAATTTTATACATATTGAATTTGTACTCATATATTCTTTATGTCAAATAGGTATAATGTGCGGTACGCTAAGTACAAATCAGCGACGCGACATCATGAGTTTCACCAAAATGAGCTTGATGGCCTCCAACACGAACAGGTAAATATAAATCTCAAATCGTTATGAATATTATAGTTTTGTTGTTGGCACTGATAAATATTTTATCTTATTTCAGTTCAAGTGAAGACCCTATTCACCGCCGGAGCTCGATATGCATACTCTTCCACCTATCTGTCGAGATAATCCCGACTTGTGGAGAGCCAGAGTTTCATTGATCTGTTGGGAGATTGTGGAGATGCATGTCCTCAACCTTGTACTACGATAATTTTTGCTCCCTCAGCATGTGTCGGATCCTGTCGAGCAGATAGATCGTAGGTGATGACCTACATCGCATCATACGGACTGGGCCGTACTCCGTGCGGTCTACATAGACAGGTGGATTCACAGGTGGGATTTCATACAGGATACGAGAGACACAGTTGTTGACTATACCGCGTATATGCGTTGGTATTGGGATGTCACACGTAGATGGATCACGCGTGACCCATAGCCATCAGCTGGGCACATGTCACGCCCACCGATAGATAGTTACATCCCCAGTGGAATGATCGAGAAAGATTATGTAAGTTTCTAAGCTAAATTAAAACAGTAATTTTTTTATTAAGATGTTATTTGCTAAATTGTGTATATATTGTTTAACTCGCAAGTTCGTGCTTTTGATAACATTGAAGTCGAAACTGATGAGCACATGTCTGAGATTCAGGATCCGACGACGTTAGGGGTCTTTAACAGGATCAAGATGATAATAGCACAGGTGTTTCATAAGACTCATGTCGACGAGTTTGCAGACCGTGAGGACACGTCTCGATCTTTTGGGCAAATGTACACGCGACGACGTAGGCCACGTGCCGATGACGATGGAGCCGGCACTTCGCATGCTGATGGAGTCGGTACTTCTCAACCTCATACACAACCAGATACTCAGATAATCAGCAGGAACGCAGGGGGCGGGGAAGAACGAGGGGAAGGGGGAAGAGAGGGAGAGGAAGGAGAGGAGGAATTTTGGATTGTATGTGATCTTATTTTGATGAAATTTGTAACTTTTATGATTTTTTAAATATTATACTTATGTGGATCAATTATTGTTTATATATGTGATCTTCGTGAGTATTGTTTGATTCGTGTTTAATTCATGGTTGAATTTTAAGAATATTGTTGTAATTCAGTCTATATGAGATCGATTATTGTTCACAGGTGTATTTTCGTGATTATTGTTTGATTCAGTATATATTGTTTGATTCATGTAAATCGATTGATTCATGGCAAAAATTTCATGTATATTTTGGGTTGTATGTGTAGCTTTCGTGATTACGTTGCGTATAGATGTGCATGTTTTTTAAAACCTGCAGCTTCACGAGACTTCAAGTCCCGTGAAGTTGTAGTTTTCATTTTTCAGAGCCGCGATTGGAAAATGAGCCTGAAACTTCACGGGACTTCAAGTCCCATGAAGTTTCAGAACTAAAACAAAACTTCACGGGACTTCAAGTCCCGTGAAGTTTTTTGAACTTTGAAACTTCACGGGACTTGAAGTCCCGTGAAGTTTGGAAACTTTTTCGCCAAAATCGACCTGGTTTCAGCCCTGGGGCTAAAACCAAGTCGGTTTTGACAAATAAACTTGAAAGTGGTCGTTTTTGGGGGAATAAGTTTGCAAATAGGGCTCTTTTGAAAATTTGTCCAATAAAGAAATGTATGTACTTGACATGTATCAGATACCAACTTTTATCGAACACTTGTCAAATATGTGCCCGATACTTCTTAAATGTACCCTCTATTTTGATAATTTATATTCAATTTGGAGCACATTCTGCATAGGCTTCTTTTCAATCAGGAAACATGGGACTAATTATCAAACAATTGACATGTCCCTTGTATTAGCCTTGTAATTTGAGTACAATCCATATCTATATTATACTTGATACCCATATCCAAATCATGCAACCTAGTCCGCAGTTTTAGAGTGGTGTACCGGATTTGAGCCAAATTATGAGGATTGCCCTCTTATTAAACACCATAACTTGCTTAAGGAATATACTTCTTTTTATTTGCTTAAGTAATATATGTTAACAAATGCATGCTCCTTTCACTACGAGTTGATAAAAGAAATCCATGACCTCGTTTGAGAAGATATGATACCTAGATTCACAGTGAAGGATGCCTAAAGTTGGGAAGCGGATCCAACCGAAAGAAGTAGAACTAGAACCAACCTTGGAAATTAATATCCTTGTGTCAACGCCAAGGAAATGTAGGTTCGGAACTCAAAAAGGATATTCTTTTGCTTCCTCTCTGAAAGAAATCACCCAGAAACGACTTGTCAATAACAATACATAACAAAACAAATTCTCACAAAGCAGGTCCAATTATAAAGTTCCTTTGAAGAAATAAGCCAGAGTTTCAACAGCCTATATGTTCTATTTAAAAAAATATGACAATGGATCAAAATTTATTAGGAAAGAAAACTAACCAGCGTGGTCCAGTGTAAACTAACATAATGATGTTACTACATATGGATACAATAAAAGGAAACTCAGCCATGACAACTCTATTCTTACACCATCTTCCAATTAATTATCAAACACCTATAATTTACTCAAAGAAACAAAGCTGAGACCGAAACTCATGGAGTGCACAACTAAATTGTCAAAAATGCATAAAAAAGACAATATGAACATCTATTACTGAGAAGGAACCGGAATACTAGATAGGAAAAGTGGAAAACAATGGTCAGCAAAAACTAGGAGAACAGCTACAAATTAAACTTACATGTTCAGCTTTCATGGTGCAAATAACTCTTCTGATTCCATTGGAGATGACCAATAGTGCAACAGCGATTTAACTGTCAATCTTCTAGTTGCACTGAGCATTGAGATGAAGAAGCGACACCCATCTATTTTGTACTCTTCCAGAGGATTTCTGTGCCCAAAGCTTCGAACATTAACCTGGCATACAACCCACACAAGTCTTTTGTTATGACAAGCTAGGATCTATCAGAAACAATACTTTTAACAACGAGGAAAATAGGTTACCGCGGAGCTAAGCCTGTTCATGTTTATTAGATGGTCCCTCCAGAACGAATCTAGAGTTTTCACTATTACCTCTCTCTGTTATCAGCAAAAAGAAGTCATCTCATCAGCCAAGAAAACCACCACATAACGTGCTCTAACATTAAACACGCTAAACACTAAATCTATGGAAAAGCATTTAGCCTAACAACAATGTGAAAAAAGACATAATCAACAGATAAAACAGTTACCTCAATATCCTGAATGTAGGTATCGTCATAACCGGATTCCTGTATGACTTCTAAATATGAAGCAATCAGAAAATCTCCAAGGTATTTGCGAAGTAGACTGACAGATCCTGTGTATTTTCCCCTCCTATCGTACAGCACAGTACTTGCAATCAGAATGTACACAGATTAGAACATTAAAAAAAAGTCAAGCAGGGATTTACCTTGTGGTATCATCAGAACAGATGATAAACCAACGTTTCAAAGAAGAATTTTTCTTGCGAATACCCCTAAATGTATTAGGAGGTACTGGAAAATTTGGAAGGGAGAACTTGTCAACATTTATAGAGCTTAGGCCATGTATCTGTTCAAGTGACAATAATAAAGCCTCTTCCCTGACATCTGCAAATGGTTCTGTTAACTCAAAGTTAGATGCTTGCCCATTTTGAAATAGTAGAAAGAAGAGCACAAAGCATGATTCTATAAGAATTTGGTGGCAGTATATTAGAACAGCGAGATGCTTTCTGAAACATTTCAGTTACCAGCCAATAATCTTCCACCAATTTCAACAAATTCATTCAAGAGCTTTCCCAGATTCCATGCACTTGGATGCTGCAAAACAGAAAAGAGCACATTATGCACAATACATGAAAACATATAGTATGTCCCCTACAGCATATATGAAGAATTTAGATACCTTGAGGGAATCAACATTTCCAAAGACAATTTCATCAACCACTGCCTGCATGTACCTATCAAGTGCGCTTTTATCACCAAAACACAGGAGAGTGATAGACTAGGGAAATCTGAAAGTTTAAATCGCTATTCTGGAAATTAAGTCCTGTCATCAAACTGACTGCAACTTTGTATTATAGAATTCCAAGTTCCATAATTGTTTAAGCAATATGTAAAAGCCAAAAAGCCATAATCCTACAGTATATAACATATAAAATTACCATATGCATTTGAAAATTTTTATTAAAGCCCCATATACATGTATACAATCAAACACAAAATTTTCAGCCTATTTTCTGTCCGTGTGAAACTAATTGTCAACACCTATACATAACTAAATCATCATCTCCCTCTGGCTTTCAGTTTCATAATTTTTTTCAGTTCAGACAGTGTTCATTTGATGATACAACCAACAAGTAAATTCTTGGAATCAGCATAGTAGTTTTATAATATGTATTTTAATTGTAAATGCATACACAGGGAAAGTCGTGTGCAATAAAAAATGCAAGCACAGTTTGGCAAGAGGTATTTTTCTTCTATTGCAACAAGAAGAAATGATCTACTTCATCCTACTCATTGGAAGGTTGTAGATATGAACTTCGAGTCGTATTCTATTTTCTCTGCTCATTGGAGGGCATTTAGTATAGTCGTGTGCTTCTAGATTTGATGCAGGACAGGTCCATATCTGAATCCTGTAGAAGATTTAATTAAGATTTGACTAAGATTTTATTAGGATTTGTTCACTTTTTTTCTTTAAGAAATTTTTAATGTAATCTTTTCATTTTAATCAGGAATTTCTTAAGATTTTATGTTAGGATTTTTAGGGATCTTTGAGATTTGATTTTGTTAGGTATTTATTTTAGTTCCTTAGGATTGGACGTTAGGTTCTTTGAGATTTGATTTTATCTTGTTTCCTTAAAAGTTGTCTTTTGTTTTCTATAAATAAAGATGTAAGCCTCATTGAGAAGGCAGACTTGATTAATAAAAAATTTTGATATATGAAACTTGCATGTGAATTGCTAATCGTGTGAAGCCATGTGTGTGAGGCCCCTAGGTGTGAAGACTATTCCTAAGCAGGGTGTGAAGCCCTTTATCAAAACCTCTCCTCTTTGCAAATCCAACCATTCAATTAACCCCCAATTCCCTCTGTCTTTGTTCCTGCAGCTGGATCCCACACGCAAACAACGCCTATTTCTCTCTAATTTCCTACAGCAGGAAACTGCAGAACAGTCCTGAAAATCCCCCACTTAACACCCTCTTCACTCTCCTCCTAGCCATCGCAAATCATCAAAAGAATGACCATCAGTATTCAGCCGTCAACCCAAATCAGTTCAGCCCAAAACTCTCCTTCACTGAACCTAACAAGCTCCAAAAGAGACAAACAAACCAGTCCTCTTTCAGTGAATATGGGTGATTTCACAGTCCGAAGACATGATAATATGGAAGCCCTCCACTAGTCCCTCATCAACTACTTATGAACCTTTTATGTTTTGGTGACTAACCTTTTGTCCCTGTTGATGCAGGATCAACAAGAAAATTTTCATACATCTATCTAGCTTGTCTTGATTTTCTAATGACGATATGATAGCTCCGCTGTAAATTTTCCATCACAATTAACCACAGAGAGGCCAAATAACTGGTTCTTAAATGGTTGTCATACTCATCTAGATCCTTGCTTTCAGCTTTAAAGAAACAAGTACCACCAAAAGAGTTTCTAAAGTTAAGCTGGCAGCACAAGGCAATACATATCTGGAAGATGTCAGAAATAATCAAGGGTATAGGAAGGGAGAGAGAAAGAACAAATAAGTAGAGAACCTTTGAGGGGGGAAATACAAGTAAAACTAAGGGAAAAGGCTGCAAGAAGCAAATCAGAATTCCATAATCAATCTATGACCCAATATATCATCTTTGATGCAACATCTTCAAGCAGTTAGAGAATTAGGGAGGGAAGAATCTAGTGGAAGAATCATGGAAACATGGCAATTGTACAAAATCTCTCCAAGAGAATGAACGAATTAGAATCGGAAACTTTCTGCTTGAATTATATACCTACTCATTATAGCATAAGATCAGTGATAGCACGTGCACTAAACATCAGTTTTAGCCATCTTATAGGTATCAGATGGCATATCAAGAAATTTAAAACATAGAAAAGCAGACTCATGCAAGAACATGAATTTAGAATTGCAATAACACTATAGAAGTCAGTATTTCTTCAATAAATGCATTACTTGGTGCTGTAAAAACGGTTAGAGTTCGTAAACGTACTGAAATATGTGTTCGCAAATTCTTTCAGAGTTACCCGTCAGAATGGATTGCCTAAGGTCATAGACATGCTTCCTTTGGACCTGCAGTAAAGCAACCTAATATATCAGGTGATAATAGATCACAATATACTACACAAAACACAGTTTTTGAACAAAAAAGAAAGATATGAGTGGACGACAATCAGACACTCGTCAATAAAGAATAAGGTTACTGGTATTAGTTACATCGATACAGAAGCAACTAGCATAACAAGTACACTTCACTAGCTAATTTAAAGACAGTCTTCTGAAACCCACTTCAGACAACTGAATTAGGAGTCATTCTGTAGTTTAAGATATATTCTTGTACTGTGCCAACTAAACATCAACTCACCGCTTTCTTCGACAAGATAACTACTCATTTCATAGTCATTTGAGTCATTTCGAAAGACCATCCCAAACAAAAAATAATTCCATGAAAAGCAACAGGTATCACTTATGGCTTTTTCTCAGGCTAAACAAAGCTCATAACTGGAAATGCTGTTTTACTGTGATCCTCCAGATAATGGCAGCATGTTCTCACAAGACATATACTTTTATCAGGTGATTCTCTTCCAAACAGCACTGCATGCTGTGGGTATCACTTATGGCTTTTTCTCAGGCTAAACAAGCTCATAACCGGAAATGCTGTTTTACTGTGATCATCCAGATAATGGCAGCATGTTATCGTAAGACATATACTTATCAGGTGATTTTCTTCCAAACAGCACTGCATGCTGTGGGTATCACTTTATAGCTTTTTCTCAGGCTAAACAAGCTCATAACTGGAAATGATGTTTTACACTTTTACTGTTATCATATTTCCTATTTGAAGTATTGTTTTAACCGAATCATTAACCAAAGTTCATTTTCATTTTTCAAAGAAATGTAGAAAGATGCTTAGATGCAAGTTTAACCATCCAGGAAAACTATTATTTTGCTACCAATGGCATCTACTTTTCTTCCCTTGCAATCAGCTACTTCAAGTTCATTGCAGCTAAGGTAAATGCATTCTGCCACTCTACTACACAAGGTTCACTTTCCAGTCATCCAAGTACAGGCAAGGCATAGCCTCTGTCCAGCCAATACAAGTACAATATATTGGCTCATATAAAATTAATAGTTCAAAATATGGAAATAAACTGCAGATAATTGCAGAGAAAAAAAATATTGAATACAAAAAATGACCCAATGAACATAGCATGCGAACCTCCAAGACTTCATCAAATTCAACAAGGCTTTTCCTTATACCAAAATAATACTTTTCTGCATTTATTTGAAGGGCCAAAAGCTGCATGTGTGTAAATGAAAAAAATATCAGAAAGAGAGCTCTATATGAAATTGTAAGAAAAATGTGCATAACAAGTGGTAATCACTGAAGAATACCTGCTTTACTATAGCATGTCCCTCAATGGGTAGGTCCTCGTTATTTGTTATCTTTGATATAAGTTTCACTGCCCACTCAGTATCAAAATTAAATTTCTGAAACATTTCATCCTGCAAACTGTTACAACATAGAACAGAAACCATGTAATGCATAAGCAAAGGAACCAAAGGATGAAATATAGGAATTTATACTTCTATTTTCTAGACCATTAGATTATAGTCATGCTAAAAGAAAACACAATCCATGCTCATTTAGAAGGGAGCGTGTTCACAGACACATATCGATATATTGTATATACTACATACATACATACATACATATATGAGATGGATGGACAGACTGAAGCAATGGCAATCCGAATTATATAACAGTAATGTGTCTGAGTGTTCGTGTGCAAGTGCGCAAGCATGTGCTGCGCGATGTGTGCATGTGTGAACCTATGCATGTATTGGTGTATGTGTACATGTAAGCGCATGTGCAAAGAGAGACAGAGAGTCGACCAAGGCTACTCTCAGAAATATGGGGAATCACATACTTCCATTTCTGAACCGCAAGATGCAACCTCCAAACTAAAAAAATCCAAACCATTGGATGTGATATGCTACATGTCAACTATCCAGAAGCACAGTTTCAAAATTTTCAGCATACTTTACCCATGCATCAAAGTGGGTAAACATTAAGGATTTGTACATTTCTAAAGTGCTGATGTTTTAGTCAAGTAAATCTTCAAAGTTTTTAGAGGGTTGATAGGCATTAGATCACATCTAATCATCTGGATTTTAATATGGTACCTACAATACGTACTGCAAAAAAAAAGGATTATGCTAAATATGTAATTTTTACTATATATGTGAAAATAAATAAATAGCTTTAACATGTAGGAGTAAGAAAGAAGAATTACAAGACATGTATATGACGTGCCCAACGAGTGTTTTTAACTAAGGTATGTATTGCGTAATGGAGTATAGATTTGAGAAGCGTAAGGCACATGCCCAAGTGTCTCAGCAGTGTCAGCTATCTGACACACCTCTTTGGCAAGATCACATATTCATGAAAGAAGTACACATATTGCTAAATAGAAATATAGCTTGAACTCTTCAATGGTAGAAATTAACATCACACTTCCACAAGTCATTATCCCTACCTTTAAGGTTTTATTCTTTTTTCCTTTGCCTGGTGTTCAATTCATTAAAGGCACCTTCAATATTCACTCAAACATTCCACCAAAGGTGGTTTGAACCATATTAAATCACCTCTCTGGAGCATTACTACATCCTAATTGTTCATTACCAAATTCAGGAGTACCATCAAATTTTAGTCAACATGAATATGGAAAGGAGGTGGTCATGTTCAAGATTAAATATTACCTCACCATAAACCTTGTTGATCCAGGATCACCTTGTCTGCCAGCTCTCCCCCTTAACTGTGGAAAAAGAAGGTTCCAAGTGACAGATGCTCCAAAGATAAATATGGAACTGGCAATATGATAAAGCAAACAGACACAGTGACGGTTGGAGGATACTTTGAAAATGAGATTTCAAGTTGACCAAGACTAACAATCTAAATATTTCTGAACTCCATTAAAGAACCAAAAATAATCAACTTTGAGTTAATTATCCATCTTGTACACAGACAAAGTAGGACAACAATGAAAACCACAATCCAACATTCCAACCAACATTATCATTAAACAAGTGTGACAATGAGGAAAATGAGACTGGAAGAGATTAATTTTATGACCCAGAATTATCAATTTTGTCATCAAGAGACATCTAAGTGCTCAAATCAGAGATCCATATGATCAAACATCATAAAAAGTTCAACAAAGCAGAGAATTAGCGTAAAAAATTACCACTTACGCCCATGAAATAAAGCTATCATGTACATATTGTGCAAAAGGTAGTAGTAACTTAGAGCTAGTCAAGTTTATTTCATGAAGACTGTCAAACTGAAGGAACTGCTATCCCGAAGCACCTGCTCGTCCTAGTCTGGAATGAGACTCCAGGTGCAATACAACTTAGGGGGGAAAACAACCAATAACAAGGATCCAGAGGCTTGTCATGTAGACTATCACATATGATCACAAGCAATAGCCAGAGGTAAACAATGAAAAATTCTAGGTTGTAGTTCTTTATCAAAGTGCGAAGGAAGATCACCACATTTAGGTAGATCACCACATTTAGAAGTGATGGACAGGGAAACCTACTGGTCATATCCCATTTTGTATTAGAGTTCTGCAGATACATGCAGTCATATTCAACTTTCGTATGCTCATACCAGGGAAATTTAACCCGGGATTCCTCAGGAGTCCTAACACACATAGCATACAATGATACAGGAAATATGACATAATATGATCATCTACAAGTGGAAGGAATGCTTCTAAGCAACATCTAATAACTAAATGAATACAGACTTGCAAAAAAGAAAGGAAAGTGACTGCTATGAGCTTAACTAGGAATACAGGTCATTTAGAAGTAAGCTGCATGTCAAAACTAGAAGCTCAAGAAAATCCTAGTTTATCTTCTTTGCCAGCAACAAGTTATAAGATTGCCAAGAAATATGTCACAAACTGTTTGCAAAATATCAAAAATAGTTTACTTATAACATTTAGTTTTGGTGATTATGAAATGGAAAAATTCACCTGATTATCTATACGTCGAGACTCATGTAAAGATGTCCCAATCACATGCAGTCCACCCAAACGTTTTACTTCAGCCCCTTCATTATAACAGTGTGCCTCACAGTCCTTAAGGACTGAATGATAAGCACGTGCTATTGCCGGACGAAGAGGATATATTTCTGACTCCCTAGTTAATATTTTTTCAAGTTCTTCAGTTCCAAGTGATTGACTCATTTGTATAGACTCTGTAATAACAGATTTTGCTTTCTCATATGACCAACCATTTCCTTCGCTCTTGCATACGTACTTTGCTGAAACGTTTCAGAAAACAACATATAAAATCAATTCAAAGAACTTTCTGAGGAACAAAAAAGAAAAAGGAAGATTGTAGATTTGAGCCAAAAAGTTGTAAATAATCATTTAGGATAACAAAAAAAGGATACAGACCCATGAGTGCAATCTTTGAGAGCAACCCTAATGAGGATGGCCCTAACTTTATCTTTGAAAAACCCTATGTCCAAAATCAACATAACATTTAGATACACATTTCATTTGTACCGAAAAGTGAAAGCCTGTTTCATTACTGGAAAATAAACAAGCACCTTTTGCGAGATTGGTTCCCCATATGTTTCGATATTCGGCACCTCCTGGGACATGAATGAGAGAAGGTTGTCCTCTATAACTTCTTTGGCAAGCATCTTGAGACACGATATGTTAATAAGTAAATAACTACAAAAGAGTTGAAGGTGGAACATGCGACAACAAAAGTATAAACTTCACAACAATTAACATAAACAAAAGTAGATTATTGTATGGGGTAAATTGCTATAACACCCTCAACTACATCCCGCCAAATATTTGTGCCCTATCGACTAGCGTTTTACCACATAATACACCTACACTATTCCATCCGCAAAGGTGACATGTAATGCATGTAACAATTTTAATTTCCACAACTATCCTCAGGAAAGAAGCGGGTGGAGCCGGATTTGAACTTATAATAACATATGGATGGGAAGTTGACAGTGTTAATCCCTCAAAAAAGTCAGAGGTGCAATGTGCTAAAAGTGCGGGGCATAGGTGCTAGACAAGATATAGTTGAGACTTGAGAGGTTCCATAAACAACTTGCCAAATTATATAATTATGTGTACTAGATACTCTTTTACTAGATATTGTGCAATGACCAAATCACAATATACAATGATCTTTCAGGCATTGCCTAGCTGATAAAAATGCTAGGAGCTAAAGATGACAAAAGCCATATGGGGTAAATGTGATTAGGAAAACTACAAAAGCAAGTATTCTTAAGAGCAAGGATACCTTAGGGTTTCCGCCCAAGATTATATCAGTGCCTCTGCCAGCCATGTTCGTAGATATGGTTATGCCATATTTTCGACCGGCTTGGGCAATAATTTCAGCCTCTCTAGCAGCATACTGCAAAAATATTAAGAGTATGTCAGTAACATCTTGAAATATGATAGAAACAAATTTTTTAATGAGAAATACACTCAAAGACAGACATGATCAGAGCACCTTCGGCCTTGCATTGAGAACGTTGTGAGGAATTCTCCTGTCTGTCAAAAGATCCGATAGATACTCAGAGTTCTCCACACTATAATAGAAGATGGCAGGAAGTTGTAAGGTAAACATAGTGTAAAGAACCAACAAAGAGAAAACATGAGAGAAAAACAACTTCATCTTTGAATAGAAAATGACACTATCTTTGCGAGCGTACTTGATACATGGAAAAAGAAGATTGACAAATAGAGAAGCCTTATCTCATCAGTTTGGTATTAGTTATATGCATAATAGTTTGTTATTGACAAAATCTGAAAGGATGCTCTTGTTAATGACCTCATCCAAATGTTATTTCCCTTTCTTAATCATTCAATTTGTATACAAGAAAATCAACGACCGAGTAATTCTATGGCCTATCCAAGAGAATCATTTTTTTGTGGTTACTATATATGCAACTTTTTTTAGTATTTTTACTGTATATGCTAATAATTCACTCTTTTTCTTCTTGAGTGATCTTCCAAACAATAGATGTGATGTCCCACATCACTTAACCTAGGGCATACACACAGTTGACAAATAAGACATAAATGGAATTTAGATAAGAAACAAAACTTAGAAGTATCCTTATTAAACTAATATGATTCAGATAGAACTTCGAACATAAGTCCTAAATGAATGTTGCTTCATTTTTCTCTATGCTCAATTCTTTGGAGGTTGACATTTGAGCTTCTAGCTGTTGCTTTTGAAGAAATAAAGGCTAAGTTGGTTCTTTTAGCGATATAGGGATTGTATTCGAGTTTTGGACCCTTTTCCCATTAATGACATGGAGGTTGACATTTGAACTTTGGATTTGATGATGAAAGGTTTTACATTTACAAGCTATTCGTGCATCACATTTTCTGTATATGTTAATCCAACCTGAATATCAGACATAAGATTTCTGAACCAATTTACTTCTAATGTAAACCAGGGTAGTAACCACTATGAGTCAGATGATGAGGAATGAGTCAGATGATGAGGATGGTATTACCTTGTGGTTCCAACTAGAACAGGACGACCCAGCCTAAACATATATTCAACTTCTTCTCGGACATATTCCCACTTTCCACGTGCAGTCTGAAACATCATTTAAACAATAGCAAGTAGTGAATCTGCATGGCCACATGGGAAACAAAAAGAAGAAACAAGAGTTCTATTTTACTCCATAATGCTTATTAAAAAACATACTGCAAAAGCTTGAATAGGCAAGTCCTGGCGAATATTTGGTAAATTTGTGGGAACTTCAATAACCGGCATTTGAAACATTTTCAAAAATTCCTTTTCCTGCATGTACATGTAGCCGCATCCAATTGGTAAAGTATTCTGAAAGTAAACAGAAAAATGAATACCATTAGCACATCAACGTTTCATCATACTTCTGTTTTAGCAGTTCCTGTCATTCCTGAAAGCTTTGGGTAGAGCTTGAACAGTGATTGGTATGTTATTTGAGCCACAACAACTGAATCAGCCTGAGAACATTATATTAAAAATAAGTGAGAATAAAACATAAACTGTCACTTAAAGCTTCAAAATCCTCCTCTTTAAAGTTTTCTTTATTGGAAATTTAAAACTCATACGTAAGAATTACCTGAATTTTTAGGCCTTCTTTAGCTTCAACTGCTTGATGAATACCTTCAGACCATCTCCTCTTCTCTTCTACTCTCCCTGTAAGCTGCAGAAGTAAAAGCTTTGATCAGTTAGAGAAGGAAGCATGCTTGGTTTTCCTCACATGTGATATGCCTCAATTTAGCTCTTACCATTGGCTATCCCCTGTCAGGAATGAGTTCAGCTCCTCAGAGCCATTTTTATTGTTTTTTCAATTTGGTTAAAAAAGCATCTTTCCATTTATATATGTATATTATCTTGTAACTTAGGAGAACTTGGAGGGTTGCTTCTCATGAGAGCTTAAAACAAGAAGCAATGATGGTTTCCTACTGACCTACACACCTTCAATATTTATCACAAAAAACCACCCCCTCACTAACGCCCCCACCGCCATCCCCGACCCCACCCCCACCCCACCCCACCCCCCCACTCCACAACCAAAAAAAAAAACCCTGTGTGGCTCACAGATTTCCTCATCTATGCCTTGGAAGTTTGGAACCAAGTAGAACAGCTAATATTAAGTTGACAATTGTAGAAACTTTACCCATAAAACAAGGACAAAGAACCATGTGGATTTAGACTCGCACCACATATCCAGCAAAATACTGTTGAAGACTTAAATATCCATAATTGTTTCAATTACATTTCTCCGCACATAGAATGTTCAACAGAAAAAGTAAAACTGACATCATTTTTGTAGAAAGACCACAATACTTTCTCAGCTATAATAATTGCAGTCCTAATAATGACATAATTTTCAATATCCCTGAATGCCTATTGCTACCATAGCATGTGTCCAATTTATAAAGCGAATGTATGACCATTCTACTGCATAAGTAAAAGATCATATCTTAGATCAGCATTACTACAAAAATTCGAAACTGCACACAGTTTTTGATGATTGCTGAACTAATTATATTATATATAAGACAGTATTAGACATGCAATACATAAATAAGGATACAACACATTAAGCTAGATTACATTATAAGCATTTACCTCATTGATAATGAATGCCTTCCCATTTCTAACAATGTATTGGACATCACGGCGGTAGAACTCTTTCGCCTTTAAGGCATTCATTAAAAACCTGAAAAGAACACTCTATCTACTCATTCTCACAAATAACACAACCAGCAAGTTTTACATCAAGTTAAACAAAAATTATGTAAAGCGAAGCCCTCATCTACAAGTCACAGCAAATAAATCTCCATAAATGAGCAACAGAGATCTATTTGCCTCACTATTTACTGACTAAAAAAGAAAAAGATGCAGATGAAATAATCATAATGCTGAGACTAGCAAACAAAATAAAAATCTAAATCATAGATATAACAGGCACCTGGCCCAGGGATCATTTTCATCCCATAGATCATTTGTTTCAAGAACCATCTCAGCCAAAGCAACTCCTTCCTCCGTCAAGTCCACAGAGTTGTCTTTAAGCTCTACATTGTAATGCTGTGACGAAGACATTTCATAGCATGAAAAGTGTTAGAAACAATTACAAGTCCCCTTAACCAAATCCCATTCCCACACCTCAAAAACAAAACCATCCATCCACCAAAAGAAAAGGCATGGTCATCTCCCCTCCAAAATGCAGAATTATGGGGAAATAGTAAAGAATATTGAACCGCAATTTCGATTAATCAACAACCAAGTCTCTACTACACTTACAATGCCCCGCTCAAGCAGCTCAGCTACCTTGGCAGCTACCGGATACCGTGCGGCATCCTGACTAGCCTGCAAAGAATTTTAAGAGACAACAGAATTAGCACACCTCGTAAACATAAGTCTTTGATAATGAGATCAAATAAACACTATTACCTCACCACTAATCAACAATGGATTTCTGCCCTCATCGATAAGGACTGAATCAACTTCATCAACTATTGCAAAATTGAATGGCTTTGGCCTGTTTCAGCGTTCTACTTAGTTTGAGTCCTATGACTAAAAGCGCAGGGTGCAGTGTTGCAGGGGTAGGGGGTGGGGGGGTTAAAAGTGTAAAAGGAATGGAATGAATATTTCGAATGCTTGTGAATGTACCATCTCATGACAAGTTGTCCTCTACTTCCAGAAAGATTGTCACGGAGATAATCAAACCCGAGTTCCTGCATAACAGGAATAATAATGCGAGGTCAAAAAGATTCAACGCTGACAATAACACAAAAAGCTGCAGGAGTACAAATATAGTTTTTATTAAGACAAAAAACATGCATGTATAATTTCTGAAGGAAGACCAAGCAAATGTTACAATCCACGCATATGCCTATGTGATACAAACATAAATGTCAAAAGAAATTTAATAAAGTATCTTAAAAAACAGATAAAACCCAAGGTGAAATTCATGTGCATTAGCAGCTTGTCTGCATACAACATGTTACAATTATAGATTCAGACAACATATATCCTCTTCATTGAGCCAAAAACATAAAACATATTGAACGAAGATCAAGCAAATGATAGTAACAATAGATATGTGCACAGGTGCAAATAAATATGGATGCCAATTCAATGACTATCTTGGAAAACATTTTTTAACTAAGGTGAAAATCATGAGTATCAGGAACATACCGAATTGTTTGTATATGTTATGTCACAATTATAGTTGGATCTTCTCTCAGCAGCATCCATGCCCCTCTACAATTAAACAATGTTTAAACAAAGTCAATGACAATGTTTCTTGGCAAGAAAATTTGTACATAGTTTGCCAACTTAGTTCAACTAGGTAGAGGGATCAAACCTAAGATGACAGGTACCCATAAAACTGCAGCTTACCTGTATGAGACCAACAGAAAGGCCAAGGAAGCGATGAATTTGACCCATCCACTCAGCATCACGTTGTGCCAAATAATCATTAACAGTCACCACTATGAAATGAATGAATTTGACCCATCCACTCAGCATCACGTTGTGCCAAATAATCATTAACAGTCACCACTATGAAATGAAAATAACTTAAATTAAACTGATGCCAAACGTTGTGCCAAATAATCATTAACAGTCACCACTATGAAATGAAAATAACTTAAATTAAACTGATGCCAAAAGAATAAAAAGAAATATCAATTGACTGCACAAAAAAGTGTAAGCAACTAAATAACAATGAGAGCACCATGTAACATATGTGATACAAAAGACTCAGAAAACTATTTGTAAATGAACCTATGCCAAACAAGAGGTATCCATAAAGTGTAAAACACTGAATATCCATCTTGCATAAAGCTTTCCATGCTTAAATTATGAAATAATCTCCTAACATTTCTAAAACACTGAATATCCATCTTGCATAAAGCTTTCCATGCTTAAATTATGAAATAATCTCCTAACATTTCAAATGATTGTAGATTATTCTAACTAATAAGCTTTCCATGCTTAAATTATGAAATAATCTCCTAACATTTCAAATGATTGTAGATTATTCTAACTAACTCGTCCATAAAGAGGAGGGTGGCTTGGAGGTCCACTATGCAAGCATTTTAAAAGGAGCAAAGGGTTTGAGCACAAAGCTATGTAGACATAAAATTTATAAGTTTTAGCATGCATTTGTAAAAATTAAGTATTTACATCATGAAGCATTAAAATCTCATTCTGTTACGAACTTACAATAAAACTAGCAACAATCTTGAGAAGTGGGCTTTGGCCTCTGACACTAGAGTTGTTCTTTTATCAATTTTTTTAGCTGTGTCTAGGCAAGTGTGCGCATGTTTCAGCCTATTTCTGATAAAACTGGCTGAAACATGCCCATAACTTGACAAAACAAACAGGTCAACCCCACCTTAAGATGGCTGATACAGGGCAAAATAGCCAATAAAACTCAAAACATGGCAGGTATTCACCTAAACATGTCTCAAACTGAAGCATATCCCCCAAAACCAAGTTCGTATAGCATATTTCGCATTGTTATAACCTAAACTGAAATGATACAAGCTGAAACCAATATATTTTAGTCATTACCTTATTCCTTGCTACTAATGGTGTTATTGTTGGCCAAATCCTAATATTTCCTGAAATGGCTAATGAGGTTTACAGAACTTCTTCATACACTTCCAATGTTAAATAGAGGGCGTAAAAAATCATTTGGTTACCACGAAATCAAGTCATACCATGAACACCATTTCCTGTGAGTGCATTGAGATAAGCAGCTAATGTAGAAACAAGTGTTTTCCCCTCCCCAGTCTTCATCTCAGCTATGCACCCATCATGGAGCACTGCTCCGCCAATGATCTGAAATCAAAAAAAACCATGAACGCATACAAACTTCTTAACAATATTTTGTTGTTTTATATTGAATTTTTCAGTGTACCTGAACATCAAAATGCCTCATGCCAAGTGTCCTTCTGGCAGCTTCACGAACAACAGAAAATGCCTCTAAAGAAAATAAAATTTCAGCTTTTCATCAAAATGGAAAAATGAACTTCTAGGTTCAAGCACAGGTAAGTATAAGACCAGCTTGCAAATCGGCAAGGGTCTCCCCTCTACTCAACCGAAGACGAAACTCGACAGTCTTTGCTCTCAACTGAAAATCATACAGCCCATACATCAAATCCCAAATATATTCATCAAAATGAGCCATTTCGACTCAAATTCATCATTTTTATTTTAAATTACTACTGACCTGTTCGTCCGAAAGCCGACGAAGCTGTGGCTCAAGAGCGTTAACCGAAGATACAAGACGGTAGTAATCGCGAACCACCCAACTGTTCAAAGTCCAGAAGTCGCTCCATTTGATACCTTTAAGATGCCCTACTGTCTCCTAAATCAAAAAGAAACATCAAAACCATAAATTATCCAAGACTTCATCAACCAGGTGAGAGAAAGGCTTGCCCCTTTGGTGAATCAACAGGAGTGTTAAATGAAAGAAATCAAGCTTAGATCTCACTCTGTATTCCTTGAATCGATACTAACTAAAATACACGTGCAATAAACATGTAAGAAAATAATTATTTTCTAACTGAGATGATTTGATAAGATGAGAAACTATGAAAAATGTAACTAATGAGGCTATCATTGTAGTTTATGCGCACACATACAGACAGCATGCACACATATGTGCAACGCACACATGCGCACCTACACATGACACCCACACTAGTACATACAGTCACATGTTATTCACCGGAATGCAAATGTACATGCGCACAAACATATATATTCACATGATACAAATGCATACACATGTACACATATAATTATATTAATAATTATATTAATGCATGTATATATACATGTGCTACACATAAAAACATGCATACATACGCTACTTGAGCACACACAAACACTAATGCATGCATGTAGATAAACATACGCTACTTACAAATGCACATACAAAAAAATGCGAACAAACATAACTGCATGTAAACAACATACATACGCGCGCGCATGCTGCAAGCATAAGCATAACATACTTGCACACGATTATGTAATATGCGACTACTGTACACACACACGCAACACACATATACAGATACATATGCTCAGTGGCCGAGCCAGAAATTCTTAACAGTGTGTCACAATATATATAAAAAGGTGATGTTACTAATTTTTCTCTCTTATACGATATAATTTGGAAGTTTAATGAGATATGAAAGATATATTTAAGTAAGTACAATTACAATGGTCCTCACGTGTCTTCATCTTTTGAGATTGTTGCATTACAGCCTACTTCGAAATACCACTAAATGCACCCCTTTCAATAAGAATTACCAAGTTGCCGTTCATCCACTAATCTCCTATTTGATTTCACAGATGATTTTTTACAATTTTTCAAAACAATATCTCCATTGAAGCCGTTGTAATTGGACACACAATATTTCTTGAATATATATCAATTAGATACACAACATTTATTAAATGGGCCATTAATCAATAATTACTTTTATAATGGTGTCACTATTTGATGATAATCTAGTATATATTACTTTGTTTTTTTACCTAATAAGTGGTGTCACTTGACACCACCCTCTAACAGGAGTAGGGGTGGAAGTGAACCAAATAATTAATAAACAGTTTGGTTAAGTATTTGTCCAGATATTTGATCATATTCGATCTGTTAGTTCATTTAATAGTAAACGAATAGTTTTCAATATTCTGCTTATAAACAAATAGAATTTAACCAAATGTATATTCGAATTGGTTGATTAATAATTATTGATTTATATTTTATAATTTATCTTATATAAACAATATTATTTGTTACAAATTTCATTCATTACAAAACTTTTTTGTACACATTTAAATCCATGTAATAAGGTAATAGGTTGGGCTATCATGTACATAACTAGTAGTTTGGACCCAACAGATCAGTTACTAGATAGACCCATTTTAATAGATCCACCCAATTCTAGGCCCATGTAACCCAAATTATAACTCAACAAGCTAGGGTTTTCTTTCTGCCCCAATAATAATAACTCAACAGCAACTCACGCCTCTTTCTCTTCATCTCGCATTCGACGGGGCGGGCCGCTGATTAGAAGGTGCTGGCGACGAGAACATCACTTCCGAGCTTTCACGATTCTTCCGCATCGACAAGCGGAAGGTCTCTCCAGGTATGACAATGAGATTCTGGGGATCCTTAATCGAATATTAACGAATAGTTAGCAAATGGTTGTGTAGATAAACGAATAGAATTCGAATTCAACTTAGTATTCGAGTCAAATTCGAACACGAATTCGAACATCACAATATGAACCGAATTCGAATTCGAATATTGTGATATTTGATTCGATTTGTTCGTTTACCACCCCTAAATAGGTGCCTCCGCCCCTACATGTGCTATATATACACACAACACATGCACACACACACACACACACACACATAACTCCATGTACATATACACATTCACAGAGACACGAAGACAAACAAACAAAAACACACACACATGCTGCAAACATAAGCATATGCTATTTACACACAAATATGTAATATGCTAACTGTACACACGCATATCCAACCTGGCTACAATGTTTGAAAAAAGATGCAACCTAAAAGTTGATTAGCTTCATTGAAAAGTTGGAGAGCCTAATCAGAAGCCTTGTGTGGATAAATATAGGTAAATAAATTAGCTAGCTTTCTTTCTCATAAACTTGAGCTCTCGAAGCAAGTGAACAAGTCAATGCATTGTCTTCCTCCGATGCAATGTGGATAAAGCAATATACATGGAGTAGTCCTTGGGATTCAAAAGAAAATAGACCAAAAATTGCATAAGCGAGTTAAAAAAAAGCCTCTATATATTATAGACTAAAAGCAAGCATGAGAGCATGGAGAGGAGATATCATCGAGTTCTTTGAACAAGGTATGTACTTCACTGCTCTTGTAACTATGAAATACTCAAAGAAAATGCATGCAACCCAGTATAAATTGTCAATTTGGCATATGTTTTTGGATCAAAATCCCACGATTCTCTTCGAACAATGCAGCAAAACAAATTAATCACAGCGCATCTCAAATTTCAAACTCTATTAGCCACAATAGCCTCTAACCATCCCATTACCAAACTAAATCACCCGGTAGAACTCTATCCAACATTCAACCAGCATATAGGAAGATTAAAAAAAATTCAAAATTGGAGGAAAGTGAGGACCTTGGCAGCGTTAAAGATTCCTTCGGACTTCTTAATCGATAAGGATGTCTTCTTCTCTTCAACGGAGGAGGAATTCTTTATCAAAGCAGCGGAGACTCTGCGAATTGAGCGAGCAGGCTTCTCTGAAATTGGGGGTAGAGTGAGATTCGAGCTCCAGCAGAGCCCAATTCCCGCCATTTTGCTGTATTCTCTCTCGACGATGAATAGAGAAACCAGGGTTTAAGTTTGGAGGGGGATAGCGAGGGTTTTAGAGAGACGGCGAAGGCGGAGGAGGCGACGGTGGTGGAGACGTCACGTGATACAAAGACCGAAGTATGGGTAGAGGTTAAGATCCGATCTTTGTAACGTATACCCGACCCGCAAACCGATGAACCTGGGGGAGAGCAACTGAGCATAGTTGACAGTTCGTTTCAGTTTTTACTAGAATTCGGGTCGGGTTAAAGCCCGAACCACCCGAACCGACCGAATTGTGTTACTCATTCTAATTACTATTCGCATCCGTTTAAAGCCGGCCCGTCATAGTTCATATAGAATTGTTTCGCTACAGGTTGATATTTTTTTCTCTCACGCTACCTGATAGCGATGAAATACCCCAACAATGGTGTTCTCTCCAATGCTAGGGCTTCTCATCATCGCTAGTTCTCTACCTCTCTCTATTATCTATTCACTTCTTCTACTTTGAACCAATCCATTTTGGTGGTAAGAAACTTAAACCATAATGTTGATTCTAACTTTTTCTTAATTTTTCTCCTCGGTTGATACACAGCAAGAGAATCTTTTAATCAGACTTCTCTTTGGACCAGACTTATAATTTTATAGAAACTATACCCAACATCTAAATTATTACAATTTTTTTATTTACTTTGTCTATAAGATTGAGATCACTTTAATTCTTTATGTAAGCATTCTCTAAAAAATATTATGTAAGCTTTGGCAGGAATAAGATTTTAATTTCTATATCTAATATTCAGTAGCATTTGATAGCTCATGAATTTTAATAAATTAAAGTGTAGGAGACTTTTTTCTTCGTCAACAGATTAGAGGTGAAATTAAAGTCGGACATAACATTTATACCCAATTGAAAACCAAACAAACTGACCCAAACCGAATTGAACTGACTTGAATCCGTTCGGTTCGGTTTTGAATGATAGGCGGTTCGGTTCGGTTCGGTTTGGTCAAAAACTGAACCGACCGACGGATTGTACAGTCCTATATGAACCCTCTTAAATTTTAAATAGCTAAAAAACATTTATTTTTAGGGGGAAATGCTTCCAGCCCCCAAAACCAAAAGAAACATGCTTCCACCCCCCAAGACTTTTTCAACGGGCTCTTTGCCCCCAAAAACTTGCGCGATTTTCTTCTAGCCCCCAAAACACCCCCCACGTGATATGTTGTTTAAAACCAACATAAATATTCCCAAAATACCCTTTGTTTCCTTTTTTTATTTGTGCAGAGGAGAGAGCTGGACCCCGCCACCTCCCCCCACCTGGACCCCGCCAAGACACCGCCCACGTCCGCTCCCCCGCCGCGGCGCCGTTTCCCACCGCCTCGGCACCGTCCCCGTCGGCAAGGCCAGCGTATTCGTCGCGACATCAGCCGTCCACAGATCCGACGCGATCGAGGCGTGCCGGTTTGTGATCGAACGAGGTGAAGGCGTCGGTGTCGATCTGGAAGAAGGAGGTTTACGAGAACAGGGAGTTTTGGAAGGAGAACATGGAGTTCTTTTTTGGGATTTTTCTTAGTTTATTTTATTAATTAGCGTACCTAATAAGATCATAAGTGAGGCAGGTGCTTCCCTAAGGGTCATTTTTTCCCTTTTAATTAAGTTCTTGCCTATAAAATCATGCCTCTATTGCTATTTGCTTTCATCGGTGTACAAACTGTAATCATTTGTGGAATCAAATTATTTATTTTTTAGAGCATTAACTTATGCGACGAATGTATGAACGTTAACAAGGAAGGTCATTATCCAGCTTTTCTATATTTCGTAGTAATTTCCCTTGCTCAGTGCGTGGATGTGTGGCCATTGCTAAACGGTAATAGGCAAAGCAGAAGTACTTTCTTGTTCAAAACTTCATTGACAAAAGTCTCTAATCGTAAAGTGCTTAAATTTTTTGACCAAAGTCTCTAATCTTACCGAATTTGGACCGTTCACAGAGCATTTTCCCAATTTTAATGAAATTTTCAAAAGCCAAGCGATTTACGTTTGGTTGTTAAGGTTAGCGTTGTTTTAAGATTATACGCGTTCGGTGTTAAGGTTATGGGTTGCTTGCTTAAGGTTATACGTTCGGCCTTATTAAGGTTACAGGTTGCTTGTTAAGGTTACGGTTAACAGTAACAAGCAACCCCGTAACCTTAACAAGCAACGCGTATAACCTTAACAACCGACGCGTATAACCTTAACAACCAACGCGTAACCTTAACAAGCAACCCGTTAACCTTTAACAAGCAACTCGTAACATTCACAATCAACGTGTATAACCTTAAACAAACCAACGATACTTAACAACCAACGCGCAACCTTTAACAACAAACACCGTTAAATCGCTTGGCTTTTGAAAATTTCATTAACAAGCAACGCGCTAACCTTAACAAGCAACCGCTAACCTTAACAATCAACGCGTAACTTTAACAAGCAACCCGTAACCTTAACAACCAACACGTAAATCACTTGACTTTTGAAAATTTCATTAAAATTATGGGAAAACCACTTCCTGTGCAAATAATATCAGCTCTATGTTCGTTTAATTTTCCAGTAAACCCATAGGAAAGCAACACAAACTGCCTTTTGTCCTAGTTAAATCATGCCTTCTATTGCTTATTTGTTATCGGTGTATACTGTAATCATTTTTGGATCAATTATTTATTTTTGAGCATGAACTATGGACGAATGATATAACATACAAGGAAGTTCATTATCCAGCTTTTCTATATTCGCTAGTATTTCCCTTGTCGTGGTGGATGTGTGGCCATGCTAAATGGTAATAGGCAAAGCAGAGTACTTTTCTGTGTTCAAAATTCATTGACAAAAGTCTCTAATCGTAAAGTGTTAAATGACAAAATGATCTCTAATCTTACGATTTGGGTTCACAAGAGCATTTTTCCCTAATTTTAATGAAATTTTCAAAAGCAAGCGGCATTTACCTGTGTTGTTGTTAACGGTTGCGTGGTTGATTAAGCGTATAGCGTCGTTTCGTTAAGGTTACGCGACGTTGCTTGTTAAGCGTTCTACGTGGTTTATTAAGGTTACAGGTTGCTTGTTAAGGTTACGGTTAACATTAACAAATGCAACCCGTAACCTTAAACAAGCAACGCGGGTATAACCTTAGACAACCGACGCGTATCAACCGTTAACAAAACCAACGCTATAACCTTAACAAGCAACCCGCTAACCTTTAACAAGCAACCCGTTAACAATCACAATCAACGTGTGTATAACCTTACAATTCAACGCGTACCTTAACAACAAACACGTAAATCGCTTGGCTTTTGAAAATTTCATTAACAAGCAACGCGTAACCTTAACAAGCAACCCGTAACCTTAACAATCAACGCGTAACTTTAACAAGCAACCCGTAAACTTAACAACCAACACGTAAATCACTTGACTTTTGAAAATTTCATTAAAATTATGGGAAAACACTTCCTGCAAATAATATCAGCTCTAAGTTCGTTAATTTTCCAGTAAACCCATAGGAAAGCAAACACAAACTCCTTTTGTCCTAGTAAAATCATGCCTTCTATTGCTTATTTGTTTATCGGTGTATACTGTAATCATTTTGGATCAATTATTTATTTTTGAGCATGAACTATGGACGAATGATATAACATACAAGGAAGTTCATTATCCAGCTTTTCTATATTCGTAGTATTTCCCTTGCTCGTGGTGGATGTGTGGCCATGCTAAATGGTAATAGGCAAAGCAGAAGTACTTTTCTGTGTTCAAACTTCATTGACAAAAGTCTCTAATCGTAAAGTGTTAAATGACAAAAGTCTCTAATCTTACGGATTTGGGTTCACGGAGCATTTTTCCCTAATTTTAACATCGCTTTGATGTTTTCTAAACATCAAAGCGATGGGAGGGGGGATTGGGATGGGAAATCCGACGGCAGCTACAATCACGCACGTGCTTACTAATAAGAGGAAGTTTCCCTTCACCGACGGGGCGGAGGATCTGTTGGTGGTGTCCCTGGGGAGCTCCAAGGCGCTGAATCTTTGTTGCGGGGAGGTTAAATTGGCAGCGAAGGTTGCGAGGATCGCCGGCGAAGAAACGATCAACGCGGTGGATCAATCGGCAGCGAAGGTTGGTTTTGGGGGCGGCGACGACGGCGGAGGAGGCGATGATGGTAGGAGGAGGGTGGCGGCAGCGGCGGGTGGAGAGGTGGGGGAAGGAGGAGGGAGAGCAGAGGGCCGGATTGCATGGTTAGAGAGAAAGAGAGAATGGGTAGAATGGGTATTATAGTCTTTACCTGTGTAAAATTCTTGGGCTTTGTGTTTTGGGGGCTCAGTGAATAATTAGTTTACTTTTGGGGGCAAAGAGCCCGTTGAAAAAGTCTTGGGGGTGGGAGACATGTTTCTTTTTGTTTTGGGGGCTAGAAGCATTTTTCCCTTATTTTTAAATTTATAATTTTTTGCTGAGGTTTAAAATAAAGTTTATGTGCGGAATTGCTTTGATTTGTTAAGTACGTATATTTTTTCCCTTAGAAAAAATAATTAGTGAGATATTTCTAATCTACTTAGGAGCTTTCCTCAAGTTTCAATTTTGTTTTCCTCCATTAGTCCTACATAGAATCGTATTCGATAGTACGAACATTGATGATACTTAAATTTGAGCAAATTTTATTAGTAAGTATGAATATGAGTAGGGACAAATTTTCAAAACAATCCCTTTTGCAATTTTATTCCAAAAAAAGACCCTCTTAATTTTTATTTGTAAAAAACGACCTGGTTTCAGCCTCAGCGCTGAAACCAGGTCGGTTTTTGCAAAAAAGGTTCTGAAACTTCACGGGAGTTGAACTACCATGAAGTTTAGCAGTTTTTAGTTAAGCTGCTAAACTTCACGGGAGTTTAACTCCCGTGAAGTTTCTTTGTTCAAATACAAATTTTTTTAATTGTGAAACATCACGGGAGTTCAACTCCCGTGAAGTTTCAGAAAATTTTTTTGTAAAAACCGACCTGGTTTCATCGCTGAAGCTAGAACCAGGTCGGTTTTTACAAATAAGAAAGAAATTGGTTGTTTTTTGGGAATAAATTTGCAAAAGAGTTTGTTTTGAAAATTTGTCCATATGAGTAGCATGTTTCGAGACAACCGAGATTGTCCTATTATAGTTCCTAAGCAGATATCCTTTTTTTTAGTTGAAATCATTCTATGATATCTACCTTTTATTACAAAGATACTTCGATGATAGCATCTTTGGAAACGTATAAATAGTACTTTCCCAAATTAAGACTCTAGATTTTTTATAAATTAATTATCTTGATAGTAGGGTTCACATGATTTCCCAATATATTTTCTTTCAAACCTTATGTACGAAATTATTGATGTTCTCGGACTCAGCAGCGAGATTAGGGGATGATCCCGAGTTAGTGATGGGGCTTAGAGTGCATATGGACTATATATGTCCCCTCATTTTCTCATATGACTGATTCCCTATTGAGAATAAGAGAGCTGCAAAATAAGCACGTTAAAGGGCCGGAGTTGTGTTCTCCGGTCATTTCTCTATCGGTCAAGTCAGTATAGAGCTTGAGTGCGGAACTAATAAACTGAGTAGGTTTTGAATGTGTCGTGGAAGTTAGCAAGAAATGGCGTACCTTTGGCCCTGTGGGGGGCTTCGGAGGAATCCCTCTCAAGTGGTAATAAGCTGATATATATACCGAGTTAAGAGGGGTAGAAGCGTAACTCTGGTTGAGTCTAGGTAGACAGCTAAATTGGCAGATAGCTCACAAGTGTAGACAACAAATGCAATGAGTTATCACTGATCTGATGTGATGATAATTGTAGAGGTGTGGAGGGGGATGAGTCACGAGGACTCGTGATATGAGCAATGATGGTAATTGACAGTTGTTGGCGATGATTTCGACGTCAAACTACCTCTTGACTCGGCTTTGTGAGCTGGACGACAATTACCGCCTTTTTAGTCGGCCTCACAAGTTGTCGACCCGGCCTTGAGTGAATAGGGGGCCAATACAAGTGATAAGGTCAAGTGAGAACTCGTCTCGACTTGACTCTCATGGGTGCCCACGCTACACGAGTCGCCTTTGGCGGGTGTGAGCTAAGCTGACAAATAAAATGGGACACAAAAACCTAGTTTCTCATTCTAGTGTTTTTAGAAGATTTTCAAACTAATGTACTAAATTAAAATAATTTTAAATCTTGTAGAGAAAATTTGAGAAGTTAAGAACTGGAAAAAAAAGAGTAGTTTATTTCCCAAAAAGAAAGCAAAATGGTAATTAGAAGCGGGACTAATATGAAAAAGAATTAAGCGGATAAACCACGGAAAATCTCGTATCCTCCGCATGGCTTCTCCTTCTACCGCGCTTCTCTCCTCTCAAATCCCCAATTCCTGCGTAGCGCCGTTCCCGCAAAGCCACCATCTCAGGCGGCGCCACCCCATCACCTGCTGCTACTCCACCTGCCCTCATCCGCCGGAGCGCCGCCGCCGACGGAGCCAGGTTAACGACGCCGCCGCTCAGCTTATCAATCGCCCTCGTCCTCTTCCACTCCTCTTTCTCTCTCCCAAAACGTGAGCTCATCCAATCTCCCAATTCTCAATTGATCTTGGACTTTCTTGTTGATTTCGATCTTTGTTTATCTAGGTGCTGATGCTGCCAATCCCTTCGATAAATATGTGAAGCGGTAAGGAAAAATCAATATTGGGGAAAAGAATTGTTTTGTTGAAAAAGTTCAAATTTTTGGTTGATTTTGTTAGTTGATGATGCTAAATGTAGTATGCATCAGGAAAAAGCTGGAGCCTTTAGAAGCGTACGTGCCTGCTGTTCTATTGACTGAAGACCAGTTCAAGTATTTGGGTAGGGATTGGAAAATCTTCATGAATTTATGCGATAATCTCAAAATTATGTAAAATTGACCCATTTTGCAATAATTAAAATACCAAAATTTTATTTTGAGGAAATAATCAACTAGTAAGAGCACGACTGTAGCGAATACTTAGTGTATTGTTGTATTGTTGTTTCTTCTGGAACCTAAAGATGGAGTGTAGACTGCCTGTTTACGTTCTTCAGAATCTCCACTCACTTAATTCCTTCTTCGACATATTTTTCAGATTAAGTTCCTTGTTTCCACTGCAACCTCGAGTTCTGTAGCAATGTTGTATTAGAACTTGTTTTTGTAGTATTTTTTATTTGGATAATTTTTCTAAAAACAAAGTACAATATGATTATGAGCACTTAAAAAGCAAATGACATTATGAGAAGGTCGAGTGGATAGTTTGGAGCATGCCAATTGACTTGCGAGCTAAAAACCAAGTAAATTGGTATGAGATCTTCTGACGCTTTTCATGTTCCTCATCTCATCTACCTTTCTTTTTTTGTTCTTTTTTTTCCTTGTACATAGATGTGATTTCTTTTATTTAAATCTTCAAAATTTCCAATTACTTACTACATTACAGAGTTATTTTTTAATGTGTTACCTACTGGTCATTATTCTTTGTCCTCTTTGATAATACATTGGCGCCATGTAGATCTTTAATGGATAGATTGGATATTGTTTTCTTCAAACAGAGAAATCTTTAAATGTGGAGATGCCGGAATATGAGCTTAGCAGATCTTTATTGCGCTCTGGACCTGCAGCGTCTCTGCGGATAAATATTCGAGCAGTAGGGTTCTGAACTCTTGCTTATTTTTTTGGTTTATATATATTGGCTAGTCTAAAGCATCGCATTTTTTTGCTTTCTTTTATGTTGCTATATATTGTAATAGACCCTTGAACTTAAATATTGAGAATATAAAGTTCAGTTTGAGTAAAATGGAGCTCTCTCTAGCATCTTGTGCTTCAGTATTAATATGATTATCTTTAGAAAATTTTACCGTTTAATCTCTTTGACTAAATTCTTTATCCATTGTTGAAGTTTGGAACTTGCTTTTTGATTGCAATAGATAATTTGTGCTATGAAAGGACTAGGCACTATCACTACACACACACACACAAACACAATGCAATGAAAGTGTTTCTTGATTAAGTAGTGAATTATTCATGAGGAGTTAAAAATACAATTCCTTGAGGTTGATAAAATGTTAAGTATTTGGTGAGAACTTGAGAAGGTTCCACTCAAGGAAAGCTGAGAATCAATCAACACATGTTAAGCCTTGACGGGGGGAAATTGCAATTGGATTTAGGAAAACTGTGTTCAAACACATTCGAATGCTTATATGACTAATCATCAGATTCGCTACAGAATCATTCTGTCTAGTGAATATCCCAACTGTAAAACGTTATGGCTTTTTTTTGGGTACTTGTGCTGAGATCAAAACCTAGTAACACAATTTTAGCTCCCTGACTGTTTATTCATGTTCATTTGCTGTGGCAGTCTTTATGACCTGAGTTCCTTCTGGCATTGAACATTATCTTCGGAATTATAGGTGGCGCAGTATGCTATTGATGATGGTAAAGGAAAAGTAGCTTCTGATGCTGTTGATCAATGCCTACGGTGGGCTTGTAACTTTCCCTTGCTTGTATAAACTTCACCAGTTTGACCAATAACTTAATCCATATGATTTTCTAGAGCCTTGGAAGATCTCGATTCTATGCTATTACATGCAACGAGGAAAGATCCAACTGCATCAATTAAATCTATGAAGAACAAGGTCAATGTTGCTCTGGGTGCAATAGATAGGTATTGTTGAATTTCACTCCATTATTATCATGATCATTTACTTCTTTTGCTTCTTATACCTACATTTTGTAACCATACACCTTCACATTTTTCTCATTTTTCTTTGAGCGAGGGTTTTGTTCTGTAAACATGTTTGCATGAAAACATTCATATACAGGAGACAATTATTTGGTATTTTTAAACTGATATGAAGATCTAGAATAAACTTCATTGGTTAGAAACTTGGTGCAGTGTAATCTAAAAAGGATAATCGTTACAGCCTCTTGCAAACTGTGCCATCACCAGTGCTTGATAAGGCAAAGGCAATTGCAGATGCATATAGAAATCCAAACGACGAGGAAGAAGAAAGCAAACCTGAGGACTTGGATCCAGACCTGAAACAACTAGAAGCAATTCTTTGAATTCATTGCCATTATCTGTACCTAATAGTTTAAAGAGATCATGTAACCTTTGTAAAGCAAATCGGGATGTATCCCCTGTATACATGAAGTTGATTCTTTCTCAGGTCACTTGTATTTTTCATTATTTGTTAAATATTATTGGCGAGGCATTACTTCAATGATTTATTCTTTGGTCTGTGCCGGATATCACAGCTCAATTTGCATGTGTGATTCTTGTGCTTCGTTCATACCGATCTTCTCTATATATATATTTTTAGAAAATTATTGGATATCTCAGAAGATCTATGCTATTCTCGTTAATATTCAGTATTTAGTTCTTTATATTATTGAGCTCGCCTTAACTTGAGAAATCCTTTACCTTTCATACCTTGAAAGAGATTTAAATGGTTTATCCAACACAAAACTGTGTAAAATCAATACAGGGTTGGCTCAATAGTGTAAGGCCCTGCTCAGCTTCTGTTGGGGGATGATCCATATTGGGAAGTCTTGTGGTCAAATCCCCTAGTAGGAAAGAAACACTCGGGCCAGCGCCAACCACGAAGCGCAAGCAGGGATTAGTCTCATCTGAAAGGTGGGAATATACCTCGTAGGAAAACCAAGAAGAAAAAAAAAAATCAATGCAGAAGATTCTGTTTCCTAACTAGAGCAGAGCAGCTGAGAGAAGTTTAGATTCTGACTAAATCCTTGTACTTATGGGTTATCAATTTCAACAGTTCCAAACCAGGTGCAGCTTTAATAGGTAATAATATTTCGAAGAAACATGTATTAATGAATCATGCTAAAGGATTATTTCATTAACCATTATTGTAGATATGTTCAATTTAAAAATACACATCTATTATAAATCGATGATGATCATATTTCAAGTAATATATACTCCAATAAAAAAATGGATCAGATTACATACCAGAAATTGTAATAATAAAATGAGGATCAAAATAGAAAATTCAGGTATACATCTTCACCAGTTACTGTTCATTACAACAACAAGCACAACAGGAGAAGTGAACATAACAACAATCCTTTTCTAATTACTAGTTCACAACAAAAATGAGAATCAACAACCTGAAGAATAAAAAATGTTAAATCAAACTGGAAAAACAAGTGGACGAAAGCCCTGTTCTAAGAAAATCCCAGTTGGTATCCATTAATGCATTAATTCATAATTCTGCTTCCTTTGTCAGGGGGTATAATTTTCAATAAGCAAGGATGATAGACTCGATAAGATCATTCAGCGGTGCGAGCTCCCCTTTCTCAATTAGTTTGAATTCCTGCAGAACGAAGAGCAAGCATTTAGATGTAGAAATGAAAATTACAACATTTTAATAAACAGGGAAGGACGAGCATTTTTCTTACAAAATCTTACCCATGTGAACAAAGTGAAATGCTTGAAGCAAGTATTTAGATGAGCTTCTTCCTTCAGGCTAACAATCTTTTGGAAATGTGAGTGGTAGATGTGAGCATATACCCGAAAAAGACGTTTAAAGATTGTTTTAACTACTTCTCTGAAATTGTTTGGAAATGGTGCACCTGTAATAATTCTATATATCAGTAAAAAAAATTATGGAGGCACAGTATCAAATCTGTCGCAAGACATCACACCATACCAAGCTTCTGAGGGAATATTGTCTCATCGTCAAGTTGGACTTCAATCCAATCCATCAAATACTCGACATATTTTGGTGCGGACACTTCTATAGGTTTCTTAATTTGTACACCATCAGCCCATCTATACTCAAACCTGTGGAAAATCCATCTGTATTAGCATCCTGATAACCCTAAATAGATGATAGAAATGATATGTAGATTCTGGGTATTATTAAGGGTTAATTGTCCCTAGAACCCTGTAGAATTTTTGAACTTACTACACCTGTAGTTTCATTTTGGCAGATAGACACCCTGGGTTAATTACTTTTGAGTTGTTTACCCTGGATGAATTTTTGGTAGATATTGACCCAGTGTATCACAAAAGTTCAACCCAAGGGGTTTATTTGATGAAATGAAACTACAGAGGGTAGTAAGTTCAAAACAAGGATGCTACAGATGATCTCTGTGCAATTAATAGATGTAATTTTTAATTGTCGATAGAACATACTTCGGCCCTGCAGACATTGTTGGGCAAGTAGTTGGCGTGCAAAATTCAGCAAGAGTACCATATAAAAGGTTCACTTGATTGAAGAAGTCAACAGCTGAGGAAGAAATGCAAATAGTGAGACGTCATAAGTATCTCATCAAGAATGGTTCTGCATTGAACATGGATATATATTGCACTTGAACCAATTTAAGTATAAAGTAACGAAATCCCTCATGGTACATGCATAAAAGTTAAGGGTTAATTGCAGATGTACCCCCCTGTAGTATTGTTGTTTTGAACTAACAATGCCTCTAGTTTTATTTTTGCAGATAGCTCCCTAATTGAACATTTTTCTCTTTTACCCCTTTGAGAAAGAGAAATTTGTTTCTTGACAAACAGACCCCTGAAGGTAAAAGAGTCAAAAAGTTTCACTCAGGGGGGTCTACCTGTAAAAATAAACATAGAGTGGTAGTAAGTTCAAAACAATGATGCTCTAGGGGGTCTGTCCGCAATTAAATCTAAAACTACTTCACTACAAGTTGTTTAGGGTGAAAGCTATACTGTTTACGGCGAGCCATTCATTCAGATCCTCTCCAGGGGGTAGACGAACAGCCTCCTTCAAATTGCCACTGCCCAATGTAGCATCAATGTGTTTCTTTAGTTGCGCTCCCTGCCTCGAAAGAAATTCAAAGTTAGAAGTTTCACAGTAACTTATCCGTATGCAACCAAAGAATAACATTCACAAAACATACCTCTTTGTTAAATGAATAGAAAATTGAGGTTTGGGTATGCTAAAGAGCAAAGTGTGAAAGGACACTCAAACACAATAAGCTTTCTATTAAGACGAACCTAAATCTGAAGATGATACATTAAACCAAGTTTTCATCATACAAAATACTTGCAAAATTTGTGAATATGGCATTTAGTAGTTTTTTTTATTTACATAATGCATTCCATTTCTAGACTGTGAAGGGTGACGTTCAGCTTATAACCACTAGTTAGTCACATTATACTTATGGAATTACAAAAGATAGTTAGGCCAACAATAATCCGCACCACATCAAATCGTTAAATCATCATTATGCTCTCTTTAAAAGATGGAGATAGACCTGCTAAAGTCTTATATATTTAGGCCTGCTAATGTTTCTGTGTCTCAAACAAATTAGTTGCTTTAAATAACAAGGTCAATAAATTTAGAATTTAAAGGAGATGTTTTAAGGGAGAAAACCTTAGATACATTATACTACGCATAATATTTAAAAACAATACAACCACAAGTCTAAAATTCGATGTCATTCACACGAACGAATCTTTTTCTCCGTTCAACTCCTTTTAAACACATTTCCATGTAAATAGGCAGATACAATCTCTTGCACAATAAAACAGGCATGTACACTTAAAGATTCATTTTGTAGAGGTAAGTGTTAAGCTAGCTATCAGCTATCATCACCAAAAGTACAATCACTTCTCTCTGGATAAAACATTCCAAGGATTTTGATCAAGCAATACCGTACTTGCATCCTCAAGTAATTACTAATGTGAGCCGATACTTTACTTTCTAAAGACAATGAGCGGTCTTGTTGTCAAAATCAATACTATACAAGGGATTGTTTCAGAATATTATTCTGATAAATGCAAATAATTCAATTTCATGGCACAAAGAAAATGAAAAAGAGAAAATACCATGTATGGCTCATAAGCAACAATAAGTTTCAACGACATAATAGGAATAATAACTAGCACAAATCCAATAATTTAAATAAGCATAAGCAAAAGCCTAAAAATAATAAAGGAAAACATCTGACCTTATTCCCTGAGGGCGCGTTCTTCTTGGGCCTGAAGGTCTTCTGATTTCTGAAGAAAATGGATCAAAACGATATGAACCTCAACGTATCACAACAATTTTTTTTTAATCTTATTAATTACATTGAAAAGATTTTCTTTTTAAACCATATGGCTCGACAAATTAAATCAAACCCAGATCAGAATCCCCCTCTACTTAGGAAAATAAAATAAAATAAACAAAAAACAGAGCTTTTTCCTGCTAACAAAATCCCTAATCTTCTCAAACGAAGATCACCATGCGAAAACATGAAGAAATACATCAAACCCAGATCACAAAATCGAATTTTTAAGAGAAAAACATTAGAAATATTGACCTGTTCCCAAGGCCGAAGAGGCTCATCTCTGCGTGAAGAACAAAGAGAAGGAAAAGCAAAAACAATGGCTTTACTATATTTGTGGGTATTCTTATTACTATTCCCTCTGTCCTCTCTCTCTCCTCAAAACGTCAGGAGAGTCTAAAGAGAGATTTTATTCTCTGCCTTTTGTTCTCTCTCTATCTCTCTCTCTCTCTCCCCCCTCAATGCCCAGTTGTTATTTTTAGAGAGAGAAAGGGAGGGAGAGCCAGTAAAGAACACCCTGTCATGAGAGAGAAAGTTCAGAGAGAGGGAGGGAGTGTTTAGAGAGAGAAAGGGACGGTTGTTGAAGACCCGCCAACTTCTCCGTGGCTTTTCTCCGCTCATTAACAGCTCATATGTTTATAATAACGACAGAATTAGGCTATAAATGCACTTCAAACTTCGAACTATGTCTGCAAATTTTTTTTTTTTGGGTTCCAAGTTGGCAACTTGTTGGATTCTGTAGAATCCAATGAGGGAACCTTTTTTTTTGTGAGGTCCATATATGGACTGTAAATGACGTACACCGTACTCGAAACCCACTTATAGTTCATAATTCTTCTATTTAAATTAAATTTTTGGTTTTTTGGTGTGTAAAAGTCCTATAAAGTATTAATTATTATTATTAAATATAGCGTGTAAAAACTTTCTATAGACTATATTACTCCTATTTTTTTAATATTACATTCTAATCTTAACTAAATTAAATTAATTATTATTATTAATTATATTATATTATGTGTCATTTCAAGTTTGTCTAACTTGATCCCTAAATTTTTCAATGTTATCGTAAAACTCTACATCATATTAATTATTACTAATGCATAATAATATATTAATAGTCAAATTGCATGTTAATAAATTATTTATGGAAAAAGTTGAAAACATGGAATAGTTCTAAAATTGTACCCTAACACTCATAGAAAAATTACAAAAACTTTCTATGGACTATATTACCCATATTCTTTTTTATATTACATCCTAATCCTAACTAAACTAAATTAATTATTATTGTTATTTAATTATATTATATGTCACTTCAAGTTTGTCTAACTTGGTCCCTAAAACTTCAAATGTTATTGTAAAACTCTACATTATATTAATTATTACTAATGTATAATAATATATTAATAGGCAAATTGCATGTTAATAAATTATTTATGGAAAGAGTAGAAAACTTAGAATTGTTCTAAAATTATATCATGACACTCATATAGGAAAATTACAAAGAACATTCTTGCGTTTAGGTAACAGGACAGAATGTATAAATATGTAATTTTAGAAAACATTAGGATATTTAAGTACAACAAGATACAAATGAAGGTGTATAACTTTCATACTATAAATTAATACAAGTTTGTCTAACTTGGTCTCTAAACCTTTCAACACTGTTGATGCTCAATATCAAACAGTCGATTAATCCAGAAGAAGATGGTCACGGGGTGATGAAGGATGATGGAGGGCACGCTCCCTTCTTCGACTTTATGTCTGGTTCTTGAACTGGGATATCTGAATCCGCTACAAAGACCAGAAGAACAAACCCGTAAGAGGGCGGGGACTAGTTCCCCTGTGGTACCTTCGACAGTCAAGTTAGCTGGTGAGCTTGAGTGAAGTTTAAGGGAAAGTCTGAGGACTATTGAGGTCCTTGTAAGGAGTATTTTAAGTTTAGATTTCTTAGTTTAATTTTACTAATATATCAAGAAGAAGAAGTAGCCGAGAGAGCCCTCTTGTTCTTACCCCCCTCCTTTATAGTGGATCGCTCTTGAGGTGTTAACCTCTGGCTTTCATTTTGCACAGGATGACAGTTGTGGAGTGAGCTGGCTGGCTGCTAAATCATCATCCACTTTACAGATGTTGGCAGACGGCTGGAAGGGAAGTTACTTCGGTATGTAGAGAACGTCTCCGTATTTTTCGGGAAGTGATTGACAGCGTGACAGAAGGCACATGGGTATACTGAATCATCCATCGCTTTACAGGTGTCAGGTAGCGACTGGATGGGGAGTCACTTCGGTATGGGAGAAGACGTCTCCGCAATATCCGGAAAGCGACTTGTGAGTGAAGTATGAGCATGCTGGCTGCTAAGTCACGAGAATTGTTAGAGCTGTGGTCTTGATGGGACCAGTCAGTGTTGTGTCGTCGATTAGAGAGCTGGTGTATATCCGAAGGGAACTCAGTTTGATCTTATCCTCTTGGCAAAGATGTGTCAATCTTTAAGTCGTCCTTGTGGTTTGTCGACTAGGTAGTCGAGTGAACTTCTGGTTGACTAAACAGCCGAGTAAGTGGTCGGGCGAACTCTTGAGGAGTCGTCTCGGTTATGAAGGGTCGACTGATTTCGCCTTTCGTGTCGACTCAGGAATGTTGGCCTATCCGACTAGTTGGAATGTCATCTCGTCTCAGCTAATAACCGTCTCTTGAGTCGATGTAAAGATGTCGACTCATATAGGAAGTCAGGATCTCTCGTGCCGACCAATATTGCCTTTGGTGTCGACTCAGGAGAGTCGGCTTGATAAGTCGGTGGGGGCTGAGGCCTCTGTGATTGTGCCTTGGGTTTATTCCCGATGAGGTACCAAGGGCTTGTCCATGATGATCGATGAGAGCCGGAAGAATCGAACATATATTGTGCCTTGGGCTTACCTTGATAAAGAGCCAAGGGTTTGAAATTCGACTGAGGAGTCGTATGTCTAGAACTCTTGAGAGTTGACTAGAGCTTTCCTTCCCCTAAGGCCGAGAGGCAGTCTATTGAAATCGGCCAAATGTTTGAGTTTCTTTTGCTAGGATTCTCATTGTATCATTTTGTAAATATTTGTATCTTGGGTGAGTGAACACCATAACAAATACTATTGTAAAACTTTACATCATATTAATTATCACTAATGTATAATAATATATTAAGAGACAATTCCATGTTAATAAATTATTTATGAAAAGAGTAGAAAACCTAGAATTATCCTAGAATTATACCATGACACTCATGTAGGAAAATTACAAAGAGTGTTCTTACGTCTAGGCAACAGGATAGAAGGTACAAATATGCAATTTTAGAAAATATTAGGATATTTAAGTGCAATAAGATACAAGTAGAGGTATATAGCTTTCATAAACTATAAGTTATTTAAGTTCAATTAAGTCTATAAAGATTTAAAACCTTTGTTGTTGATGTTCAGTGATCACACAGTCAATTATATCCGTGGTTAGATGGGGGTGAAGTTGATGAGTGACTGTTAGGGGCCGCTTCCTTCCCTGAATATCTGGTTCTGAGTTGAGTGGCTGAAAAGTCTGCACATATAGAAACTTATAAGAGTACGAGGACTGGTTCCCCTGTGGTTTCTCTGACAATCAAGTCTATGAGGTCTCGTCGATGATATTCCTATCTATTCGGGATTGGAGGCCGAGCATGAACATCATTTGAGGTTAGCATTACAGACGTTACGGGAACACCAGCTATACGCTAATTTTTAGCAAGTATGAATTCTAGTTACCTGAGATCTGAATTTTGGAACATGTTATCAGCCGAGAGGGCATCGCAGTAAAAACCAGCTAAGGTGTAGATCATTTCAGAAATTCATAACTTCTTAGTTTTGGACCAGCTATTATAGAAAGATACTTCAAGGTTTTTTTCGACGATTTCGACGTCACTTACACACATTACGAAGAAGGGTATATAGTTTATTTGAAGCATAGAGTGTCAGAAAACGTCTGAAGGTTAAATTGATTACAACACCAGTGATGGTTATTCTAATTAGTGATAAAAAAATTAATTGTTTACACGTATGTGAATGTATCCGGTCCTAGAGGTATTTTGACGCAGACCCAGAGAGGAAATATTTGTATTTTAAGATAATTGAGGACTCATGAGCGAAATTTATCTCATACATGGTTTGGAGATAACAACAGTGGTTTTCGCATTGAAAAAATTAAGACATCATTTGTATGGAGTACAAAGGGAACTATATACGGATTATCAGAGTTTGGAAGTACCTTAAATTAAGACATCATTTGTATGGAGTACAAAGGGAACTATATACGGATTATCAGAGTTTGGAAGTACCTTTATCCCAAAAGAAGTATAACCAGAGGACAAAGGGAACTATATACGGATTATCAGAGTTTGGAAGTACCTTTATCCCAAAAGAAGTATAACCAGAGGCAGCGGCAAAGAGTCGAGTTTATTAAAGATTATGAGTTTGCAATTTAGTATCCTTAAGGAAAGACAATTGCTGTCGCAGACATGTTGAGCATAAAACGTTAATTTTAATATACAATTTTAAAGTGTTTAATGTTTATTACATCGAGAACTTTACACTCTCAGCCAGATTAGCTTTAGACAAGAGATTAGTGGAAACATTATTTTCTTATGAGCTTTATTAGTGAAGTCATCTTGGAGTTATGAAAAGATCAATACCCAGATAGGATATTCTTAGATTAAAAATCCGTAAGAAGGAAGCTTCTATAGAGACTAAAGCAGAATGAACCATCGAAACCAACGGGAGTTTCCGAATTACGGGTCGACTAGTGATGCCGGGATATCCACAACTTAAGAAGGATTTATTTAATGAGGCATATCGTACTAAGTATATAGAACATCTAGACACATAGGAAATGTACAAAGAATTAAAAGGATGTGTTAACGGAGCGACATGCGTAAGGAGATTTTGAAATATGTAGTTAAATATTTTATCTGCCAATAAGTGAAGGCAATACATCAGAGACCATCTAGAACCCTATAGCCTTTACCCATTCCAGAGTGAAAGTGAGCAGATATTTCTACGGATTTTATTGTAGGATTACAAAGATCAAAGAAAGAAACAAAATATATTTGGATGATAGTTGATTGGTTGACGAAACCGGTACATTTTTTACCCCTAAAAACAACTTATACAGTGGAAATGTATGCAAAGATAATTATTTAGAAAATAGTGATATTTTATGAAGTTCCAAAGATGATTGTATCAAACCAAGAATTGGTGTTTACTTTACACTTTAGGAGAATATATTACAAGCATGCGATATGGATTATCAGAACAAACAAGATGACCACAACCCCATTGATGGAATTCATTTATAACAACAGTTATTGAATATCAGTTGCACCGTATGAGGCGTTGTACGTGAGACCTCGTAGACTGTTTATTAGTGGACAGAGCCAGAGAATAGTTATTACTTAGACTAAAAGTTGTGAGAGCACATTAAGGAGGAATGTAATATTGAATTGAGAACATATTCTTGCCTCTCATAGTCGACAAAAGAGTAATACAGATCAGAGGTGACAACCCCTAAAGTTTCATGTTAGAGATTTTATAACAATAAAAGTATCGCCAGCAAAAGGCGTTCAGCGATTCAGTAGACGGTGAAAACGTACCCTAAGATATGTTAATCCATTCAGAAAATTTTGAGCATGTTAGAGTTACATCATTTATATTTGATTTTCTAGTATTTAGGTCAAATATACACAATATATTTTATGTTTTAATGCTCAAGAGGCATTTGCGCGATGAGAAGCAGTAGAGTGTGATTGATACACCAAGTATTGAGATTCAAGATGATTTGATTACTATAGAGATACTGGTTTGCATTACTGTTAGAGAAAACAAAAGGCTTAGAAACAAAGTTATTTCTTTAGTGAAAGTTCAATGGGATCGGCAAGGAGCCGAAAAAATTTATTGAGAGCGTGAAAAAGATATAAGTCGCGATTACTCACACCTGGTTGAGCAGATAAGATGTTGATATTAAGTATGCTTTTATGCATTTTATAAGTCGCGATTACTCACACCTGGTTGAGCAGATAAGATGTTGATATTAAGTATGCTTTTATGCATTTGTGATTATGTTATGTTTACCTGGTTGAGCAGATAAGATGTTGATATTAAGTATGCTTTTATGCATTTGTGATTATGTTATGTTTTTTTGCCATATTTATATTTAACGCTAGAATGAGGCACTAACACTTAGTTCCTAATCACTCGGAACATATGGTATATATATGAGGGTTCCTTGTTTGGATTTTTCGCCGGACGTACTAGTTTCGTCTGATTGGGGGTTAAGTGGGAGTGCACATATTCTAGATTGTTAAGTTTAAATGTGTGTTTATGTTTCATATCTGGGGATTAATAACACGAGATGTGTACGAGAGGGTTTCCTTGTTTGGATTATGCACTCTTAGTACTTTTATCGTGTTATTAATCTTTAAGATACGATCACGGAATTTCAAGAATGAAATTTTTTTAAGGGGGGTGAATATAAAACCCCGGAAAAATTTGAGTTAATGATTGATAAATTGAATTAATATGTGATTAATTAATTTAAGTGGATATTTATTATGATAAATATTATTAAATGGTATATGAGTATGATACCAAGTATTTTGAGTGTAAACAAGTCAGTGAATGAGAAAGAAACGAGTCGAAACATGCACAATGGCCAAAATCTAAAACTCTAGAAAACTCCAGTCCGGTCGACCACCACGATCGACCGTAGTCCGGTCGACCGTCACGGTCGATCGCGAAACTTGAAATATGTTTTTCCTGTTTTGACTTGGTTTCGGGTATTTAAGACTCATATTCGTTTTTCTTGTTATATATATACATTGTTCACGAGATTTTCAGTATTCTTTCATATTTTTGAAACCCTAGCAGCTACCAAATAATTTTACAAACCCTAATTTGATATTTGAGGAAGATTAAAAGCTTTTGAAGCAGGATTTTGGGTTATTTTTGGATTTTGGCTTGGAGATCTACCTTGGCATTACATCTTGCATGTTTTTTAATAAGTCTCAGGTGAGTTTCATCTCTGCTAATCTCTCTCCCTATTTTAAAAACATTTTTAAAGAGTTTTAACATGTTTCATAGAGCCTAATTGACTAATTTATGAATAAAAAAGTAAATATTTTGTATATATGTATAAAGACTAGGTCTTTTCATGTTTAAGATATTAAGAATGAAATTTCAGAAGTGTTCTAAGACCTTAAAGTAATTAACAATGTTGTTTAACTGAGATTTAATAAGTTTAATCGTCATATTTGTGTTCCATGCATGTTTAAGGGTTTAAGCATGTTTCTTTTTGCAATTAATCGTGTTAAACATGTTTGATGATTTCCCATAGATGATGATTTTATGTTCACAATGTTTTATATATGTTTCAGTATGAATTAATCAAGTTTGAATCATAGAAACACGACACTAGCACAACTATGCAGAAACCTGCACAGTTCTGGAAATATCGGGTTCGGTCGACCGCGTGCCAGACAGAAGCCTGGGCAACTCCTAAAACCTGTCCCGACGTAAAGATGCAGTCGACCGCCCACTCCTTATATGGCATGTGCATGATTGTTCTTCACTGTTTTGAATTTCGAGAGAGTGTCTCGATCTTGTACTGTTGTATTATGATGTTTAGGAGTTGTTTAATACCTGGGATGTTGGTGAACACCAAATATTAACACGCACACCGAGATTTGTGCATGTACACTTAGTATATATTGTTTTAACATGTATTGTCGAGATATTTGACACACGTTAGATTGATGAAAGTGAAATAACATATGGTAAAATATTTCTCATCAGTTATGGATGCTTAGTATGGTTGTTTATTCCGTAATGAGACCTCAGTTGTACCACACTAAGAGTATTTGGTTGTTTTCCCTGTAATAAGACCTCGGTTGTACCAAATACTTGAAGGTGATCAGTGTGTTTTTCTGGGTTGGGTTGATGTGCCTATTCACCGTTGTACGATCATCTAGAAGCATATCCGGAATAGGAAGATAAAACCTATTATCGTAGAACGTTTGACTAAGGAAATTGAACCGACGTGTTATTGTTGGCCTTTTTGTTTTGATGATGTTTAACAAACAATTTACTTCTAATATTATTTATCTAGTGTTTGTGTTTTCTTATCTATTATAGACAAACAATGTGTTGGAGGATAGATAGAGTCAAGCATTCACGATCATATCTAATGGAGGTTGGCATAATAGTGGAGTGAAGCAATATAATTTAAGTTCAAGATCCAAGTTCAAGCTTCATCCGCAAGTTTACCAAGTCGTGCTTATTGAAGACCTTCATCAAGCTTGGGTATATTTAGCACATGTTTATATTATGTGTGTTTAGTACTTTAAGCTCAATATCATACACACACATATTTTATTGGTTTCTATGTATATATATATTTATATTTATACATACATGTTTTGGTTTTCATATTTATATAAATATGAAATTACATATTTCATATTTATTGTTTTGTTTTGGTTTAGTTTTGTAGATATGAAACAATAGTTATATTCATATACACTTTCATATTTCATATTCAATTGTTTTTGAAAAAACAAATGTGTTTTGTATTACATATACATTTTTGTAAAAATAATGTATTATTGTTTATAGACTTAACATTCACTGTATATATCTTTTATTAAGTCTATAAAATCATTTCATAAAGTTTCAAAACATGGTTTAGTCAAAACGTCAAAAACAAGTGTTGTTCATTTTCATATTTTGGACTATTTTGTAACATGTTCATTTTCATGTTTACAATCATTTCCCAAAGTTTTATATTTTTTTAAATTTATTTGTTATTTTTTAAAGAGGTTTGAAATTTATTTTCACTGTTCATAACAGGCTGATAACACGTTATCAGTCGACTGATACATGTGTTCAGTCGACTGAAGAAATCGCCTGGAATAAGCAAAAATTTTTGTTTTATTCTGATCGACTGACCAGTCGACTGATGAGGTCATCAGTCGACTGGTCGTCTCTTCAGTCGACCGATGAGCTGCCAGTTTCCTATAATGGTCAGCTCATCAGTCGACTGATTAGTCGACCGACGGCATCATAACGGTTAGTTTTTCAGAATTTTCAGTTTCCATTATTTTGTCTTTTTGTGATGTTTTCTCTTGGTTTTTGGGGTTGTTTCATGAGCCTATATATACCCCATGCCCTCATACTTCTGAGAAAATTAAGAGAATGTTTTAAACAAGTTTAAGAGTGTTTTAAGAAGGGTTTAAGCTTTGGTTTAAGTTTGTTTAAGAAGCTTTTAAGCATTTTCAAGTTTCGGTTTTTGAAGATAATTTCACAAGAGCTTGAGGAGATCATCCATTGGTGTTTGAGCATTTAACTTTTCTCCTTCTCTCTTGTTATCATTAGAGAAGTTTTTCTAAACTCATATCTAGCTACTTTATATGTTTAATTTTTATTTGAGTTTAGTTTGATTTAATTTATCTCTTTGTTCACACACAACCTATTGAGCTTATTGTATTTATATTTGAGTTTAGTTTGATTTAATTTATCTCTTTGTTCACACACAACCTATTGAGCTTATTGTATTTACATTCATAGTATAATTTGGGGTTGTGGGTTTGTGACTTAGAGTGTGAGCTTTTATTGTGTTCTCATCCATATTAGAGAACAAACATTTGTTGTATCGAGCGTTAATTGTGAGATCGATCACTTTGAAATATACTTGTATACCGAGAGGAGTGTGTGGTGAGAGACGGAGTCGTCCCAAGAGGAGTGGGATAGATGGTAATACCTAGAGGTAGGTTGTAATTTCTAACACTTGAAGGAGGCACGGGCTAGAGACAAATACTTAGACGGTGTAAAGTGGGATTGCAAGAGTGTGGATTGTAAAGTTTTCGGTGAGCTAAAAAACCGAGTGTGATGTGTAAACTTTATTCGGGTGAGCGTAGAAAACCCGGTTGTGATAGTGGATTTCACCCCGGGAGTGGGGAGTGGAGACGTAGGACGAAAGGTCTGAACTCCGTGATCATATCGTTTGTTTGTGTTTGTCATTGGTGTTCCTTTATATTCGTGCTTATCATTTATATCGCCTTTGTCAATTGTTTATTATTTATATTATCCTATCACTTTAGTAGTTTGTTTACCCTTGTGTTACTTGTATATCCTTGCACGTATATTTGTAATATATCATTCTTGCTAGGATATATTTGTTAATAAGTTTTTAATTGGCATAAATTGGATTAGATTAGCATAAACCCTATTCACCCCTCCTCTAGGATTCTTTCCTAGTGGCATTAGGGTGCCTTCAGTTATTATACGAACCTTACAAGAGTATCGTTATTTCAGGTAGCCGGAATAGGGAGCTAAAAAGTATTGTCGCAGAGCGATTGAGTAAAGACCTTACAAGAGTATCGCTATTGTAAAAAGAGATGCATACATATATACAGATGTAGTATGATCCCATGAGTAAGGTATGCATTGGATATATGACATACATGACATAGTATTTTGTAATGTTTGAGCTGGATAATATTTCCTTATGATGGTGCCAGTAACCTGAGGGTAGTCTGAGATTGTGACGAATTGTTTTATTGTGATTGAGGGTAGAAGCTGTAATATTTATGTTTGTGATGATTGTTCATATATAGGTTTGAAGTTAGTAGTTAGAGATTCATAGCTTGAGATATATGGTATGTACATGAGGGTTTCCTTGTTTGGATTATTTCGCTCGACGTACCATTCTCGAGTTGTGGATTTCTAGTTGCTAATTTTACTTGCATTTTTAGTTGAGATTGATATTTAGCGATTCATAATTTAGGATACGAGGTATATACATGAGGATTTCCTTGTTTGGATTATTTCGCTCGACGTACCCGTTCTCGTATTATGAATCTCTAAATACCAATTTCCGTTTAGCACTGTATTGACGATTTTATATTTTTATATACTAACCAATATTTTCTTATACTACTACATCTTCCCCTTTGGGGCAGTAGAGATGATCTCGTTAGCGCTTTGATGCTTATTATTTTCCCTCTTTTTAGACGACGAGTCAAGCGTACGGAGTGTCGCAGATTGAAAGAGATGCATCTTAGCATCCGTCTTAGTTATTTTATTAGTAGTTATGTACAGAGCTCCACAGTAATAGTTTATTTTTAGACTCTAGAAATTGTATTTTTATTTTATAAAGGTTGTGTGCCTTAGAGAGATTTCTTTTGACTCTTGATTATGAGACTTGGTACATTTATTATGGTTCAGAGATATTCTTATACTATTTCAGTTAGGCTCATGTGTTGATCATTCTCATACTTCTTCTGTGCATATTCTATTCTTGTACTATTTCCATTATTTATCTGTTTTGTACATTCACCTACTTGTTGACTCTGCTAGAGAGATGGTAATTGTGATGGTGAAACGTGCCGTTGCATGGTGTTGGCGCTTGACAGGTTTAACAATCCGGATTTCATCTTGGACTGCAGCCTTGTGTGAATCCTGGGGCGTCACAAGCCACTTCCTCTTCAGAATATCCGGTTCTGAGTTGAGTGGCTGAAAAGTCTGCACATATAGAAACTCGTGAGACAACGAGGACTGGTTCCCTATAGTTCCTCCGACGATCAAGTCAGCTGGTGAGCCTGAGTGGGGAAAATGAAGAACTGTTTGAGTTCTGTAGTGTAGTGCAATTAGTAGGCATTGCTTAGATTTAATTAGAACCAACCTCCTTTAAGGTTAGAATAGTACCTCTATTTATATCGGTGGTGTAAGGGCAGAATCGTTATTGTGGTCGAGCACAGGATGACGGTGAAGGAGCATGGGCTGACGGCTACGTCAGCGTTTGCTTTACAGGCGTCGGCTGGCGACTGGAGGAGAGATCACTTCAGCATTAAACAAGAAACGATCAGAGACATGACAATGCCTACGTAGTCCGATGAGTCATGAAGGCTATCGAGGCTAAAGACATGATGCGCCTGTCATGTATTAAATATGATGCTGACACGTTGTCAGTGGGAGAGGCTTGAAGCTAAAGTTGTCATTTAGCTTCGTCGAGAAGTAACGTCTTTCGAGTCGACCTCTTGATGAAGTAAATCGTGCTATGTCTACATGCATAATACACAGCGGAAGACATGTATGTACAAAAATACTAACTTGATTTAATTTGGTCATATAGTGACTAAATTAGTTAAAGATTGGAATAATACTATATACCGTTATTAATGAAATACTGTATTAGTGATAATAATTTGGTATCTCATTTTGAATACACATACCATGTATAATGAGTCATGAGATGAGTCACTTAGTGGATGGTTTGAGCACTTGTTTATTAGCAGCATGGTTTTGAATGTATGATTCTAAGATGATTCATTGCATGACTCACTTGATTAATCATTAATTTTTGATGATTCATTGCATGACTCATAGATGAGTCATTCATATCATGAACACATTTCACTCTATAAATATGAGCTTTTTTCTTGGAAAGGTTAATGAAAAATTGCTAGTGTTTTTTTCCATAAGAGAATAAAAGAGAGCTCTCCTCTTACTAAACTTTAGCAATCTTTGAGAAGAGGAAGTAGTAGGATTTAAGAACCCGGGGTGGATATGCTTGCCTTGTGTCTAAGAAGACTCCAATTTTAATCGCTCACCTGAAGACTTGGAGATCACTACAAGGAGATTTTCTACTACAAGGAGCAAGAGCTAGGGTTTATTCGATCTTCGCATCGAATCACGCTACAAAGTATGACTTTCTAAACTCTGTATGCTCTCCTTAATATAAGGATCATGTTATATTTAATTAGACATCCATATGAATATTTCATGGCTCTACATGCTTAGTA